>NW_006796561.1:810740-875453 GCF_000442215.2 Lipotes vexillifer | reverse complement strand
TTTTTTTTTTTTTTTTTTTTTTTGCGGTACGCGGGCCTCTAACTGTCGTGGCCTCTCCCGTTGCAGAGCACAGGCTCTGGACGCACAGGCTCAGCGGCCATGGCTCACGGGCCCAGCTGCTCCGCAGCATGTCGGATCTTCCCGGACTGGGGCACGAACCTGCATCCCCTGCATCGGCAGGCGGACTCTCAACCACTGTGCCACCAGGGAAGCCCTATTGTGGAAGCTTTTAAAAGCCCTTATATTTTGTCATTCCTCAGCCTTTTCTCCCAAGCTTTTTAGTTAGTCTGTTGTTTGCCTCAACTGCTTTCCATTATCCCAGACAGAGGCAACTAATACATTTGCCTGTAAATGTTTTTGACCAACACTCTCAGGTAGCTTCCTTAGCAACAAGAGAGTTCCAAGTTAGGTGAGATAAAGTCAAGCCCTTTGAGCCAGTCCTTTCAGTGATCCACCAGACAGGTCAAAACTAACAACCATGATTCTTTGCAAATGAGGTGCCTTCTGCTTCCTCCATTAGTGGTACATGCACCAGAAATTTGGGCTATTATCTTCAAGGTAACCTTGACCAAGGGGTGGGTTGGGGGTGGGGGGGTATGTTAAAACATCCCTTTTTTCTTACTGAGACTCAGCTTTTTTTTCTTGTTAAGCATTCCCCTGGTTGCTGCAACTTTTAGTTAGTTTCCAGAGTCTGAGAAAATAGATGCTAACAGCTTTTGACAAGTTTTTTCATTGCTTTTATGTTGGGATGTACTTTTGATGTTCCTCATTCTGCTTTTTTTGCTTACATCACTCTGTGTTTATATGATCCCATAGATTCTGATTCTGGATCAGGCTCAGATTCTGATCAAGAGAATGTTGCTTCTGGCAGTAATGCCTCTGGAAGTGAAAGTGATCAAGATGAAAGAGATGACTCAGGAAAACCAAGTAATAAGGAACTGTTTGGAGATGACAGTGAGGATGAGGGAGCTTCTCATCATAGTGGGAGTGATAATCACTCTGAAGGATCAGACAATAGATCAGAAGCTTCTGAGCGTTCTGACCATGAAGACAATGATCCCTCAGATGTAGATCAGCACAGTGGGTCAGAAGCCCACAATGACGATGACGATGAAGGTCATAGATCAGATGGAGGGAGCCATCACTCAGAAGCGGAAGGTTCTGAAAAAGCACATTCAGATGATGAAAAATGGTGCAGAGAAGATAAAAGTGACCAGTCAGATGATGAAAAGATACAAAATTCTGATGATGAGGAGAGGGCACAAGGATCTGATGAAGATAAACTGCAGAATTCTGATGATGATGAGAAAATGCAGAACACAGATGATGAGGAGAGGCCTCAGCTTTCAGATGATGAGAGACAACAACTGTCTGAGGAGGAGAAGGCTAATTCTGATGATGAACGGCCAGCAGCTTCTGATAATGATGACGAGAAACAGAATTCTGATGATGAAGAGCGGCCACAGAGGTCTGATGAGGAGAAAATGCAAAATTCTGATGATGAAAGGCCACAGGCCTCGGATGAAGAACACAGGCATTCAGATGATGAAGAGGAACAAGACCATAAGTCAGGTAATACATTTATGAGAACCATAATGGTTTAGTAGAAGCATTCAGGTACAGCAGGGGCTCATTTATTCTTTTCACATTCCTACTTTTAGTACCCTGTTTTTTCTCTTCTGTCCCTCCATTTTAGCCTTTTCTAACTCTATACATTTTGCTTTTAAACATTTTCCTATTCCATGTATTATTTCTCTCTATTCCCCTTCCATTTAATATATGATAGATCAGGAAGAAAAAAATTTAAAGAGGAAAGTCAGAGAAAGATGTATAGTGCTAAAGTAGCTAGATATCAAATAGTTAGTTCCATTTTTGTGGGTAACTAAGAACATGCCTCAGGTGAGAATAGATTTGCTTGGGCGAAAAAACCCAATACCATTGAAACTCCCCCATAGGGTAGCTATAATGAGGTGTGAACACCAGGTTCCAGCTCAGTTTATTTGAGATCCAAAATTTCATCCTCCAGAGGTAATCAGGCTCCAAGGAGTTTACTCAAACTAATCAAATTCACAGGAAACTATAAAAATTGAATTGCAAAATTGTTTGTTTCAAGAGCATCAATTATTTCTCTTATAATTGTATCCTTTCCTTTGGGGGAAAATCTACATTGGATGCCATATTATAACAATCAGGAGGTGACCTGGGGAGCATAATATTCAGAAAGTGAAAACACAGCTGGATGATCTCAGTGAGCTATGATAGCTTGACATATGCGTCCTCATCCTGGGGAGATGTGCTTGGATCAGAACATTCATTCCCTAAAGACAGCAGGAAACACAGAGCTGAACTTTGGCTTCTGGACCCTGTTTTATAATAGTCATTTACACTGTTTTCCTGAAGTTAACACGTTCTCATATAGAATATTAAAACAATTAGCCATCTTCTTTTTTTGTGTTATATAAAAGTCACTTTGATTAGGTTGGAAGTCTTCCTGAAGTAAGTAATATCTGGATTGCTTCATTTTTATAAGTGATTGATTATAATTACATATTGATCCTGTCTTCTTAAGAGCTGCAGTATGGAGTGAGGGGGTCTTTTCCCCTGTAATACATACCTCAGGATAGCATTCAACACCACATTTTAGCATTATTTAGGAGAGGAGATCAGAAAATTTCCAGAGATGGATATAGGTCTATATAGACTACAGGACTGCAGTAAGTACTCAGTAACTAGTTCTGGGTAGAGTTATTTGTACTGTTACCAAAATCATTAAGGCTCATGCACTACTTCCCAAATACTAGCAGGCTAATATAAAACTAGGGTCATAGTAGGAATCTTGTAGCTGGTCATTCTGCTTAATTCTTAACTAGTTCTACAATGGTTCTTTTTTTTTTTTTTAACATCTTTATTGGAGTATAATTGCTTTACAAAGATGTGTTAGTTTCTGCTTTATGACAAAGTGAATCAGCTATACATATACATATATCCCCATATCTCCTCCCTCTTGTGTCTCCCTCCCTCCCACCCTCCCTATCCCACCCCCCTAGGTGGTCACAAAGCACTGAGCTGATCTCCCTGTGCTATGTGGCTGCTTTCCAGTAGCTATCGGGTTTACATTTGGTAGTGTATATCTGTCCATGCCACTCTCTCACTTTGTCCCAGCTTACCCTTCCCCCTCCCCGTGTCCTCAAGTCCATTCTCTAGTAGGTCTGCATCTTTATTCCTATCCTGCCCCTAGGTTCTTCATGACCATTTTTTTTTTTTTTTAGATTCCATATATATGTGTTAGCATACAGTATTTGTTTTTCTCTTTCTGACTTGTTTCACTCTGTATGACAGAATCTAGGTCCATCCACCTCACTACAAATAACTCAATTTCGTTTCTTTGTATGGTTGAGTAATATTCCATTGTATGTATGTGCCACATCTTCTTTATTATAGTGGTTCATGTTTGAAGTTTACAATTAGGTAAATAATTGTATCATCCAGATATATTTGTCTCTTCCATTGCAATATTTTTACCTCTTTTTTTTTCTTCTGTAATGAGTGGTATATAAATTTAATTATAAGTTTCAGTACTGCTTTTTGCATTCTCCCAAGTTTTTCTGCTTACAGAAACCAGTGTTCCTTTTATTAATTTTATTTTAAAATTTACTATAGTAAGTTGATTTTTGTGTGTGTATGTACAGTTCTGTTAGTGTCAGTGCATGTATAGATTTGTGTAACCACCACCACAGTCAAGATACAGAATAGTTCTGTCACCCTAGGAAACTCCCTCATTCTATACCTTCTGTAGTTATATACTTCCCCACCTGTGACCCTTGACAACTACTGTTCTGTTCTGTCACTGTAGTTTTGTCTTTTTGAGAATGTCATCATATAAATGGAATCATACAGTATGTAACCTTTTTTCTTTCACTTAGTGTAATGCATTTGAGACTTACCCAAATCGTTACATGTATCAGTAGTTCATTCTTACTTATTACTGAGTAGTTTTCCATTGTATGGGTGTACCACAGTTTGTTTATCCCTAATGTTGCTTTTATTTATTTATTTATTTTCCTAATGTTGCTTTTAAAACACAAAATTCTAAGTAATGATATGACTGTGATTATGCAGATCTTCTGATTCTCCTCTTACAGAATCTGCAAGAGGCAGTGATAGTGAAGATGAAGTTTTACGAATGAAACGCAAGAATGCAATTGCATCTGATTCAGAAGCAGATAGTGACACTGAGGTACCAAAAGGTACTCCAATTACTTCTTTTATATATCTGTATTTCCATCCCTCTCTCTGCATTTAGCTGTAATGCATTCCCAACCCTGGGCACTGGCCCCAGACTGCAAGACCCACAGAAGAGAGTGTGGATACATTTAGTGTACACAGGCAAGTTGTACAGATATGAGAAATTGCTTGCACTTAATTAGATGAAGAACCTGCTTCATTTATAGTCAGAGTGAATCTGCTATTAGGGGCTGAGGCTCTGGTTGAGGTGGAGATGGCAATGTCCATTCTTTGGTTTGAATAATGACAGTTCCAGCGCAGCTTGTTAGCTTGTTCTTTTTTTTTTTTTTTTTTTAATAAATTTATTTATTTTTGGCTGTGTTGGGTCTTCGTTGCTGCGTGCAGGCTTTCTCTGGTTGCAGTGAGCGGGGGCTACTCTTCGTTGCGGTGTGCGGGCTTTTCATTGTGGTGGCTCCTCTTGTTGCAGAGCACAGGCTCTAGGCACACAGGCTTCAGTAGTTGTGGCATGCGGGCTCAGTAGTTGTGGCTCACAGGCTCTAGAGCACAGGCTTAGTAGTTGTGGCACATGGGCTTAGTTACTCCGCGGTATGTGTGTTCTTCCTGGACCAGGGCTCGAACCCGTGTCCCCTGCATTGGCAGGTGCATTCTTAAGCACTGCGCCACCAGGGAAGCCTGTTAGCTTGTTCTTAAGTTCTTAATAGGTTAATATCAGATGAAGAACCATATTCTTCAAGCTATGGTTTATTTATTTAAATTAATTAATTCATTTTGGGCTGCATTGGGTCTTTGTTGCTGTGGGCAGGCTTTCTCTAGTTGTGGCGAGCGGGGGCTACTCTTTATTGCAGTGTGCGGGCTTTTCATTGCAGTGGCTTCTCTTGTTGCAGAGCACGGGCTCTAGGTGCGCGGGCTTCAGTAGTTGTGGCTCTCAGGCTCTAGAGCACAGGCTCAGTAGTTGTGGCGCATGGGCTTAGTTGCTCTTTGGCATGTGGGATCTTCCTGGACCAGGGATTAAACCTGTGTCCCCTGCACTGGCAGGCGGATTCTTAACCACTGTGCCACCAGGGAAGTCCCCAAGCTCTGGTTTAGATGAAGAGTTTATAAAAACCCAGTGTTAGGTGAGGTGGGTTTGTTGTAAGGTTAAAAGATCTACCTGTTCACCTCTTCATGTGACTACATTTCAAATGGCTAATTACTATACAGTAAAGATAAGATGTTAGTATAAAAGTTACAGCAAACATAAGTTTGATATGCACAACCATTTTGTGCTGAATGGTAATTAGGCATTAATGTTAAATAGCTTATATAAATTATCACAAGTAACAGTATAACTAAAGGAAACATTTAGAGTCAACTAGAGAGAAAAGGAGAGAGCTGGACAGAACAAGCTCTGGGGTTTACTTAAAGATCTTTACATCTATGTACATGGACTTTGGAATCAGATGATCCAAGTTAGAATCTTTGTGGTTCTTTGCACTTTCCAACTATATGATTTTGGTCAAATTAATTACTTACTACACTTAAATTTTCTGATCTGTAAGAGGGAGGTGATGCTAACCACCTAACAGCGTTGTTGTGAGAATTAGATATATTAATGATTTTATCTGTTTACAGTTATTTATTGAGAATCTGCTTTGTACTAGTACTATTCTGTGCACTCAGAATGTAGCAATAATCAAAACAGGTAAAGACTTCTCCCTTGTAGAACCCATATTCTGGTGGGGTCAGTGTAAGGTAGGGAGAATAATAACACAATAAGTAAATGAAATGTTAGATGGTGATAAGACCTAAGAAGAAAATAATCAAGTGGGGACGTGAGAGTGTTGCTGGATGGAGTTGTAGTTTTGGTGATTTTATCATATAGATGAACTTTTCAATACTTGTGACCTTCCTCCTTCCTCCTGTTTTTAAAAAAAAAAAAATTTTTTTTAGAGCAGTTTAAGGTTTGCAGTAAAACTGAGAGCAAGGTAGAGATTTCTCATATATGCCCTGCCCCCACTCATGCATAGCTTGCCCCACTATCAACGTCCTCCACCAGAATGGTACATTTGTTACAATTGATGAACCTACAATGACATATTGTAATCACCCCAAACCCATAGTTTACATTACGATTTACTTCTTGGTATTGTACATTCTATGGGTTTGGAAAAATGTATGATGACATGGATCCACCATCTTCATGTCGTACAGAATAGTTTCACTGTCCTAAAATTCTCTGTGCTCTGCCTGTTCATCCCTCCCTCCTGCCTAACCTCTGGCAACCAATGATCTTTGTACTGTCTCCATAGTTTTGCCTTTTCCAGAATGTCATAGTTGGAATCATATAGTAAGTAGCCTTTTTAGATTGGCTTCTTTCACTTAGTAATATGTATTTAAGTGTGCTCCATGTCGTTCATGGTTTTACAGCTCATTTCTTTTTAGCACTGAGTAATGTAGGCATACCTTGTAATATTGCACTTCGGTTTATTGTGCGTCTCAGATACTGTGTCCTTTGCAAATTGAAGGTTTGTGATAACTGTGCATTGAGCAAGTCTGTTGGTGCCATTTTTCTAACAGCTTTTGTTTATGTCATACCTCTGTGTCACGTTTTGATAATTCTTGTGATATTTCAAACCCTCCACCAGCAAAAAGATTATGATTCACTGAAGGCTCAGATGATGGTTAGCATTAAAATATTTCACAATTTTTAAATAATTTTAAAATTTAAAGTATTTTAAAATTAAGATATGTACAATTTTTTTAGACATAATGCATTTGCACACCTAATAGACTACTGCATAGTGTAAATATAACTTTTATATGCCTTGGGAAACCAAAAATTTCATGTGACTTACTTTATTGCAATATTCACTTTATTGTGGTGGTCTGGAACCAAACCCAAGATGTCTCCGAGGTGTTCCTGTATTCCGTTGTCTGGATGTACCAGTTTATCCATTCACCTACTGAAGGACATCTTGGTTGCTTCTGAGTTTTGGCAGTTATGAGTAAAGCTGCTGTAAACATTCGTTTGCAAGTTTTCGTGTGGATTTAAATTTGCAAATCCTTTGGGCAGATACCAAGGAGCACAATTTCTGGGGCATGTGGTAAGAGTATGTTTAGTTTGGTAAGAAACTGCCAGACTGTCCTCCAAAGTGAGTGTACCATTTTGCATTCCCACCATCAGTGAATGAGAGTTCTTGTTGCTCCACATTTACAACACATTTGGTGTTGTCAGGGTTCTGAATTTTGGCCATTCTAATAGGTTGCCTCTTCTTTTTTTTTTTTTTTTTTTTTTTGTTGCCTCTTCTTTTTCAGTGATCTGTCCTTCACCTTGTCTCAGTAACTCACTCCCATGGTTTCATCCTAGATCGTGTCATTACCAATAATCATAACTCTTTTATAACCCCAATTTCAAGCAGTCTTCTTTTTGACTGCCCTCCTATCTTCCTATCACCTCCTCTACTACCCCACCTTGATTTATTGATTTATTACAGATGGTTGTTGATGTTGTTGTTTTGCCTATACCTGGGTGAAGTTCTGCTTGAGAGGAGGGGGACCTGGGTAGACATGGACCTGTAATTTTAAAACTTGAGGGACTCTATAGAGAATAGGCCTGTGTAGAGTGCTTAAGCCCCAAATTTGAGTATCTAGATTGTAGGAGGATATTTTTGGGCTTCTGGGGAATAAAGGAAAGTGGAAGAACAAGGATGCAATAAGTGAAGGGAGAAAGGAGTGCCTCCTGTGCAGCTTTGCCCTTCACTGGATTTGCCCCCTTCCCTCTCCACAGACATTCTCGTAAGATCTTTGAGAGCCAGGCTCAGAGTTGTGTTTGAGTGGTTTCTGGGTGCTTGGTCTAGAAACGTTGGGAATATGTTGAAGTGATAGCTTTGAAGAATCATTGTTATAGATATTAATACTGAGCATTTTTTTCTCCTATATGGAAGATAATAGTGGAACCATGGATCTCTTTGGAGGTGCAGATGATATATCTTCAGGGAGTGATGGGGAAGATAAACCACCCACTCCAGGACAGCCTGTTGTAAGTAGAATTACCAGTGAGAATTGGAGGAGGGTATTAAGTCTGTCTTCTCTGCTGGGAAGAGGAAGTCGATAAATGAATTGCAGTATGAAAATACAACAAACAGATGACATTCTCAGTTAATTAGGGAACACTTGGTTATAAGGAGGATTAGAAATAACTGCCATGGCACATCCATCCACGGAATACTACTGAGCAACGAAAAGGATTTAACTATTGATATACGTAGCAACTTGGATGAAGTTCCAGGGAATTATGCTGAGTGAGAAAAAGCCAGTCCCAAAAGGTTACATACTGTATGAATTCACTTATATAACATTCTTGAAATGACAGAATTGTAGAAATGGAGAAGAGATTAATGGAGATTGAGGAGGGATGAGGGCAAGAGGGAAGTGGATGTGGCTGTAAAAGGGCAGCATGAATCTTTGTGGTGATGAAAATGTCCTGTGTCTGCCTGTATCAGGGTCAGTCTCCTGGTTGTGATATTGCACTATAGTTTTGCAAGATGTTATCACTGGGAAAAAATGGATAAGAAAAAGAAAGAAAGAAAGAACTGCCCAGCATGAGGTTGGCACCATACCTTAAGAGACTAGACTGCAAGGACTTGTGAATTGAGAACCATTGGTTTAAATGTTTTTTGTGTTTTGTTGATAATCTTCTCTGATTTTAATTGATAGAGTGACTTCATATTGAAGTGCCAATTAATTTCACACTTCTATCGGTGAATATGTAGAAGGTAGATTTATCACAAAAGAGATATTTTCTTATATTGATGCCTTCAAACAGATCTTGTTTTGCATGAGGTTTTTGGGGAGTTGGTTGGTAGGGATGGATGTTAGCCCTAAAGTCATGTCTCATTATACTTCTTATCTGCCTAAGCAATTAAAGTGTGGAAGTTGAGCTAGACCACCTCTAAGGTCCCATCAAGATCTAAAATTCTGTGACTCTTTTACTAGGATGAAAATGGATTGCCTCAGGATCAACAGGAGGAGGAGCCAATTCCTGAGACCAGAATAGAAGTAGAAATACCCAAAGTAAACACTGATTTAGGGAATGACTTGTATTTTGTTAAGCTGCCCAACTTTCTCAGTGTAGAGCCCAGGTAAGGGGATCAGTTAATAGTGTTTTTTAATGTTGGATAGAAGTATGTAGAATGTTGATATTTTTCTTATTTTGTATGAGTTGACTAATCACAAAATGGAAAACTGGTTATGGAGCTCTGAAAAAATAAATCAAGTATATACTGTGATAGAAAAAGTATGGACTATTGGTAAAGGAGACTTTTAATGCTTGTAATTGTTTTTAGCAATCTGGTATTTCTTATGAATTAACAGACACCACAAGTCTTTGGTTGTTTCTGACTAATGGCTCCCTGAAAAACCTGGAATTGAGAGTGGTGAAGTTTGCTAGAGAAACTGCAAATGTCTACTGTAGCAGTCATTGTGGATCTAGAAAAACTAATGGCTTTGGACGGTTAAACAGTGTTGATGGGTATTATTCACTAAGTAACATGCAAGCTCTTGTGCAATTTAAAATTTTTTCCCTAAGCAAAATGATGTGGAAAGCTAGAGTATGTGTGGTCTACTCTTTGGAAGACATATAAGAATAAAGAATAGTTTGAATATTTAGCCTTGCTTGCACTTTATTTCAAGCAGTATGTATTAACACCAAATTTCAAGAAGGTACAGTAGTAATTTGAATGCTTCCTTATAGTTGACCATTATGATTTTTAATTATTGTGATTTTTTTAGAGTTGCATTATATAACAGTAATGATATTTCTTACAAAATGTGATTAATAGTTTATTTTAAAAACAATTTGTAGACCTTTTGATCCTCAATATTATGAAGATGAATTTGAAGATGAGGAAATGCTGGATGAAGAAGGTAGAACCAGATTAAAATTAAAGGTACTATTCTGTGCTTTTTTTTTCTTTTATAAAGTAAAACCTGGGAATATTAACTTGAGACTTGAGCTTTTGAAAATGATTTTTTATGTTTCTTGTTTTATCAACAAATTATCTACCTTTTCAGAATATTTTTAGAAAGAAAGTACGTAGCTTTTTCTCTGTAAAAGGTGTCACTTTTCTGTTACTTTTCTCAGTGTTAAACTTTTTGATGCTTTAAAAAAATTATTATCTACTTCCTTCAGAATAAGTTGTACTGGGGTTTGATGTTTAGAACAACTACCTCCATACGTACTGTGGGTTAAGTTCTAACTTCCTGCAAGGGGAATTTCTTCAGGCTCTTTGATCTATGGATAAACAAATCAGATACAAAAGGAGAATTTATCTCTAGTACCTAACACTTTACCAATATGGCTGTCTTTGTATTCTTCCGATTGTTCTTGTTCACTATTAGAAGAGATTTTTATTGTACTAAATTCCTAATGCTTCTCTTTGATACCTTGTACTATCTGGTTACCTCTATCCAAGGATGGCCTCTAATCTTCCTTTAATCAAGGAGGATGCAAGTTTAAGCAGATGCTTTAGAGCTGAGTTGTAGCAAAGAACAAGGAGCAGTTGGGACTTCCCTGGTGGCACAGTGATTAAGAATCTGCCTGAGAATGCAGGGGAAATGGGTTTGATCCCTGGTCCGGGAGGATCCCACATGACGTGGAGCAACTAAGCCTGTGCGCCACAACTACTGAGC
Organism: Lipotes vexillifer; assembly: GCF_000442215.2. Classification (NCBI taxonomy): domain Eukaryota; kingdom Metazoa; phylum Chordata; class Mammalia; order Artiodactyla; family Lipotidae; genus Lipotes; species Lipotes vexillifer. Next base: position 864,539 of record NW_006796561.1, on the reverse strand, counting down.
CTACGCTTTAGAGCCCTTGAGCCACAACTACTGAGCCCACATGCCACAACTACTGAAGCCCACACACCTAGAGCCCGTGCTCTGTACCAAGAGAAGCCACCGCAGTGAGAAGCCCGCGCACTGCAATGAAGAGTAGCCCCAGCTTGCCGTGCTAGAGAAAGCCCGTGTGCAGCAACGGAGACCCAATGCAGCCAAAAATAGATAGATAAATTAATTAATTAAAAAACAAAAAACAGGAACCAGTTGAACTCAATTTACATTCCCACCAACAGTGCAAGAGAGTTCCCTTTTCTCCACACCCTGTCCAGCATTTGTTGTTTGTAGATTTTCTGATGATGCCCATTCTAACCAGTGTGAGGTGACACCTCACTGTAGTTTTGATTTGCATTTCCCTAATAATCAGTGATGTTGAGCAGCTTTTCATGTGCCTCTTGGCCATCTGTATGTCTTCTTTAGAGAAAGGTCTATTTAGGTCTTCTGCCCATTTTTTTGATTAGGTTGTTTGTTTTTTTAATATTGAGCTGTTTATATATTTTGGAGATTAATCCTTTGTCCATTGATTCATTTGAAAATATTTTCTCCCATTCTGAGTGTTGTCTTTTCATCTTTTTTATAGTTTCCTTTGCTGTGCAAAAGCTTTTAAGTTTCATTAGGTCCCATTTGTTTATTTTTGTTTTTATTTCCATTTCTCTAGGAGGTGGGTCAAAAAGGATCTTGCTGTGATTTATGTCATAGAATGATCTGCCTATGTTTTTCTCTAAGAGTTTTATAGTGTCTGATCTTACATTTAGATCTCGAATCCATTTTGAGTTTATTTTTGTGTATGGTGTTAGGGAGTGTTCTAACTTCATCCTTTTTACATGTAGCTCTCCAGTTTCTCCAGCACCACTCATTGAAGAGACTGTCTTTTCTCCACTCTATATCCTTGCCTCCTTTGTCATAGCTTAGTTGACCATAGGTATGTGGGTTTATCTCTGGGCTTTCTATCCTGTTCCACTGATCTATATTTCTGTTTTTGAGCCAGTACCATTTTGTCTTGATTACTGTAGCTTTGTAGTATAGTGTGAAGTCAGGGAGTCCGATTCCTCCAGTTCCGTTTCTTTCCCCTCAAGATTGCTTTGGCTATTCAGGGTGTTTTGTGTCTCCATACAAATTTTAATGTTTTTTGTTCTAGTTCTGTAAAAAATGCCACTGGTAATTTGATAGGGATTGCATTCAATCTGTAGATTGCTTTGGGTAGTATAGTCATTTTCACAGTATTGATTCTTCCAATCCAAGAACATGGTATATCTTCTTCATCTGTTTGTGTCATCTTTGATTTCTTCCGTCAGTGTCTTATAGTTTTCTGAGTACAGGTCTTTTACCTCCTTAGGTAGGTTCATTCCTAGGTATTTTATTCTTTATGTTGCAGTGGTGAATGGAATTGTTTCCTTAATTTCTCTTTCAGATCTTTCATTGTTAGCGTATAGGGATGCAAGAGATTTCTGTGCATTAATTTTGTATCCTGCAACTTTTCCAAATTCATTGATTAGCTCTAGTAGTTTTCTGGTGGCATCTTTAGGATTCTCTGTGTATAGTATCATGTCATCTGCAAACGGTGACAGTTTTACTTCTTTTCCAATTTGTATTCCTTTTATTTCTTTTTCTTCTCTGATTGCCATGGCTACCAAAACTATATTGAATAATAGTGGCAAGAGTGGACATCCTTGTCTTGTTCCTGATCTTAGAGGAAATGCTTTCAGTTTTTCACCATTGAGAATGATGTTTGCTGTGGGTTTGTCATACATGGCATTTATTATATTGCGGTAGGTTCCCTATGTGCCCACTTTCTGAACAGTTTTTAGCATAAATGGATGTTTAATTTTGTCAAAAGCTTTTTCTGCATCTATTGAGATGATCATATGGTTTTTCTTCTTCAATTTGTGAATATGGTATATCACGTTGGTTGATTTGCGTATATTGAAGAATCCTTGCATCCCTGGGATAAATCCCACTTGATCATGGTGTATGAGCCTTTTAATGTGTTGTTGGATTCTGTTTAGTATTATTTTGTTCAGGATTTTTGCATCTATATTCATCAGTGATATTGGTCTGTAATTTTCTTTTTTTGTAGTATCTTTGTCTGCTTTTGGTATCAGGGTTGGTGGCCTTGTAGAATGAGTTTGGGAGTGTTCCTTCCTCTGCAATTTTTTGGAAGAGTTTGAGAAGGATGGGTGTTAGCCCCTCTCTAAATGTTTGATAGAATTCACCTGTGAAGCCATCTGGTCCTGGACTTTGATTTGTTGGAAGATTTTTAATCACAGTTTCAATTTCAGTGCTTGTGATTGGTCTGTTCATATTTTCTATTTCTTCCTGGTTCAGTCTTGGAAGGTTATACCTTTCTAAGAATTTGTCCTTTTTTTCCAGGTTGTCCATTTTATTGGCGTATAGTTGCTTGTAGTAATCTCTCATGATCCTTTGTATTTCTGCAGTGTCAGTTGTTACTTCTCCTTTTTCATTTCTAATTCTATTGATTTGAGTCTTTTCCCTTTTTTCTTTTTTTTTTTGTGTGGTACATGGGCCTCTTACTGTTGTGGCCTCTCCCGTTGTGGAGCACAGGCTCCGAACGCGCAGGCTCAGCGGCCATGGCTCACGGGCCCAGCCGCGCCACGGCATGTGGGATCCTCCCGGACCGGGGCACGAACCCGTGTCCCCTGCATCGGCAGGCGGACTCGCAACCACTGTGCCACCAGGGAAGCCCTTCCCTTTTTTCTTGATGGGTCTGGCTAATGGTTTCTCAATTTTGTTTATCTTTTCAAAGAACCAGCTTTTAGTTTTATTGATCTTTGCTATCATTTCCTTCATTTCTTTTTCATTTATTTCTGATGTGATCTTTATGATTTCTTTCCTTCTGCTAACTTTGGGTTTTGTTTATTCTTCTTTCTCTCGTTCCTTTAGGTGTAAGATTAGATTGTTTATTTGAGAGTTTTCTTGTTTCTTGAGGTAGGATTGAATTGCTATAAACTTTCCTCTTAGAACTGTTTTTGCTGAATCCCATAGATTTTGGATTGTTGTGTTTTTGTTGTCATTTGTGTCTAGGTATTTTTTGATTTCCTCTTTGATTTCTTCAGTGATCTTTTGGTTATTTAGTAATGTATTGTTTAGCCTCCATGTGTTTGTGTTTTTTACGTTTTTTTCCCCTGTAATTGATTTCTAACCTCATAGCGTTGTGGTCAGAAAAGATGCTTTATATGATTTCAGTTTTCTTAAATTTACCGAAGCTTGATTTGCGACCCAAGATGTGATCTCTCCTGGAGAATGTTCCACATACACTTGAGAAGAAAGTGTAATCTGTTGTTTTTAGATGGAATGTCCTATAAATATCAATTAAATCTATCTGGTCTGTTGTGTCATTTAAAGCTTGTGTTTCCTTATCAATTTTCTGTTTGGATGATCTGCCCATTGGTGTAAGTGAGGTGTTAAAGTCCCCCACTGTTATTGTGTTACTGTCAATTTCCTCTTTTATAGCTGTTAGCAGTTGCCTTATGTATTGAGGTGCTCCTATGTTGGGTGCATATATATTTATAATTGTTATATCTTCTTCTTGGATTGATCCCTTGATCATTACGTAGTGTCCTTCCTTGTCTCTTGAAACATTCTTTATTTTAAAGTCTATTTTATCTGATATGAGTATTGCTCCTCCAGCTTTCTCTTGATTTCCATTTGCATGGAATATCTTTTTCCATCCCCTCACTTTCAGTCTGTATGTGTCCCTGGGTCTGAAGTGGGTCTCTTGTAGACAGCATATATATGGGTCTTGTTTGTGTATCCATTCAGCAAACCTGTGTCTTTTGGTTGGAGCATTTAATCCATTCACAATTAAGGTAATTATCGATATGTATGTTCCTTTTACCATTTTCTTAATTGTTTTGGGTTAGTTCTTTTAGGTCCTTTTCTTCTCTTGTTTTTCCCTCTTTGAGAAGTTCCTTTAGCATTTGTTGTAGAGCTGGTTTGATGGTGCTGAATTCTCTTAGCTTTTGCTTGTCTGTAATGCTTTTGATTTCTCTGTTGAATCTGAACGAGATCCTTGCCGGATAGAGTAATCTTGGTTGTAGTTTCTTCCCTTTCATCACTTTAAATATATCATGCCACTTCCTTCTGGCTTGCAGAGTTTCTGCTGAGAAATCAGCTGTTAACCTTATGGGAGTTCCCTTGTATGTTACTTGTCATTTTAACTTTGTTGCTTTTAATAATTTTTCTTTGTCTTTAATTTTTGTCAGTTTGATTACTATGCGTCTCGGTGTGTTTCTCCTTGGGTTTATCCTGCCTGGGACTCTGCACTTCCTGGACTTGGATGGCTATTTCCTTTCCCATGTTAGGGAAGTTTTCAGCTATAATCTCTTCAAATATTTTCTCAGGTCCTTTCTCTCTCTTCTCCTTCTGGGACCCCTATAAGGTGAATGTTGGTGGGTTTAATGTTGTCCCAGAGATCTCTTAGGCAGTCTTCATTTCTTTTCATTCTTTTTTCTTTATTCTGTTCCATGGCAGTGAATTCCACCATCCTGTCTTCCAGGTCATTTATCCATTCTTCTGCCTCAGTTATTCTGCTACTGATTCCTTCTAGTGTATTTTTCATTTCAATTATTGTATTGTTCATCTCTATTTGTTTGTTCTTTAATTCTTCTAGGTCTTCATTAAACATTTCTTGCATCTTCTCGATCTTTTCCTCCATTCTTTTTCCGAGGTCCTGGATCATCTTTACTATCATTATCCTGAATTCTTCTGGAAGGTTGCCTATCTCCACTTCATTTAGTTGTTTTTCTGGGGTTCTTTCTTGTTCCTTCATCAGGAACATAGTCCTCTGCCTTTTCATTTTGTCTATCTTTCTGTGAATGTGGTTTTCGTTCCACAGGCTGCAGGATTGTAGTTCTTCTTGCTTCTGCTGTCTGCCCTCTGGTGGATGAGGCTGTCTAAGAGATTTGTGCAAGCTTCCTGATGGGAGGGACTGGTGGTGGGTAGAGCTGGGTGTTGCACTCACAGGCAGAGCTCAATAAAACTTTAGTCTGCTTGTCTGATGATGAGTGGGGCTGAGTTCCCTCCCTGTTGGTTGTTTGTCCTGAGGTGAACCAACACTGGGGCCTACCCGGGCTCTTTGGTGGGGTTAATGGCAGACCCCAGGAGGGCACACACCAAGGAGTACTTCCCAGAACTTCTGCTGACAGTGCCCTTGTCCCGGCGGTGAGCCACAGCGCTCCCTGCCTCTGCAGGAGACCCTCCAACGCTAGCAGATAGGTCTGGTTCAGTCTCCTGTGGGGTCACTGCTCCTTCCCCTGGGTCCCAGTGTGCACACTGCTTTCTGTGTGCCCCCCAAGAGTGGAGTCTTTGTTTCCCCCAGTCCTGTTGAAGTCCTGCAATCAAATCCTGCTAGCCTTCAAAGTCTGATTATCTGGGAATTCCTCCTCCTGTTTTCAGACCCCCAGGTTGGTAAGTCTGACGTGGGGCTCAGAACCTTCACTCCGGTGGGTGGACTTCTGTGGTATAATTGTTCTGCAGTTTGTGAGTCAACCACCCAGCAGTTATGGGATTTGATTTTATTGTGATTGCACGCCTCCTCCCTTCTCACTGTGGTTTCTCCTTTGTCTTTGGATGTGGGGTATCTATTTTGGTGACTTCCAGTGTCTTCCTGTCGATGATTGTTCAGCAGTTAGTTGTGATTCTGGTGCTCTTGCAAGAGGGAGTGAGCATACATCGTTCTACTCCGCCATCTGGAACCAGTCTCTCCAGGCTGGTTTTCAAAACCTTGGTGTGTGATGGAAAATAACCGTGGACCCTTGGTTTCTTGAGTGACGTTCTAGGGACTAGGCTAGAGCATAGGCTCCAGACGCACAGGCTCAGTGGCCATGGGTCATGGGCCCAGCCTCTCCACGGCATGTGGGATCTTCCCAGACCAGGGCATGAACCTGTGTTCCCTGCGTTGGCAGGTGGACTCTCAACGACTGCACCACCAGGGAAGCCCTAGGCTGACCATTTTTGAAGAGTCAGTTGGTGGTATAATTAACTCTTTAATGAGCAAAGAACCAGGTACAGTTTATGTACCTTTATGAGGTCCTCTCGTTTTAGAAGTACTTGGATGTGTCTTTCTTCCCAGTAGGGTAAGACCTAGGAGTGTTTTATCCTTTCATAGCATCATTATTTGAATCACCTTATATAATAGGAAGCATTTTTCAAAGTGGCTTCTCAGTTAATAATGGCCCATATGTGTCTTCATACTTATATGTGGCTAACCTATTTTGTATGAGAGGGAAGGCAGGAATTGTGACAGATCATTTCGTTTTGTTTCCTTTATTCAGGAAAATTTTAAACATATACAGATATAATGAGAACATTATAGTAAAATCTCATGTACCCATCTCTCATTTCAGTGGTTGTCAGGTTGGACATCTTGTTTCTTCTGTATTCCCCACCCCACCTTACCCAGACTATTTGGAAACAAATCTCAGATTTGACATCATATTTAATTCATGAATATTATCAAGCTTTTAATCAGCCAGCTTCATAGTTGTTTGTTTATATAGTGAGGAATAAAGAAGTAAAGGGGGAAACTGGAGGGAAAACATTAGGACTCAGTTGTAAAGGCAGTTGCAGTTAACAGAGGAGATCCAGAAAATCTAGCTGGGAGTGGGAGCAGCTGCTGTTAGGGTCGGTGGTGAGGGCAGAGGCAGAGGGAAGCTTGGGCTTAGATCTATCGGTTTTCAAAATGTTGGCTTCTCTTTGATGCCATCTTAATTCACATTTTCTTTATCCTCGTGATTTTATCCTTTTTTAATTCTTTACTGTCATTTTATTGTGTTTCCAGGATGCAGCAGGGATAAACTATGTGGATTTATTTCCACATAGTGTGCTGTATTTTCCTGGAAGTCCCATTGAGTTTTGTTTTGTTTTTTAAAATTAATTAATTAATTTATTTTATTTTTGGCTGCATTGAGTCTTCATTGCTGCATGCGGGCTTTCTCTAGTTGCAGAGAGCGGGAGCTACTCTTTGATGCAGTACACAGGCTTCTTATTGCGGTAGCTTCTCTTGTTGAGGAGCACGGGCACTAGGGCACATGGGCTTCAGTAGTTGTGGCACACGGGCTCAGTAGTTGTGGCTCACGCGCTGTAGAGTACATGCTCAGTAGTTTTGGTGCGTGGGCTTTGTTGCTCCGTAGCATGTGGGATCTTCCTGGACCAGGGATCGAACCCATGTCCCCTGCATTAGCAGGCGAATTCTCAACCACTGTGCCACAAGGGAAGCCCCCATTGAGTTTTCAATTTCAGTAACAGTGGTTTTCATTTTAGGAAGCCCTTGAATATTTTCCACATCTGCCTGGTGCTCCCTCTCCCCAGCCCCAAACCACCTCCTACCCCCACCCACCCCATAAAGTTAAGATAAAGTTAGAGTCTAAACCTGCTCAAACCTGGGGTTTTTATTTTCATAATGTGCTTTTTTTTTTCCTTACCCATGTGTGGGGAGCTTCCCTAGGCCAGTTGGCAGAGTTTTTTAGTCCCACATTTATTGAAGTTTTAGCTCTGTGAGAGAACCTGTTTATACAGGGAGTCTCAATCCTAAATTGCAATTTCATATGGCCTCAAGCCTTATTTCTTGTCCTCCTAGCTCTTACTGAGTCTTAAAACTTCTGGAGTTTACCACAGATTTAGCATCTGCTCAGATGCTCTGGCACTGAGCTCTGTCTCTGGTTCTAGAACTGGGAGCTCAGAAATTCACTTAAGCATACTTTCTTTCCTGTTATTTTATCCAGCATCTCTAGGTGATTAAAACAAGAGGGTTTCAGTGTCTGTTTTTCTGTCACTATCTATGCACGTTTATTCTGTGATTTTGTGTCTCTTGAGGAGAGAAGAAGCACAAGCTACAGTGTTCTGAGGCACTTGTGTTTTAAAACAGGTAGAAAATACTATAAGGTGGAGGATACGCCGAGACGAAGAAGGAAATGAAATTAAAGAAAGCAATGCTCGGATAGTCAAGTGGTCCGATGGAAGGTGAGCACAAATGCCTGAAGAGTATGGAAATGCCCAGAATGTGGCTGGGAGGGATCAAGCTTTGGAATATGAGCTTATTTGGGGTACACCTCTTATTAAAGACTTTCCACTGTTTAGTCCCCGGCATTGCAAAGAAAACCTGAGAGAAATATAAATAGGCAGTTGAGGGTCATACAGGCTGGTGGAAGACATTAAAAATAGGCCGGAAATGGGACTGTCCTCTTTGGCTCCAGCATAGTAGTCTGGAAAAGTTAGACCAACTTCCCTCCCTCCTTACAAATTGACGCTTTAGTAAAACTGCCCTTCACTGGGAAGGTGGTAGAGGCTGAGTGAATGTCACAGCATGTTTTACTTCTAAGCATAAACATACAGAGTGTTTTACTTCTGTGTAGGTCGTTTTCCACATCATGCCTTCTTTATTCTTTCCTTCCTTCTGAATTGTGTGTAAAGAGAGAAAGCAGCAGCTGAATCACATTTTAAGTGAAGTAAAATGATAGAGTGAAAGCTTTCTGACTTACATGTGAAGTGTTCCTTCTTTTCAGCATGTCTCTGCATTTAGGCAATGAGGTGTTTGATGTTTACAAGGCTCCACTGCAGGGCGATCACAACCACCTTTTTATAAGACAAGGTACCGGTCTACAGGGACAAGCCGTCTTTAAAACCAAACTCACATTCAGGTAATTACTCTCATCAATGTGCTATTTGTTACAATAAAAGCAGTGAAATATAGGTGTTCAAAGTGCCTGACTCCTGATTGGCATAACCTTGCAGTATAGTTCCCCAAAGACCAAGATCTGGTTCTCAGTTCTGAAGGTTCAAAGGCTATATTGTCAAGTTGCTGTTTCACAGGAAACCAGGTCATGCTACCTAAACTTCCTAGAGACTGTTATGTAAACCAGAATGTCAGTTTATTAATTCCAGTGATATAACTGCCAGGAGGCCTAAGAATACTTGCAGGTCAGTGCGATAATTAGAGGTTGTTAGTGTGCATGCAATCAGAGGAAAGGCAGTGAGTTGGTGGGTGTGAAGGCTGAGGTCATCTTGTTCTTTAGGCTGCTGCATCCGTTACCTCTCCAAGGATGTGTCCCCCAAGCAGCCCAGCATACTCAGGTCAGCTAGCGAGAGTATCCCCCTTGTCTAGGCAGCATAGGCACTACAGTGAAACATTTCTGTTTTTCTTTTCTTGATTCTAAGCAGACCATCCTCCTTGGGTAATGCTTATCTTTGGAGAGGGCACAATATTCTTGGTTATGACTTACAGTTTTGAAAATTGTAATGGTCAAGATTATAGGTTTTGGAATCAGATAGACCTGTATCTGAGTCCCATTTCCACTTGCATGACCTTGTGTAACTTTCTCAACCTTTCCTTGCCTCAGTTTCCTAATATATAAAATGTAATAATTATCTCATAGAGGAGCTGTGACAATGAAGTCATGTAATATGTAAAACACAAAAGTACAGTGCTTGGCACTTAGTATTCAGTAAATGCTGCTTAAGCCCATCCATTTACTGCTTCTAGAGGGTAATTGTGCTGTGCAAACCTTTTTTACTCCAGCTTTCCGTATTTCACTTTACTTGTGAGATAAGAATGTTTTAGTAAGCTACAGAATGAAGAAAGTTCAGAATCCCCATCTAGTATATTGTTTTGTGTCCCTGCCTATTTTTTTCTAGAGAATAGGAAATGGTCACTGGCCTCCTTTGATGTTGATATGACTGGCTCACAAATGTATTTGCTAAACAATGAGGTATTTTTGTTCATTTCCTGCAGACCTCACTCTACAGACAGTGCCACACATAGAAAGATGACCCTGTCACTTGCAGATAGATGTTCAAAGACACAGAAGATTAGAATCTTACCAATGGCTGGTCGTGATCCTGAATGCCAGCGCACAGAGATGATTAAGGTATGTTGGCTGAGGTTTATCCTGGAATTTTGGAATATTAAGAATAGCATTTCCTAAAATGTTGTTCATCATCTCCTATTGACCCACTATTTATCCTTCCAGCTGGCATGAACATGGAGCTGGTTTCATTTCCTAAGCATTTGGCAAATGGGTAATATGGTGATAGTCCTAAAACAAACCCTGGCTTGGATTCTCTCCCACTTGGTCCTGAGAGTTTGGCAAACAGATGACTGAAAGAATCTGAACTTTCACAGATAATTTCAAGGATGATTAAATCATCTATGTCTGGTTTAGAGTCCATGTCAAAAATCAGTGGAAATGCTCGAGAGATTTGGTCTAGGTAGAATATAAATAGACAAGAAGTTTCCCCCCTTTTCTCCTGAAGGTAGGGGAGCTGGAGGGACCTTGAAGACTCCAGGACCACATTGAGAGATGCCCCAAGCCCTCCTTCACATCCCCAGCTTGCATGGAAATGCACAAGGAATCAGCTAGTTTGTTCTTAATCCCTATTCTACTGACAGTGATTTTTACTCTATACTCAGCACAACCATATACTATTTAATGAAACAATGTCCAGCAACAGAATTAGAGTTGTATGCAGTAATAAAGCAATTAAATGAGGAATCAAAGAAACGCCAGAATATCCCTGACTTCTCATGCCCTGGCCCCGCCTAGTGAACCCCAGTGTGTGGAAGCCAGGCAGATGGAAGGGAATGAAGGCTCTGCTTTGGGGCTCAGGGACCCTTCCCACCAGAACCTCCCCATCCTGCCATCAGGAGCTGTGGGGAGCTCTCTGGGTTGAGGGCCCCAAACTGGAATATGTGGGCACCGTGGTAGTTTGGTGGAGCCTGGGCAAGTCAGGTGTCTGTCTCAGCGGTGAAGAGAATCCACCTCCCTCAGGCGTCCACTGGACATGAACGAGGTTCCTCAGGCTGGTCGCCGCACTCTGGGCTCTGCCTGGCAGCACAGGGGACGCTGCATCTCCCAAGGCTGTGCTGGTGCCAGTTCTGATGGGGCGGTTGGTGTGAGGGAGGGAGCCTTTGCCTCTTCACCCTGTGTTGTCTTCACGCCTTTGAACTGAACAAGATGATGACCATGTGTGGTAACAGAGGTGTAAAATGGAGAGAACTGTACCCTGAGGACATAGGAACTGGTGTTATCCTGGGCGAGGCATTTATGTGTTCTTTACAGTAAAGTAGTTTCAAGGGGGCAATAAGTGAGTTCATTTTTTGTTTTAAAGTTCAGTAATTTATTTGCTTTTTACAGAAAGAAGAAGAACGTTTGAGGGCTTCTATTCGTAGGGAATCTCAGCAGCGCCGCATGAGAGAGAAACAGCACCAGCGGGGGCTGAGTGCTAGCTACCTAGAACCTGATCGATATGATGAGGAGGAGGAAGGTGAGGAGTCCATCAGCTTGGCTGCCATTAAAAACCGGTACAAAGGGGGCATTCGAGGTGAGTTTGGGCAGAAATTAAATGTCATCATGTCAGGGTCCAGGAATTTATCTTTGCATTGAGCATACTCTGAATGCTCAGTCACTGGACATTTTATTTTTAAGGAACCAGTGTTAATGAGTGAGACATTTTGAGGTCTAAAGAGCTAAAGCCTCATTGTGGAATCCTTTCAGGTCAGCCTGGAAGGGCAGAAGCTGCCTGTGCTCTCTCGCTTTCAGACTCATCCCTTGAGCTTCTGCTTTCTGATTTGAAAGTCTGCCGATTATATTTGGAACTTCTCTCAACTTTTTAAATTACTAGTTAAGAATCAAGAAGTTCAGTTTTTAAGAATCAGGAAGTTCAGTTTTTCAGCGAGTACCTGTGTTTTCTTTCAGAGTTCTCCATTGCATATTCCCTTCTCTCACAAGTACCAATAATTTATAATGGTTAACATTTATTCAGCACATACTAAATCCCAGGCAAATACTCAAACATGCATCCTGTTGGATCCTCATAACAATGTTAAGACCCAGTTACTACTATTGTCTTGTTCTTTTTTAAAAAAATTGATTACTAAACTAATTATATTAGTTTCAGTTGTACAACCTAATGATTCGGTATCTGTATATATTGTGAAATGATCACCATAATAAGTCTAGTTAATTTCTGCCACCAAAGATAGTTACGGAATTTTTTTTCTTGTGATGGGAACTTTTAAAGTCTGCTCTCAGCAACTTTTAAATATGCAGTACAGTGTTATTACCTTTAGTCACCACACTGTACATTTCATGCCCATGACTGATTTATCTTCTAACTGGAGCTCTACCATTTGACTCCCTTCACCCTTTCCTCCACCCTCCACACCACACCTCAGGCAACTACTAATCTGTTTTCTGTATCTATGAGCTTGGTTTTTTGTTTTCCTTTTTTTACATCCTTCATACAAGTGAGATCACGCAGTGTTCGTCTTTCTCTGTGTGACTTATTTCACTTAGCATAATGCCTCAAGGTCCATTTTTGTCTTGTTCTTACTGAGGAAATGGAGACTTTGAGAGGTTGAGTGGCTTGCCCAAAGACACATAGTTGGTACGTGGACAATTCTTGAACCAGGGCGATCTGACTTCTGACGTGTCTGTCTCCAGAAGTTTCCCCACAGCCTGCAGCAAGACGTCATGCTTAGAAAAGCAAACTGAACCTGAAGATGGAAGACCTGGGCTGGACTCAGCTCTGCCACTTTTTGTTTTGTTTTGTTTTTGGCCGCACTACACGACATGCGGGATCTTAGTTCCCCAACCAGGGGTTAAACCCACACCCTCAGCAGTGAAAGCACGGAGTCCTAACCACTGGACCACCAAGGAGTTCCCAACTCTCTTACTTTTTAGTTAGATGACTTTTGGAAAGTTACAGTACCTCTTTTCTGTTACCCTTATCAAGAAAAGAACAACCTATTGGTAATAGTATTTATACCATGATGAGGTTGTTTTGAGAATCGAATGACATAATACATATAAAGTACTTCATCCAGCCCTTGGCATATAACAAGTACTAAATAAATGTTACGCCAAACTATTGTCATTGTTCTTACCACTCATCGGCTTCAGGCAAGTGACTCCATGTCTCTGAATACTGAGTTCCCCATGTGTAAAATGAGGATCTAATCCCCCCCAGGTTAGCTTTGATAGAGATTTGGGAATTACTGTACAATGTAAGGTATACCTTGGGTGACCATGTTCCTGGTTTTGCCCTGTTAGAATGATAAATTATAAGAACACCGAATTTTCCCTTTCTCTGACCATCCTGTGAAACTCCCTTCTCCTTTTTCACAGCAACTGCATTTTATTTATTTTGTGACTATAGTACAGAGACCTTTTATTTTTATTTTTTTGTTAGTGCAGATTTCCCACAGAAAATATTAACTGTGGAAATAAATCACATATACACTAAATAAAAACAAAAAAATTGAGAATTTTTTAGGGGAGAGTTATATAATATTCAGTTTCCCAGTGATTAAAAACCTAATGGAGAAGTTCATTAGCGATCAGTTCTGTCCAATAGTCAGATAGACAGGGAGTGGGGAGAAGGGGAGAGCATTGGGTTCTGAGGTGAGGGGGTTGGTCTAACATCAGCTGTTCTTATTCTACCTGTGCTTCACCTGGGCTTGGGCATCAGTACAGGCTGTTACTCATCTCCATCTCACTTTGAAATGTCCACTTGGCAACAAACCGTCTTTACAGGACCAGGAAACCACCTCTTGCTTTTTTTTGTTGTTGTTTTTGCGGTACACGGGCCTCTCACTGTTGTGGCCTCTCCTGTTGCGGAGCACAGGCTCCGGATGCGCAGGCCCAGTGGCCATGGCTCACGGGCCCAGCCGCTCCGCGGCATGTGGGATCTTCCCGGACAGGAGCACGAGCCCGTGTCCCCTGCATCGGCAGGTTGACTCTCAACCACTGAGCCACCAGGGAAGCCCCCACCTCTTGCTTTTATCTTTAAAGCTTATTTTGGAATTAACTGTTACCCTGATAAAAGAATGACTCAGACTTTAAAAACTTATTTGGAAATAGTGGTATCTGTCTCTTTAATCAGCTTGCACAAGCCTTTTTAATATTTAAAAGTGGTCAGATACCAAAAAAAAAGTGGTCAGATAAACCATTCTTGTATTTGAGAGGATAAGTGCTTCATTTCAACATATCTAAACTTACATTTACTTTTTTTAAAAAAATAAATTTATTTTTATTTATTTATCTTTGGCTGCATTGGGTCTTGCTGTGCGTGGGCTTTCTCTAGTTGCGGCGAGCGGGGGCTATGCTTCGTTGCAGTGCGCAGGCTTCTCATTGTGGTGGCCTCTCTTGTTGCGGAGCACGGGCTCTAGGTGCATGGGCTTCAGTAGTTGTGGCACATAGGCTCAGTAGTTGTGGCTCTCGGCTCTAGAGCGCAGGCTCAGTAGTTGTGGTGCACAGGCTCCGTTGCTGTGTGGCATGTGGGATCTTCCTGGACCAGGGCTCGAACCTGCGTCCCCTGAACCGGCAGGCAGATTCCTAACCACTGCACCACCAGGGAAGCCCACATTTACCTTTAAGTTTTAAAAAATTTTAATTATTTGTTTTCTCTGGAAAAAATGTACAAAGGAACTAAAGATATTCATCAGAAGAAAAATCCGGGAATGAATGGACCATTGTCTTTGACAGTCACTTACAAATCTTCTTCCTTTGCTTTCAGAGGAACGAGCCAGAATCTATTCATCAGACAGTGATGAGGGATCAGAAGAAGATAAGGCTCAAAGATTACTCAAAGCAAAGAAACTCACCAGTGATGAGGTAAACCAAATTTATTCAATTCTAGAGGTTTACCCTGTACCTACAAGTCAACTCCTGGAATGAAGAGGAGCTCACAGCCCAGGAGCACAGATCGATGTCTACACACTTCACTGAAGCTCAGAGAGATAAATCCAGTAACAGGACTAGGGGTGGCCCAGAGGAGGGTCTGATACCTCTGCTCAGAGAAGGAGACCTCTCATTGGGTGTTGAAGGAATAATGGTAGGTGTGCAGGGCAAACCAGCCAGGGTGGGCATGCCAGGTAGATGGAAAGGCCTGGGAGAAGACACATGGCCCTGAAATACCAAGGCTTGACTAGAGAACTAGAAATCATTAGTGTGGGTAGATCAGAGCATGTATCTCATCTTTCTTTTTCTCTTTTTGTTTATTTTCAATATATTTTTTAAATTACAGAAATAATTCTTATGGTATAAAAATCTGTTTTCTTTTTATTTAGATGAACTCATATTTGAAATAGTATTGAGTAATTCAAGAAAATAAATTTCCATCTATTATTGAAATAATAAATTTCCAAAGGAATTTTAACTTATGTTTTTGACAGTATCCTTTTCAAATTATAAGAGTACAGGTGTTGAGAAATTTTAAGTCTTTTTTCAAAATATAATTGACATGTAACATTATATAACAGTATATTAGTTTCAGGTATACAACATAAAGATTTGATTGATATATGTATATATTGCAAAATGATCACACCACAATAGTTATATGTTTAGTTATAGTTATATGTTTTTTTCTTGTGATGAGAACTTTTAAGATCTATGCTCTTAGCAACTTTAAATTGTATAATACAGTATTTATTTATTTATTTATTTTTGGCTGCGTTGGGTCTTTGTTGCTTCACGTGGGCTTTCTCTAGTTGTGGCGAGCGGGGGCTACTCTGTTGCAGTGCATGGGCTTCTCATTGTGGTGGCTTCTCTTATTGTGGAGCACAGGCTCTAGGCACGCGGGCTTCAGTAGTTGTGGCACGCAGGCTCTAGAGCGCAGGCTCAGTAGTTGTGGCGTGTGGGCTTAGTTGCTCTGTGGCATGTGGGATCTTCCCGGACCAGGGCTCGAACCCATGTCCCCTGCATTGGCAGGTGGATTCTTAACCACTGTACCACCAGGGAAGGCCACAATACAGTATTATTAACTGTAGTCACTCTGCTGTACATCACATTCCCATGGCCTACTTATTTTGTTTAAGTCTTTTTATTTATTTATTTTTTAATTAATTAATTAACTAATTTTTGGCTGTGTTGGGTCTTTGTTGCTGTGCGCGGGCTCTCTCTAGTTGCAGTGAGCAGGGTCTGCTTTTCATTGTGGTGCGTGGGCTTATTGCGGTGGCTTCTCTCGTTGCAGAGCATGGGCTCTAGGTGTGCTGGTTTCAGTAGTTGTGGCTCACAGGCTTTATAGCGCAGGCTCAGTAGTTGTGGCACAAGGCCTTAGTTGCTCCGTGGCATGTGAGATCTTCCTGGGCCAGGGCTTGAACCTGTGTCGCCTGCATTGTCAGTCAGATTCTTAACCACTGCACCACCAGGGAAGTCCCTATTTAAATCTTTTTAGATTATTTTTATCTTTGCTATTCTTGAATTTTGCTATGGTATCTTACTTTGTGTTTCTTTTTATTTTCCTGATTGGGATTTGTTAGATTTTCTGAATCTGTAGATTGGTATCTTTCATCAATTCTGAGAATTTCTCAGCCATTAATTCTTCAGATATTACTTCTGTACCATTCTGTCTCTCCTTTCTTCATGAAACTCTGATTAGATGCATGTTATTCCTTCTTACTTTATCCTCCATGACAGATCCTCAGTTTGTCTTTCATATTTTCCATGTCTTTATCTCTCTGCATTCTAGGACAGTTCTTCAGATCCTTCTAGTTCAGTGCTTCTTTCTTTAGCTAATACATTGTTAACCTCTTGCATTGAATTTTTACTTTGTTTCAGTTTTTTATCTCTAGCGGTTTAGTTTCTTTTTCTAATTGGTCATTTTAAAAAATTCTACTCCTAAATTATATTTTTCAGTTTCTCCTTTTAATGTCTTTAAATATTTTAAACCTACATGTATGGTCTTTTATGTCTGATAATTCCAGTGTCTAAAATCTTTACATCTGTGATTTTACAGCCAGTTACTTCTGCTGGCTCTTTTTCATGATGACTTCTTTCTCCATGTGTTCTGCAATTAAATGATTGATTTACTTAGCTCAGATCAATGGGAATTTTTGTGGCTTAGATTGATGGATTCCTCCAAAGATGGTATATACTTGCTTCTGCCAGGTACCTTGGGACTACTTTAAATTATATTCTTGGAATAAGGTCTTTTTAGTTTTACTGGAAGTATGGATTCTGACTTCTGGTTATGAATTTTCCTAGAAATTTTAAATTTTTTGTTTTAATCCCCTGTTAATTAGTTCTAATGTTAGAGATTAGAAATTATCCTTGCAGGCATTTAGAAAAGGGGTTGGCAGATTACATCCCACTGACCTAATCTGGCCTGCCACCTGTTTTTTCAAATAAAGTTTTTTAGGAATCCACCCATGGTTATTCATTTACGTATTTGTCTATGGATGTTTTCCTTCTATAGTGACAGAGCTGGTTAGTTGCAACAGAAACCATACATATGTCTTGTAAAGCCTAAGACATTTATTCTCAGGCCCTTTACCAAAAAGGTTTGCTGACCCCTGCCTCCGAGAAATGGGCCTGGGTTTATTTCTACTTCAGCTGAACACTAAAGATACAGTTCTTTGGAGTCTGCTATTAATCTGCTCCACTTGGCCTTTGTCTCCTGTCCTCAGCACCCTGCAAGGCATAAAACCTAAGGTCATGTTCACACAGTTTGGTAAATGTCTTCAAGGAGAAAGCCTGCTTTCGTGCTGTGCTTATCTCTGTGGGTTCTTGCTTTTGCTTAATTTTTGGTCTCTGATTACACCTTATTTTCTTGCCATCACTTTGGTTTGTTCATAGTTTTTCATCATTGTAATTTTCAATGGGAGGGTTATTCAAAGGATTGTTCTGCCATATTGTGGGAACATTGTTGTGTTCCTGTTATTCATGATTTTAATGTATTTTGATCATTTTGGCCTGTGAACTGTGAGCTTCTGTGAGCTCTCTTCTCATGTGAAACAGAATTTTGTTCTTGCATTATTGTTAATTACAACATTTAATATTTCCCAGTCTTTCTTGAAAGTGGCATGCTATGGAAGATAACTAGACAAAAATTGTTAAATTATTCTGCAACATACTTGTTTTAAATTAGATAGGAAACATCTTAATCATGCATTTATAGTATGTTGAACTGTTGGCAAACAGGAATCCTCATCTAAGCAGATGCCGTTTTATTTTTTGGCAAGCAGAAACTGTGAATAAAACTTGAAAAGTGCCATGGGACTTCTGTTTATTTCTAGTATTCTCAGAAATGAGATTTCTAAATGTGATCCATCAAATAGTCTTCTTCTAGTCTGGGCAATTGCAAACCTGTAACTTCCTGACTTAAAAATGTCTCTTGCGAATGCCTCCTAGCTTTCTGTTGTAGGAGCTACCCTCTATCTTCCGCACCTAAATACTCGCCGTTAAGTCTTCCTGTACCCCTCCCTTCCCCTTTCCTGACAACAGAGACTTTACTTCTGCCTGGACCTCCCAACCCCTGCCTCTGCCTCCCCTTATTGCCCCAGTTCAAGTCCTGGCATGGGTCACAATGGGAGAGAGGATGAAAGGGGTCAGACCTGCTCTAGGTCCCTCTCCTTATTTGCACACTAAACCCTACCCACATGCCATAAGCCTAGTTATTCCTCTGAGATAAAGCGAGTTTTCAGACCCCAGGTCCCCACCCCAGAGAACCACCATTGTCACCAGAGCATTCCTTGATATGGGGAAAGGGCGTGGGTCTGGATTAGAATGAACTGGATTACTGAATCTTGGGCTATTTTATACTACTTGTATGGCCTTGAGCAAGTCATCTCACATTTCCAAGTCTGTTTCCTCATCTGTTCTATGGGGTTTATGCTCGCTGCCTTGTAAAGTTGTATTATAGTAAATAAGAGATATGAAAGTGGGTGAATGCTAGCTTCCCTTCCCCAGCAGGGTCTAAGTTACAAAAAAGGAGAGAAACAGAACTTTTTATTCTCCCTTATTTTTGTAAGCAGTGAAAACTTTAGAAAACCTAAATTACAGCAAAAATGGAAAGATGGGTAGTAGAAGAAACTGTGGAAAAGGGAAAGACTGCCGTGGAAAGGAACGTGCAGACAATGGGAAGGAAGAGCATCACTGCCAGGCCTCAGCTTTCTTGAATGAAAGAGGCGACCTGCCAAGGACTACCTAGAATGTGGTCCTGGTGGTCTGGTTCCTCTCCATGTCTCTCTTTCCTCCCCCAGCTCTGCCTCGTGGAGCCTCCATTCCCCCCTTGTCAGCCCTGCCTTACCTGTTAGAGGCCCCTCTGTTTATGGAGCCATCAGCAACTTGGAACCAGGGTAGTCCCAGCTTCCCCTCCAGTGTGGTTGGGATTCTGAATGTGTTTCCCTGGAAGCCTTGACACTCTTGGTGTTGGTCACTTATACTTTAAGACACCCTTATTTGTATATATTCTTAGGTATATTTTGGGTTAAATAAACTCTGAGAGCTGGTTTCTAATGTGAGTTTTACAATCAGTCTAAATAATAAATTGTTGGGCTTCCCTGGTGGCACAGTGGTTGGGAGTCCGCCTGCCGATGCAGGGGACGTGGGTTCGTGCCCCGGTCTGGGAGGATCCCGCATGCCGTGGAGTGGCTGGGCCCGTGAGCTGTGGCCGCTGGGCCTGTGCCTCCGGAGCCTGTGCTCCGCGGCGGGAGAGGCTGCGGCAGTGAGAGGCCCGCGAACTGCAAAAAAATAAAAAAATAAAAAATAAATTGTTGGAAGACAACTCCTCCATAACTGTGGGCTGCCTGTTCCTGTGTCTTTAGGGACCTGCATTCATGGCTGTATTAGGAAGCTTTGTGTTCATCTCAGAGGTCTCTGAGACTGTCCTTAGTTCTTTTCTTTCTTTTTTCTTTATTCTGCTCTTCAGTAGTTATTTCCACTATTTTATCTTCCAGGTCACTTATCCGTTCTTCTGCCTCAGTTATTCTGCTATTGATCTCTTCTAGAGTATTTGAAATTTCATTTATTGTGTTGTTCATCATTGCTTGTTTCCTCTTTAGTTCTTCTAGTTCCTTGTTAAATGTTTCTTGCACTTTCTCTATTTCCAAGATTTTGGATCATCTTTACTATGATTATTCTGAATTCTTTTTCAGGTAGACTGCCTATTTCCTCTTCATTTTTTAGGTCTGGTGGGTTTTTACCTTGCTCCTTCATCTGCTGTGTGCTTTTCTGTCTTTTCATTTTGCTTATCTTACTGTGTTTGGGGTCTCCTTTTCGCAGGCTACAGGTTCGTAGTTCCCGTTGTTTTTGGTGTCTGTCCCCAGTGGCTAAGGTTGGTTCAGTGGGTTGTGTAGGTTTCCTGGTGGAGTGGACTAGTGCCTGCGTTCCGGTGGATGAGGCTGGATCTTGTTTTTCTGGTGGGCAGGTCTGGTGGTGTGTTTTGGGGTGTCTGTGGCCTTATTATGATTTTAGGCAGCCTCTCTGCTAATGGGTGGGGTTGTGTTCCTGTCTTGCTAGTTGTTTGGCATAGGGTGTCCTGCACTGTAGCTTGCTGGTCGTTGAGTGAAGCTGGGTGTTGGTGTTGAGATGGAGATCTCGGGGAGATTTTCGCCGTTTGATATTACGTGGAGCTGGGAGGTCTCTTGTGAACCAGTGTCCTGAAGTTGGCTCTCCCACCTCAGAGGCACAGCACTGACGCCTGGCTGGAGCACCAAGAGCCTGTCCTTCACACGGCTCAGAATAAAAGGGAGAAAATATAGGGAGAAAGAAAGAGGATAAAATAAAGTAAGATAAAATAAAATAAAGTTATTAAAATAAAAAATAATTATTAAGAAAAAAATTTTTTAAAGTAAGCAAAAAACAAAACCAGACGGACAGAACCCTAGGACAAATGGTGGAAGCAAAGCTATACAGACAAAATCTCATACAGAAGCATACACATACACACTCACAAAAAGAGGAAAAGGGGAGAAAATAATCTATCTTGCTCCCAAAGTCCACCTCCTCAATTTGGGATGATTCGTTGTCTATTCAGGTATTCCACAGATGCAGGGTACATCAGGTTGATTGTGGAGCTTTAATCCGCTGCTTCTGAGGCTTCTGGGAGAGATTTCCCTTTCTCTTCTTTGTTCGCACAGCTCCCGGGGCTCAGCTTTGGATTTGGTCCCGCCTCTGCGTGTAGGTCGCCTGAGGGCGTCTGTTCTTCGCTCAGACAGGATGGGGTTAAAGGAGCAGCTGATTCGGGGGCTCTGGCTCTGTCAGGTCGCGGGGAGGGAGGGGTACGGATGCGGGGTGAGCCTGCGGCGGCAGAGGCCGGCGTGACGTTGCACCAGCCTGAGGCGCGCCGTACGTTCTCCCGGGGAAGTTGTCCCTGGATCCCGGGACCCTGGCAGTGGCGGGCTGCACAGGCTCCCCGGAAGGGGTGTGTGGATAGTGACCTGTGCTCTCACACAGGCTTCTTGGTGGCAGCAGCAGCAGCCTTAGCGTCTCATGCCCGTCTCTGGGGTCCGCGCTTTTAGCTGCGGCTCGCGCCCGTCTCTGGAGCTCCTTTAAGCCTCTTGTCTCTTTGGCAGCTGCAGACTTTTCCCCGGACTCCCTCCCGGCTAGCCGTGGTGCACTAACCCCCTGCCGGCTGTGTTCACGCCGATAGTCCTCTCCCTAGGATCTGACCTCCGAAACCCCAGCCTCAGCTCCCAGCCCCGCCCTCCCAGGCGGGTGAGCAGACAAGCCTCTCAGGCTGGTGAGTGCCGGTCGGCACCGATCCTCTGTGCGGGAATCCCTCCGCTTTGCCCTCCGCACCCCTGTTGCTGTGCTCTCCTCCGCGGCTCCGAAGCTCCCCGCTCCGCCGCCCGCAGTCACCGCCCGCAAAGGGGCTTCTAGTGTGTGGAAACCTTTCCTCCCTCACAGTTCCCTCCCACTGGTGCAGGTCCCGTCCCTATCCTTTTGTCTCTGTTTATTCTTTTTTCTCTTGCCCTACCCAGGTACGTGGGGAGTTTCTTGCCTTTTGGGAGGTCTGAGGTCTTCTGCCAGCGTTCAGTAGGTGTTCTGTAGGAGTTGTTTCACATGTAGATGTATTTCTGATGTATCTGTGGGGAGGAAGGTGATCTCCGTGTCCTAGTCTTTCGCCATCTTCTCCTGTCAGCCTGTGTGCATCTGAATATTTTTGTCATTTGTTGCATTTACATGGCACAGGGATTTATTCCAGCCAAGTTCACTAAGGCAGAATTCCACACCCCTGCTTTCACAAAATGAGGTCTCCTGAAGGTTGCCACTCAACTTTCTAAGTACTGGGAGTAGCAGGCCTGCATGCCTTTGCTGGGCTTTACTGTGCTTGTCTGTAGCCGCCTGAGAAGTCGGTCCTGGAAGGATTTTCAGAGCAGAATTCCAGAGCATCTTACCCGAGACCGTGGATTAGAACCGGTGCCAATTAGACTTCTTTGGGAGAGCTCCTGACTTCCCAGCTGCTTGGCCCTGTCTAGGTTCCTTTAAAAGGACAGGCTCTACCACCTTTTAGACCTACCATGCCCGTTATTCTTTTATTCACTCAAATTTAAACCCATTAAAGAACTTTAGAGCTGAAGAGACCATACACACTGAAGTTTACTTGGGGAAGGTTGCCACAAACCAGGCTGGCATGTAAAGAGTTTAAGATAAGATTCATCAGCTGAAAATAAAGGAAAAGTGGTGGTAGTAGTGAATGTGCTTCTTGCCTTTGCCAGTGTGGGGTTGGGAGAGAAGTGTCTAGGTTTGCTCAAGGCTGGGAAGTAGAAAGGAGGCTTGTCACAGCCTGGGGGCAGGATCCATCCTCCAGGCTTGCTGTTGGGGTAACTTTATTGCTGCCAGCTGGGAAGTAAGTGGAGGAGGACTTCTGGATCTTTTCCTGTGGATTCATAACTTACCCCTTTGAATTCTCCTATGACTTCAGGTCTTTGGGGATGCATTTGGGATAATAAGGCAGGAAACAAGTGTGAGATAGTATTGATGTCTTCTCCTCAGAGGGCCAGGCATCAGAAAAAGTGGCTATGCCAGCTTGTATACTACATCCAGAAGCATTCTCTGGACAGGGTAGTAAGATGCTTGGCCTTCCCCAACTTCAACCTTTAAACTTTGTTCACCCTTTTTTATTTTTGGTGAGAAGTCTTGTTAAGGCAATTCTGGAGTATCATATTTAGTATCATTTCATTTTAATCAATTTTCAATATTATTTAATGTTGATCTGTTCAAATTCTATCTGTAAGAAGTGTTTTTAGAAAACTTCCCAATTTTTTTGTTTCTATTAGAACATTATACAATGTGACTTTAAGCAGTGGAAACTTGTGTATGAAAGCCTTTAATTTCTTCAAAAATTGTTTTTCAAATATTAAAAAAAAATCTTTATTATGTGAGTCTTTAGTACATCCAAAACAAGAAATAGTTATTTCAAAAAATTGACAGTCTTGGGCTTCCCTGGTGGCGCAGTGGTTGAGAATCTGCCTGCCAGTGCAGGGGACACGGGTTCGAGCTCTGGTCTGGGAGGATCCCACATGCCGCGGAGCAGCTAAGCCCGTGCGCCACGGCTACTGAGCCTGCGTGTCTGGAGCCTGTGCTCCGCAACAAGAGAAGGCCGCAACAGTGAGAGGCCCGCGTACCGCGTTGAAGAGTGGCCCCCACTCACCACAACTAGAGAAAGCCCTCACACAGAAACGAAGGCCCAACACAGCCAAAAATAAATAAATAAATAAAATTATAAAAAAATAAATAAAAAATAAAAAATTGACAGTCTTTAGGGCTTCCCTGGTGGCGCAGTGGTTGAGAGTCCGCATGCCGATGCAGGGGACACGGGTTCGTGCCCCGGTCCGGGAAGATCCCACATGCCACGGAGCGGCTGGGCCCATGAGCCATGGTCGCTGAGCCTGCGCATCCAGAGCCTGTGCTCTGCAATGGGAGAGGCCACAACAGTGAGAGGCCCGCGTACCACAAAAAAAAAAAAAAAAAAATTGACAGTCTTTAGAATGCTTTTTAGGTAACGAAGAAGTGAAATGCTCAGCAAGTGGAGAAAAAAGTTTAAGTAAATACCTAATTATGGTCAGAATAGTCAGCAGAACAAGCGGTTATATAGGCTGACTTTTTTGGGAGAGCCCTAACTCTTCCCAGGGCAAAGCCCATTTCCACTTTCCTGCAGCTCTTCTCCATGTACAACAGCTTCTTCCCCCTGTGAGACTGGGTCACAGTTGCTTAGCTCGCCCTCATGGGCCTGAAATTGGGTTTTAGGGTTAGTTTTGTTATTACTCCGTAGTCATTTTGAATGCCTCTAGTACTTGTAGATTTGGAAACTGGCCATGACCTTAACCACTGGTTTTATTCAGCTGGTAAATGTTCTTATTAAAATATATGTTATTTTTGGGTTTTCAGAGGGTTATTCAGCTCAGAGCTACTTTTGATAAACCTTTCTAGAAATATTCTCTATGAACTTTGAGATTTTTAAAATTTTTATCTGTTTAGGAAGGTGAGCCTTCTGGAAAGAGAAAAGCAGAAGATGATGATAAAGCAAATAAAAAGCACAAGAAGTATGTGATCAGTGATGAAGAGGAAGAAGATGATGATTGAAGTAGAAAATGTGAGAACTTTATGTATTTTATTGTACAGTTTGTTTTATAAATATGATGTAAACATGAGTTATTTTGACTGAAATAAATTGATTTGCTTTTGAGTAATTTTAATTGTAATAAAAAACTTTAAAAAGCAGGTCTCTGTTCAAGAAATTGACCCCTCCCAAAGCAGGCTGATTTTGTCAATGCCTTACACTAATTCTTAGGTTTTAGTGAATTCCTCCCAGGCCCCACAAAGAAGCCTGGCAAGGGCCAGGTGAAGCAAGTGAGGCATTCTTCAGGGTTTTAAAAGGGGCACAAAAAAGCCTCCGTAATTGTATTCGTTTGCTAGGTCTGCTGTAGCAAAGTACCACAATTTGGCTGACTTAATACCACAGAAACACATTCTCTCACAGTTCTGAAGCCTATAAATCCTAAATAAAGGTGTCGGCAGAGCCGTGCTCCCTCTAAAGGCAAGAATCCTTCCCTGCATTGTCCTAGCTTCTGGAGGATCCCAGTAATCCTTGGCTCTTAACAGCATAACTCCAATCTCTGCCTCTGTCTTCACATGGCTTGTTTCCCTGTGTGTCTGCTCTGTGTCTCTCTGTGTCTCCACTCTGTGTCTCCAGATCCCACTTTCCTTTCAGGACACCCATCAATGGGTTTAGGGTTAACCCTAATCCAGTGTGACCTCATCTTAACTAATTACATATGCAAAGATCCTGTTGCCAAATAAAGTCACATTCTGAGGTTCTGGGTAGATATGAATTTTGAAGGGTCCCTATTCAGCCCACTGCAGTAATCAAGTTTAATAATACCATAATACAACATTTAAAAAAATTAAAATTAATGTAAAAATATGATGAACAAAATGTCAAAAATTCAAATAAAGATGATCTGACAGGGTTGGGATTAGGGTAAGCCAAGTGAGAAGAGTGGCACAAGTACAGAACTGGATGGATTGTCTCTTTATTTGAAATTTTGATGTTTTGTTTATGGGAGTTTTTTGCATGGAGTTTAAAATGTATTGCAACATTATTTACCTTGATCACTGAGATTCTGGCACCACTTATATTTTTCACCAAAGTGAGTATCTCACATGTTGCGTCCTAGTTGTGGCCCTGCTTTCACACAGCATGGTGGCTGGGTTCCCAACGGTGAGCACCCCAAGAGAGCTGTATTATCTTTTTTCAAAATGCACCACATTCTGTTCAATAGAAGTGAGTCACTGATGTGAGCTCATATTCAAAGGGAGGGAAATTTGACTCCTCTCGATGGTAGAAATGGCAAAGAATTAGCAGATATATTTGAAATCCATATTTAAGATATGTATTTGTCTTTTCTGCAGTGCTCTTCTACACAGCCTAATCTTTCCCTTATGAACGGACTAGGCCTGTTAATACAATCTAGGAGGGGTGGCTTGTGGGAGGCTTACCCTGAAGCCTGGTTATAGAGAAGTGACATTGAAAGAGAATAAGGTCCTAACTCACCACTGTGTCACTCTCCTAAACTCAGAAACCTTCAGTCCCTTGCTATTTCTTGGTTTAACAAGTTGAAACTCCGATGCCTGGCTCTTGAGAACCTTCATTTTGACTCTGTCCTTTCCAAGGCAACATTGTTTTTTCACTAGCAACACATATGTAACAGTGATTGAGCTCTTGTCTCTTGTTTCCAAACCTGCCCTTCTCTACAGAGCTTGGCTATGCAGGGCCAAGGCTCTGCAAGCACATTTCAGCTTTGCCAGCTGCCCCCTGTTAGGGGGCGCCAGAGAAGACTGAGAGCCTGAATAACAAAGAAAAGATTGCTCCTTCCTGTTTGTTTATGGAACTTTTCTGGGGGCTTCCTGTTGACCTCCAGTCTTTCTGAGGGGGCACAGCAGCAGCAGTAGTTTCTTCCCACCGCAGCTCAGTCCGGTTTGCAGTTTACCAAGACTTGAAGAGGCAGCTTCATTGTACTCCCAAGAGACATCAGTACCAGCTGGACACTTCTCTTCCTCAGGTATGAGTTTCAGCTCCAAGGGGCCCTGTCTGTAAGTTTGTAAGTTTAATAATAATTCTAACTTTCCCCTTTGTTCCCTCATCTCTAGGGGTGGAAGTTGCTCTCTGAATTTGCTAATTCTGTGATCCCTTAGGGAGTCCTCTTTGTACTTTTTGTAACCAAATCAACAACTTTAAACCTAATTACAATTTTTAAAAAATATTAAGATATATCTGTGTAGACAACTGGTATGTTTTTCTGTTGCCCAGCTTGGACCTGACTGGGTAGTCCAGGAAGCAAATCCTCAAAGATGAGATGTGTAGATTGGTTTGGGTCTGAGCTCCTCACCAATGGGAAACAGGATGCTGGTGGTGCCTTGGCATCATGATGAACCAGATTATCCCCTGTGATTGAGGGCTCAAGCGGCTGCTACACTTGTTAGGCAGTCCTGATGACTAAGGACTGTGGTGTGGGATGGATGCTTCTGAGTGCCCTGGAGCACTTACAGGAAGTCGACAAGCTTAGGTTAGTTTTGGTTTGTTTTTAAACTTTATTGAAGTAGAGTTGATTTACAATGTTGTGTTAATTTCTGCTGTACAGCAAAGTGATTCAGTTATACATATATATTCTTTTTCATATTCTTTTCCATTAGTGTTTGTCACAGGATACTGAATATTGTTCCCTATGCTATACAGGAGGGCCTTGTCGTTTATCTGTTCTCTATATAATAGTTTGCATCCACTAATCCCAAACTCCCATTCCTTCTCCCCCGACACCTCCTCCCCCTTGGCCACCACAAGTCTGTCCTCTATGTCTGTGAGTCTGTTTCTGTCTTGTAGATAGGTTCCTTTGTGTTGTATTTTAGAGTCCACATATAAGGGGTGTGGCATTTGTCTTTCTCTTTATGACTTAACTTCACAGAAGCTTAGATCTTCAAACATTCTGCTCAAGTCATGGTCAGAGAACCAGGGAGCACTTGTGACAGCCCTAAAGGAATCTCATATCTTGTAGTCAGAGAGCTGAGGTAGCTGAAAATCAAATGCATGTAATTGTGTGGTTGCAGAACTACAACATCAACTGAATTCACAGCCTCTTCAAGTCTCTCATGTGAAAGGGTATTGATTGAGAAAGAAACTAGGAATGGGAATTTCTGTTTGGACTCAGATAAAGCTGAAAAACAAATTTTCTAGTCCCTCTGAGCCTGCCTTGCCTGTGAGAAGCAGTCTGCTTTCCTATATCTGAGGAAACAAATTTTTTTTTAATTGACATATAGTTGATTTACAGTATTAGTTTCAGGTGTACAAAATAGTAATTCAAATATTTTTATAAATTATACTCCGTTTAAAGTTATAAAATATTGGCTATATTCCCTGTGCTATACAGTATATCCTTGTAGCTTATTTATTTTAAACACAGTACTTTGTACCTCTTAATCTCCTTCCTCTATTTTGTCCCCTCCCCCTTCCCTCTCCCCACTGGTAACCACTAGTTTGTTCTCTACATCTGTGAGTCTCTTTGTTTTGCTACATTCACTGGTTTGTTTTATTTTTCAGATTCCACGTATAAGTGATAACATACAGTATTTGTCTTTCTCTGACTTATTTCACTAAGCATAATACCATGTAGGTCCATCCATGTTGTTGCAAATGGCAGAATTTCATTCTTTTTTATGGCTAGGTAGTATTTCATTGTACATACATACCACATCTTCTTTATCCATTCATCTGATGATGGACAGGTTGCTTCCATATCTTGGCTATTGTAGATATTGCTGCTATGAACATTGGCATGCACATATCTCTTTGAATTAGGGTTTTTGTTTCTTTCAGATATATACCCAGGAATGAAATTACTGGATCATATGGTAGTTCTATTTTTAGTTTTTTGAGGAACCTCCATACTATTTTCCATAGTGGCTGCACCAATTTACATTCCCACGAACAGCATACAAGGGTTCCCTTTTCTCCATATTCTCCCCAACATTTGCTATTTGTAGACTTTTTGATGGTAGCTATTCTGACAGGTGTGAGGTGATATCTCACTGTGGTTTTGATTTGCATTTCCCTGAATGATTAGTGATGTTGAGCATCTTTTTGTGTGCCTGTCGGCCATGTGTATGTCTTCTTTGGAAAAATGTCTATTCATGTCTTCTGCCCATTTTTTAATCAAGTTGTTTGTTTTTTTGATACTGAGTTGTATGAGCTGTTTACATCTTTTGGATATTAACCCTTTATCGGTCCTATTGTTTGCAAACATTTTCTCCCATTCAGTAGGTTGTGAAATTAGTCTCCTTGCTTGAAAATGCTGCAATAACATCACTTGGGGCAGTCTGCATTCCCCTCAAGAATCACCCAGCTGAGTGCTGTCTGACCTGCTTTTTACAGCAGACCCATCACTAGGATCTCATCATACTCTGGCAAAGAAAGCACAAACTCTGACTGAAGAAGAAATAACTTACACACCAAAAGAATCGCAAGATTTTGCTATTAAATTTGAGCAAAAGCCTGGGGAATGTGTGTGGACGTGGATTCTAAGAATGTGAGATGAAGGACAAACACTAACTACCTTGGGCCAAATTTACTGATACGGGTGCACTTATATCGATATATTCTGGATTTGATGTGTTAGGACATATAGCTGGACATGGCTCTATACTTGATTGGTTCACCAAAAGAACTCAGTGGTGGCCTTCATTTAATGAAGTTGAGATACCAAAGCTTCCCTGGCTTTGTGCAGAGGGAATTCAAAGACAGGGAGATAGGAGTGTCAGAGTAGACATTTTCTGTGACTTGCATACCATCCCCCACCTTCCCTAACTACATTCCTTGAGAGCGCCAGCTTAAAATAACAAACATTTAATATATCTCACCGTTTCTAAGGGTCAGGAGTGGTTTAGCACTGGTTCAGGGTCTCCCACAAGGCTGCAATCAAGATGTTGGCTGAGACTGTATTATTTAAAGGCTTGCCTGGGGCTGAAGGATCTGTTTCCAAGATGGTTCGCTCACATGGCTCTTGGCAGGAGACCTCAGTTTGTCACTGCATGAGCCTCTCCACAGCAGTTTGAGTGTCTTCAGCTGGCTTCCTCCAGAGCAAGTGACCGAAGGGAGAAAGAGCAAGGCAAAAAAGCCACAATGTCATGCAGAGCCTTGGAAGTGAGGCTGTATTCTATTGATCACATAGACCAACCGTGATACCTGTGGGAGAGGATCACACAAGGGCAAGAATACGAGGCAGGGATCCCTGGGACCCACCTTGAAAGCTGGCTGTCACAGCAGCTTGGCCTTCCACCAACTAACTTTGCTGTTTTCCTTCCCTATAGACACTCTTGTGAGGCTTCTGAGGGCCAGGCTCAGGGAGCCAGTCTGATCATGGTTTAGTGGAGGTTTGGTTTATGAATCTTGGGAATATGTTGAAGTGATGGGCTAAGAACTGTGTGAAGAACTTCAGTGAGAGAAATTAATACTGTGCATTTTTCTGCCAACATTGAAGATTATAGTGGGACCATGGATCTGTTTGGAGACATAGATGACATTTCTTCAGAGAGTGACGGGGACAGTCAACCACCCATTTCAGGACAGCCTGTTACCGTAAGTACAATTAGAAATCTCAACTGGGCCTATTGTTCAAAGTTAAGAAAAAAGTTTCAGAGGCTGATGGGTCATGTAGGGAGGGGACATGGATAATAAATAGTAGTCTGAAACATCTGACGAATGGGTGACTTCTTAGCTATGTTGGGAATTTCTGGATATTAAAGGGAATAGAAGGAATTGCTCAGAATGAATTTGATGCCAAACTTTAGGGGCTAGACTGTGAGGATGCATAATTTGAAAACCTTTGATTTAAAAGTTTTTCTTATTTAAACGTGCCAAGAAGTGTGTACTATTTGACATTCTTCTCTGATTTTAATACTTACTTAGCATTG
This sequence comes from Lipotes vexillifer, assembly GCF_000442215.2. Taxonomy (NCBI): domain Eukaryota; kingdom Metazoa; phylum Chordata; class Mammalia; order Artiodactyla; family Lipotidae; genus Lipotes; species Lipotes vexillifer. Next base: position 834,297 of record NW_006796561.1, on the reverse strand, counting down.
AGGAGTTGCATAATTTCACACATCTGTTGCTAAATATCTTATGCAAGCTAGATATGTCAACATTTTTTCTGGTAATGCAGGCTAACAGGTCTTGTTTTGCATGGTGTTTTTTTTGTGGGGGTGGGGAGAGGATGAAATTTTAAGGAGAGGCCTGAGGGGTTGCCAACTGCTTTATCTCTGAAGGGGTGTCCAAGTTTACTTCTGGTCACACCTGCATCTGCCTAGTGCAGAAGGAGAGCTAGAGCATTTCTAATGTCAACTCAGGCTCTCACATTCTGATCTCTCTTAGGATGGACGTGGAGTGCCTCAGGACCAGCAGGAGGAAGAGCCAATTTCTGAAACCAAAATAGAAGTAGAAATTCCCAGCATCAACTCTGATTTAGGAAGTGAATTGTACTTAGTTAAACTACCCAAATTTCTCAGCATAGAACCCAAGTAAGAGGACTGATTAAAGATTATTTTTTTTCCCCAAGATATTGAGTAAAAATATGTGGAATGTAAATGTTTTTCTTATTTATAATGAGTTGGCTAATCACAGAGGTGGGAGATTTCTCATGTAACTCTGAAAAAATAAATTTAGAATGTGCTGTGGTAGAAAATGATGAATTACTGGTGTGAGAAAGTTTTAATGCTAATAATTCTTCTAGCACTTTGGCACTTTCTTATAAATGAACAGACATAGCTGATGAAGGTACTTTTCACTATCATAAAGCTGAAAAATTGGAAAATGAGAGTGAGAAAATTTTCTAGAGAAATCACAAATGTTCAGTGCAAAAGCCTTTGTGAATCTAGAAACAACCACAATTTTAGACAACAAAATAGTGTTGATGGGTATTATTCACGATGGTGCACTATTGCAAGCTCTTATGCAATTAAACATGACACTTTTCTTAAAAAATATGAAAAGATAGATCATGTGTCACCTATACTTTAGAGGACATACGTCACTGAACAAAAATATAATTTAAAAACTTTGAACTATTAGTCACATTTGGATTTTATTTCAGGTAATATGTTTTAAAATCAAATTTCAAGGAAGTACAGTAATTTGCATACTTTTTGAAGTTTTACATGAAGTTATTTGTCTACTGTGATTTTTTTAACATATTAGTGCATGTTGTAAAGATTATTATTTTATACATTAATTATATTCAATACTAAAGATGGCTAATACTACATTAAAAAACAACTTTTAGGCCTTTTGATCCTCAGTATTATGAAGATGAATTTGAAGATGAGGAAGTGCTTGATGAAGAAGATAGAACCAGGTTAAAATTAAAGGTACCATTTCACACTTTATTCCTGTGTTTTGTTTTGTTTTGTTTTTTTTGAGTTTTTCCTTTTATAAAGTAAAACACAGGGGTAACAATTTGAGACCAGCTTATAAAATGATCTTTATGTTTATTGTCATAAACAATCAACAAATAACTGCTTAGAACAAGGAATTAAATATCGTTTCAGAATATTTTTAGAGGAGAAGGTATATATTCTTTTTAAAAAATCCTTGTAGAATTGTTACTTTTTTAACCTTTCTTTTGCGGTTGTAATTTTTCGACAGCAGTAAAGATAAAAATTCTTGAAAATTGTTAGCTATTTCCTTCAGGATAAATAATAATGTAGCTAGGTATACTGAACTGCCTCCACATTTTATTGTGGATAGATTCAAGCAGCTTCCCACAATAAGAGTATCTCAGACTCTTTATGGAAATTCAGGTTATGCACAGAAAATAGGCCTTGTCATTAGGTGGTCCCCCTCGAGAAGGCCTGGATGGCAAAACCCTACCATTGCTCTCACAGGGATGACATTGCCTTTAACCAGGTTTTGAATAAGCTCATTCAGTGGTAGCCGTGGCGGGATCCATTTTTATGCTACTTTTGTAATTTGGAGTTCCCCACCATAAGGGTAGGGTAAAGCAAAAGTCACAGGTTTTAATCTGTTGTTTATTGCTTAATTGTATATTCTTTTTTTAATTAATACTCAGAGCTTCCCTATCTTACTAGGCGAATGGGTCCTTTTTTAGTCCTCCTTTCTCTGGGTTCTTAGCCTTCAAGTTGGGCTGCAATAGACAGAGATCTCAGCTGTAACCGCCTACCTCATATGGCCCCAAAGTTTTTGCTTCCACTGCCATGAACTGGAGCTCAGTGAAGATTAAAACAAAATGTCTGTTGAGTTCAACCAATATGTCTAGGTATCTGTAGCAGGAAGGTTTCCATGTTGCCTAATCAACTATTTTGTGGTGAGCTTATTCTCTTACCATCTATGAATTCTTGGCACATGATTATAGGTCACTTGAAAAAAGAGCATGCAGTTAGTAACACTGGTTTTCTAATGCCTTTGTGTTTTGAAACAGGTAGAAAATACTATACGATGGAGGATACGCTGGGACAAAGAAGGAAATGAAATTAAAGAAAGCAATGCTCGGATAGTCAAGTGGTCTGATGGAAGGTGAGCACAAATGCCTGAAGAGTATGGAAATGCCCAGAGGGAGGCCTGGGATGAATGAAGTTTTCTGCGTAGGACCGTATTTTGGGATCGTCTTTCATTAAAGAATTAACAAGATCTAGGCCTCTGGCATTACCTGGGAAACCTGGGAGAAATAAATAAGGTTAAGATCACAGTGCAGCACTGGGATACTCTAGTAATAGACCCAAGATGTGATCAAATTCACAGTATCTACCTTATTGAGATGAAAGCCTAATCTTAGTGCCCATTTGTGATTATTGGACATTATAAATTGGTATGTTTGAAAAGATGGTTTCTATTTTACTAATGAAATGGTAGAGACTGGGAAAATGATAAAAACAATTATATTTGAAGTTGAAAGGAAGATGGATTTTACCACCTTTTACTTTGAAAGTTTAGGTTAGTTGTTTCCAATATCTTTTCTTTGTTTTTCTTATGAATTCAGTATGGGACAGGATCCTGCAGTTCCACAGCATTTTAAGAACAGCTAACAGGGTAGAATGGAAGCTGTAGGATTTGTTAAATATCCACACTAATAACTGAACTATTTCTTGTTTCCAGCCTGTCCCTGCATTTAGGCAATGAGGTGTTTGATGTTTACAAGGCCCCGATGCAGGGCAATCACAACCAGCTGTTCATTAGGGAAGACACTGGTCTGCAGGGACAAGCCATCTTTAAGTCCAAACTCACCTTCAGGTAACTATTCATAGTGACCTACGGCTACTTGGCAGTTAAAGAGCAACAGGGCAGAGAGGTTGGCTGTGCACAAAGCCCGCCTCAGTCCTGATTGACCTGATTTTGAGGTGCAGCTCACCAAGGCCCATGGTTTGGTTCCCATGCTATTTTTCACCTTTGCAACAAGTTGCTGTCCCTCAGGGAGCCAGTTCACGCTATGGAAACCAACATGAGCCCGCCGTACAAACCAGAAGACCGGTTATTAACTCACATTGATTGACGCACCTGGTAAGAGGCCTGGACTGTCTGTGGTGCTCTGCTGGTCAGCGTGTCCCTTCCCTTCAGGGATGTTTACCTGGGAAGCCTGCCGATCGCGAGCATGCTCTTGGTGTGCGCATGCGCCAGAGGAAAGGGCTGCCGCAGGGGCTGGTGTGTCATTGTCCGCAACTGTGTTTGCTGTTGGTATGATTGCCTCCAAATATTCTTTGTAAACAGTGAGACGTTTTTTTCTGTTTCCTGCAGACCTCATGCTACAGACTATGCCACACATAGAAAGATGACCCTGCTACTTGCTAATAGATGCTCGAGGACACAGAAGATTAGAATCTTACCAATGGCTGGTCGTGATCCTGAATGCCAGCGCACAGAGATGGTTAAGGTATGTTGGCTGAGATTTATCCGGGGATTGTTTGGGGTATTAAGAACTGTGCTTTCCAGAATGTTAATTCATCATTTCTTATTGTCACAGCTGTTTTATTTCTTGTGGTTATCAGGGAGCCTGCTTAACCTTCTAAGCATGTGGTTAACCACAGTAATTGTCATAGTCAATGGCTGATGGTGAGATACAGCAATCCGGACCCTCAGGTATTCTCTCTCCAATCTGTGAGATTTCAGAGGGAAACTAGTAATTTAAAAATATAACCCAGGCTTCCCTGGTGGCGCAGTGGTTAAGAATCTGCCTGCCAATGCAGGGGACACAGGTTTGAGCCCTGGTCCGGGAAGATCCCACATGCTGCGGAGCAACTAAGCTCGTGCGCCACAACTACTGAGCCTGCGCTCTAGAGCCTGGGAACCACAACTACTGAGCCCGCGTGCCACAACTACTGAGCCCGCATGTCACAACTAGTGAAGCCCGTGTGCCTAGAGCCCATGTTCCACAACAAGAGAAGCCACCGCAATGAGAAGCCTGTGCACCACACTGAAGAGTAGCCCCTGCTTGCCACAACTAGAGAAAGCCCGCGCACAGCTACGAAGACCCAATGCAACCAAAAATAAGAAATAAATAAAATAATTTTTTTTTTAAATGTGTGCACGAAGCCCCTCGGATATTTAAAAATGATCAGACAATCTCTCTGAAGGAAAAACCTCTCCAGTCTAAGTCATTTAAGCATGTTTGAAAGCTGTACATACTTCTTTATGAAAACTTTAAAAAATTGTTGGCTCCTCAAGGGAAATATATGGTGGGAAGTAGCAATATTCAAGAGTAGAAAAATTCAGGAATAAATGGGTCTTCATCTTTGAAGGTCAATCCCGTATCTAAAGTCCCTTTGCTTTCAGAGGAGAGGGCCAGAATCTATTCTTCAGAGAGTGATGAGGGACCAGATGAAGATAAGGCTCAAAGATCGCTGAGAGCAAAGAAGCTTACCAGTGATGGGGTAAAACCAAATTTATTCAGTCTGAAGGGGTTTGCCCTGTAGCCACAAGTCAACTCCTGGAATGAAGAGGAGCTCACAGCCCTGGAGCACAGAAAGATGTCTACACACCTCCCTGTAACTCAGTGAGATGAATGCAGTAATAAGCCTAGACGTGGCCCAGAGGAGGGCCTGACACCTGTGCAAGACAACCCAGAGCAGGTGCGTTCTTGCTGGTTGCTGAAGGAAGAGCGTTAGGGTGGACATGCCAGAGGATGGAGAGGCCTGTGAGAAAAGACACATGGCTGAGACACCAGGGCTTGACCAGAGAATTAGAAGTAGCTGAGTACAGTAGAGCAAGGGGCCTCTCGCCTTCATCATGGGTATGATAATAGTGGAGGGCTAGTTCATTTCCATGTTGTTAAAATTATTTTCCTTTAATTATTTCCTTTTCCACTTATAAGAGCACAAGTGCAAAGAAAATGTAAGTCTTAATTACACAAGCAAATCACTGTGTTGTTGCCATTGTGCCATATTCATTCATCCAGTGTTTTCTGAACACTTAACATGCTCCGCTATGGGTTTGGAGTTACAGATCAGAGGAAACATCTCAGTAATAGAAATCGGCCTTACTGTGTAATGGAAGCACTAATTTTTCATGTGAAAAAAATATATTTAAAACTTGGAAAGCTTACTGAAAAAGCACATAAAACACAAGCAGTCCTTTTTAAAAAATTGACAGGCTTTAAAATACTGAATTTTATATAGAGAAAGTGAAGGAAGCAGAGGTACGTATTTCAAGTAATAATGAGCAGAATCCCCGTCAGGATAGAGTGAGGTGTCCCTGAGCCCTGACTGCTGCCCAGGGAAGCCCAGGCTCCCCTTGTCTGACCTGTAGAGACAGTGTTTGTGGACAAGGTCACAGCTGGTGGGTAGGGTTCTAACATGAAGGGCTAGCTCCCCTATCAACTCAGAACTACTTAAGACAAAATTTCCAGAAACGTTCAGTATTAAATTTTACACCTTCTCTCTCATATCTGTTCAGGAGGTGAACCCTCCAGAAAGAGGAAAGCAGGCGGCAAAGAAGAGGATGACTGAAGCATGAAATGCATGCTTGCTGTAAGTATGGTTTTCAACTGTTTGTTTTAAAACAATGATGAAATGACTTGTTTTGATTGAAGGGAGGAATTGAGTTGCTTTTGCATAATCCTAGTTGTGGTTAAAAAATGTTCAGAAGCAAGTCTGTGACTTTAGAAAATACATTCTTCCCAAAATGGTAACTGTTTGCTCTGGGTCTTGGGTTTCCTTGTCCGAGCAGGTCCAGCACAGGAGGGCTCGCTGGAGACTCAGTGCTTTGCCAGGTGCTGCATGGGCCTTACCGGTTCTAATCCTCAGAACAACTCAAAGGGCAGCTGCTGTTATTCTCATTTTACAGACATGGAAGCTGAGTTAGAACTTAAGGCCTCTGTCCAAAGCTTTTTCTTAAGTTAAAAACAAAAACAAAAACATTTTTGAGACAAGAGTCAGGAAGTTATTTGCACAGCAGTCACACTGCTGAACAGATACATTAGTGACCTTATGGAGAAAGACACCCAAAATACCTGAGAGAAATGGTCACCAAAAGGTTTAGAGAAAAAAGAGCAGTGGGAAACAAAACACTAGATTTGACTTCTAGCTTTGTGACTGTTGCAGTAGCTGGAACATAATAGGTGCATAAAAAGTATTTATTGAATGAACAAGCCAATGATATTATCTTGGGGAAGTTATTCAACTTCTCTGAAGTCAGTTTGCTCAACTTGATGGGATTTGGACTTGACCATGTAAATTCTTCATTATTTAATGTTTATATTCCTCTACCTCTGAGAGTTGAATACTAATTAGATGTTTTTTTAGAAATCTTTTGTTAAATAGAAATGGTCAAAGAAAAGGAAATGGCCCATCATCTTACCACGCAGAAAACCTGGATATACATTATATTTCCCTCCCTTTTATATTTTTAAAGTATAATTTCATAGTTGTGCAGTAAACACAGACATAATTAGCACCCGCTCCAGAAAGGCCACTTAGAGACTCATCCAGAATGCTGAGAAGTACTAGCACAGTTCAATCATAAAGTCGGCTATTCTTTTTTTTTTAAATTTTATTGAAGTAAAGTTGATACACAATGTTGTGTTAATTTCTTCTGTACAGCAAAGTGACTCACTTATACATATGTATATATATACTTTTTCACATTCTTTTCCGTTATGGTTTGTCACAGGATATTGAATATAATTCCCTGTGCTATATAGTAGGATCTTGTTTTTTATCCATCCTATATATAATAGTTTGCCTCTGCTAATCCCAAACTCCCATTCCTTCCCTTTCCTATCCCTCCAAACCCCTTGGCAACCTCAAGTCTATTGAGCTGCAAATGGCATTATTTCATTCTTCCTGATGGCTAATAGTCCATTGTATATCTTCTTTATCCATTCATTCATTTAGGTTTTTCCATGTCTTGGCTATTGTGAATAGTGCTGCTATGAACATAGGGGTGCATGTATCTTTTCGAATTAGTTTCATCTGGGTATATGCCCAGGAGTGAGATTGCTGGATCATACATCAACTCTATTTTTAGTTTTTTGAGGAAACTCCATACTGTTTTCCATAGTGGCTGCACCAGTTTACATTCCCACCAACAGTGTAGGAGGGTTCCCTTTTCTCCACACCCTTTCCAGCCTTTGCTGTTTGTAGACTTTAACGATGGCCATTCTGACTGGTGTGATGTGGTACCTCACTGTAGTTCTGACTTGCATTTCTCTAATAATTAGTGATTTTGAGCATCTTTTCATGTGCCTATTGGCCATCTGTATGTCTTCTTTGGAGAAATGTCTATTTAGGTCTTCTGCCCACTTTTCGATTGGGTTGTTTTGTTGTTGTTGTTGAGTTGTATGAGCTGTTTGTATATTTTGTAAATTAAGCCCTTGTTGGTCACATCATTTGCAGACATTTTCTCCCAGCCCTTAGGCTTTTTTGTTTATGGTTTCCTTTTCTGTGCAAAAGCTTTAAGTTTGACTAGGTCCCATTTGTCTATTTTTGTTTTTAATTTCTGGTGCCCTGGGAGACTGACCTAAGAAAACATTGGTATGATTTTTGTCAGAGAATGTTTTGCCTGTGTTCTCTTCTAGGAGTTTTATGGTGTCATATCTTATGTTTAAGTCTTTAAGCCATTTTGAGTTTATTTTTGTGCATGGTGTGAGGGTGTGTTTTAACTTCATTGATTTACATGCAGCTGTCCAGCTTTCCCAGAACCACTTGTTGAAGAGACCATCTTTTTCCCATTTTATATTCTTGCCTATTTTGTCAAAGACTAATTGACCATAGGTGTGTAGGTTTTTTCCTGGGCTCTCTATTCTGTTCCCCTGATATGTATGTCTGTTTTTGTGCCAGTACCACACTGTTTTGATTACTGTAGCTTTGTAGTATTGTCTGAAGCCTGGGAGGGTTATGCCTTCTGCTTTGTTCTTTTCCCTCAGGACTGCTTTGGCAATTATGGGTCTTTTATGGTTTCATATAAATTTCAGGATTATTTGTTCTAGTTCTGTGAAAAATGTCATGGGTAATTTGATAGGGATCACATTAAATCTGTAGATTAGGTCAGCTGTTCTTTATAAGGGCTGGCCTTGAGGCTCTGCTACTTCAGCAACAGGGCAGTTGGGCTGAGCCTAGAGGCCCTCAACCCTTGTAGACATGGTGGAAAGCTTAATATTTGAAGGCCAAAAGATGTTTGGGGATTGTGGACCCTCCCATTGTTTGGTGCTTGGAGCAGGGTGCCACTGGGCTGAGCATGAGGGCACTGTCTTTCACAGCCACAGCTCCTGGCACCACATCCACTCAGACTCACAGGAGCTGGAGTTACCTGACAACGCAAGCACCAGAGCCTCCAACAGGCATCAAGACTTCCCGTATGTGAACATAAGCCCGACAGCCATCCTTGGAAGGCCAGTCAACACTAAAGATTCAAGGAGAATTTCGTTATTATTTAAGTTTCAAAATTCAGTTATTTGATGTTTATCCCTAAAAGTTTCCTCAAACCCATTACACGTTGCGCTGATTTTCTTTTGGTTGGTGGATATAGGTGACTGATGAGAGATGTCTTTGTTTTACTGCAAAAATAATCTCTAGTTTAATAGCTGGATTGGCTCCCATCAGGCCCAGAACGCACTGTATCATAGGTCCCTGTTTCTTTTTTTTTGCAGTACGCGGGCCTCTCACTGTTGTGGCCTCTCCCGTTGCAGACGCACAGGCTTAGCGGCCATGGCTCACGGGCCCAGCCGCTCTGCGGCATGTGGGATCTTCCCAGACCGGAACACGAACCCATGTCCCCTACATCAGCAGGCGGGCTCTTAACCACTGCGCCACCAGGGAAGCCCTTTTTTTCTTTTTTTTTTTTTCAATTTGATTTTATGGACAGACCAGACGGAGTACTGATGGTATGAGATTGAACCATATGAACTTACTATTTTTATGGGTGGGTATAAATGGTCACGTATTGACAGTTTTATATGGTTTAACTTAACAGGGTAGGAAAGAATAACTCAGGGAAATTAATAAACTTGTTCTTAAGAGGTGTGTAAGGAATGAACTTTAGAACATAGGCACTAAATGGATTTTCCAAAAAGTCCAGGTCTACAGTATATTTGATAAACTTTAGTGAAATTATTTATTCCAATATGAAGTGGTAAATTCTAAATGCCTATAGTCCATATTTTTCAAAAGAACTTTCACTGTGCTAATAAGAGCCAATAATATTAATATTTTGTAATATTTAAGTATCAGTATAAAATTCAGTTTTTATATTTATAAAAATTGAAAAAGTAAAGCATTTATAGCAGTAGAGTTAAAAAATGTATTTAAATGCCCAATTTCATGTGACAAAGAATGATGCACTGTTATAAAGGTAATTTTCAAGCTTTTAAACATAACTAAAACCAAATATAATTCATCCAAAAGACTGAAAAAAAATGTGGGCATTTATTCAGAATTACAAAGGTTTTTATGCTATGTGTGTGTGTAAACGCACATGTATGCGCGCAATTTTTTTTCACAATTTTTGTTTTACAATTCTTAAGCAGACAGATCTAAAAAGTTTAAACAACTGAATCAAAGACTTTTTTTCTTTTGTGAGTTAAGGTGAAATTTAAACTCCTAAAAATTGCTATACACAGCCACCAAGAAGCACCCAGAATCTGTTCTTAAACCTTACTCTCTGAGTGGACTACAATATCTGACAGGAAAATTTTAGGCCTATTAATCACTTTGCAGCACTTAAAACATATTGATAGTCTGTAGAAAAGGGAGTTAAGCCTCACATATGTAGACTCCAAGGGAGTTTATCTTAAAAGTGTACGAACTTGAACAATGCTAACAAGACATGGCTGGTGGTGTTTCAGTGTTACAATCTATTCTTATCTAGCCACTAGAGCAGATGTCCTAAGTAAAAGTCTTTATATGTTAATGAAGGCTGTCTAAAATACTTGGTAATGGTTGACAAGATTGGCTCCTCTGAATGATCAGACTGCAGGTTAGAGTTCAGCATTAACAAACTGTTATGTTTTATTATAAAAAAATTTCCAATTTTTTCAGCTTTTATAGGGACTTACGGAACTAAATTATAATGCAGAAAAATCAATATGACATAAGAAAGAATGACATTAAAATGACATAAGGGGCTTCCCTGGTGGCGCAGTGGTTGAGAGTCCACCTGCCAATGCAGGGAACACGGGTTCGTGCCCCGGTCCGGGAAGATCCCACATGCTGTGAAGCGGCTGGGCCCGTGAGCCATGGCCGCTGAGCCTGCGCGTCCGGAGCCTGTGCTCCGCAACGGGAGAGGCCACAACAGTGAGAGGCCCGCGGACCGCAAGAAAAAAAAAAAAAAAAAAAGAAAAAAAAAAAAAAAAAAATGACATAAGAATATAAAAATCTTTGCTTATTGTAAATATAATTTTCTCAATTTAAAAATTTGTGAAGAGTTCCTTTGACTGAGAAGTAGCTAGAAACATTAACTGTCGTATGGTGAGAAACAGCCAGAAACATTAATGTTCAGCGGGAGCTGATGGAAAAGATGGTTCTATAGATGTTTAGACTGAAGAACTCACGCCCCTTGATAGGAGGTGCTCTGACACATCCAATTTGCTTGGTTCTTGTGGGTGCCAGGTCTTTAGTTAATACTGTTCGAAAATGGAGTGGTCTTGAGGGCATTATGCTAAATAAGTCAGAGAGAAAGACAAATAAATATTGTATCATCTCACGTATCAGAATCTAAAAAAATTAAATTCATAGATACAGTAAGCAGAGTGGTGGTTGCCAGAGGTGGGGCATGGGGAGTGGGTGAAATGTGTGAAGGTGGTCAAGTGGTACAAACTTCCAGTTATAAGAGAATGTGTCCTACGACTAATGTACAGCATAGTTATGACAGTTAATAATACTGTATTACATATTTGAAAGTTGCTAAGAGAATAGATCTTAAAAGTTCTCATCACAAGGAAAAACATTTTTTAAAACTACGTGAGGTGATAGATGTTTAACTAAACTTATTGTGGTAATCATTTTGCAGTATGTGCATATATCAAATCATTATGTCATACACCTTAAACTAATACAATGTTATATGTCAATTATCTCAATAAAACTAGAAAAAAATTTTTTTAAGTGAAGTGGCATTTGAAATGAAGGAGCAAAACTGGACAATACTGAACTTACAGAGAACGGAAATTGCTATGGATTCTAGAAAAACAGTGATCCTTGTATCCGCTGGGAGGTAACAGTGATTCCTGATTTTATAAGGAAAAAGTGAGGCAGTCCTGGGAGCACAGAGCGAAAATTTAAAGATTTTATGAAACCTCATGAATTATTTAATCTTATTTTAATGGTAGCAAGGGTTAAATATAATGTACAATAGAACATGACTAACATTTTATCAAAACATTTTTTCTTTTATAATTTTCAGTATACCATGGACTCCCCTTTTTAAATGAAAAAATATCAGATGCTGTCAACAGAAAAACAGTATACAAAGCTCTATACATGTAACTTTTCCAGAGGACACCTACTGTACAAAGTATGTGGATTATTTCATTCAAATAACGAGAATCTGCAATTTAACAATCAAGATGTAATTCTCCTTAAGATCTCTAACAATCTGCTAATTTTTTAAACACAAAATGTTCATTTGGTCTTTTAAACGACAGGCACCGCACCATTAGAAAATATATTTCACCTATGAATTAGACTTCTGCTAGGCTTTAGCTCCAAGTATACAGCACCAAAATCCATTTTAATAATATCAATATTATTAATATTGATTTTTTAATACATACAATTTCATGCAAACTGGAAGAATTAGAACTTCCGATATGAATATAAAATTTTATAAAATGGGAAATTAAATGCTTTTTAAAAAACAGCAATTTAAAAATGCAAAGAATAGTCTTTGCTTAGATAACCAGATAAGTTTACATTGGTTACACTACAAAAATTTAAAGTCTTAGAAAATCTTTGGTTTAAAAGTCAAGAGTATTTCACAACTCCAACCTGTTATAAAAAATTTTAGAGAAATACTGAAAGTTACTAAAAGGGTAAGAGGTGCCAGATTTTTAAAGATCAAAGTAAACATCAGTTTTCTCCCTTGTAATTACAATTCTTGAAAGATTTTCTGCATTTAGTCAGATGAATGTTCACCCTTATTTATTATGAAATCTTTTCTTCAATTATTTAATGAACTGTTGTAGCTCAGAACTGGAATGGTACAAGGAAAACACTCAACTTCTTCATACTTTGATAAATAATAAGTGGAAAAGATATTACCCCAAGTATAACACACAATTTTAGGTGGGGCCCACCTACCTATATTTAAAAAAAAGCTTTGGGGAGGAAAGGGTAATAACATACTTAACAATTTACTGACTGACTTACAGGGCAGGGCAAGCAAGGAAGCCTTGCTCAAAGTGTACTGGTAGCTCTGTACAGCTGCTCCATGCTGACTCCCCACCCTGCTGGAACTGTGCAGTCTCTAAAACCAAGTGCATTTCCAAAGTCATTTATGAAAGGAGAGAGGGAGAGAGCGAGCGAGAGCGAGCGAGAGTGAGCTTGACTTGCTAACTTGGAAAAACCTCCAGCACCCTATAACTGAAAGGGAATAGCAGTACAGTGCAAAGTCAGTCTTTGGCCCCTTTCAAACAATGGATACTGATTCCAAAAAAACACACACTCAGTCCTCATGAGGAAAGCTTTTGCCTGTTAAGAAGGCTTATTACTGTAGCATGCAAGGAGCTGCCTAGCTCATGAGATAAACTGTCCAACCTAAGACAAAGGAGCAGACATATTATAATAATTCAATTTCAAGAAGTTTAAAAAAATTAACAATAGACCTCTCCCCTATTCTGGAAGGAGATTCCTCCTTTAGAAAAATCTCCCTGTAAGTGATACACCAGGCCTGAATTGTCAAGGCCAGGACTGCTCAGACTCCTTTGCCCCTGTCGTCTGCAGCTGTAACGCCTCTGCCATCTCCTGCTCCGGGGCTGCCCTGAAACAGGACATGAATGCAGGCCCAAACTGTCTATCATACTATTGGATCTGGAGTAGTCTTCCCACCACAGGACCACCGTTTAACTGTTCACCTTAATACTTTGAAGGATAGGAAGACAGCTTGTGTTATGAGAAATTGCTTTTATACAATGTAGACCAAAAAGTACAAGATGAAAGGAAACAGATAATAAAAGTTAGATTTATCTAGCAGCCATTTTCCTTATTGGTTGGGAAAATCTGTAGCGAGTGGTGATTATATGCCATTCAGACAATTCTGTGTTGCATATAGGAACGTCTCACTATCCTGTGCAGCTCTTAATTTATACCCAGGCCAGTTTCTAATTTACCATCAGTAACCATCAATTTAAAGGACCGTTTTGCATGCTCCTCAGACTTAATCTTCCACCATTTATTAACTTTGATTTCATGTGTTTAACAACAGCTTTCTTTTTGCTTTTACCCTAAATAACTGAGAGTTGGCTGTATGCCTTTTACAGGGAAGAAAAAAATAGCTTTCCTACTCAGATGCTTTTTTTTTTTACTATGAGCTTTCACAAAAATTTAATAATGCCCACATTATTACAATGAAAAACGGTAATGAATTTAGACCTAACTATACTTTTAAACAAAGTGTGTAACCTGGCCAAGCTGATGACTTTGCTGAAAAAACCTGTAGGTGTTGCTGAGACACCTTGGACAGGTGCCGTGCCGTGGAATGCACAGGAGACTGCTTCCTCTCTCCTAGATATCTGCTTTGACTCCAAAACAGATGACCAGGTTTTGAGTCATCTGTTTTAAAATGCTGGCATTTCGCTTTCTTGATAGAAGCAAAAACCATACTCTTGCCAAGTTCATGTGTTCTGAAACTTGGAAAAGTCTCCTTGCCATGGAATAAGGAAAGCTTTGAAGTTCCTTGTACCTAAGAGGTGCAACAACAATTCTGACATCAGCAATGTCCCTTTTTGACTTAAAAAAAAGATTGGTCCTTAGAATGTTCATATTATTCTACATAAATGACTTCCTAAACTTTTTTATAATTGTATTTTTTTAACCCAAGACTCATCATAAACCATTTAATTAAGCTAAATTAAAATTGATTTTAGCAGAAAGTAGAAATAATGCTTTAGAATACAAAATATCACCTACTAGTGATTTACAATCTGAAACTGGTAACAACTTAAACTAGATAAAAGATACATGTAGTTAAAAAAAAAAAAAAGAATTTCCAGTCTTTTCCCTTCTCCCGAGGAAAATTTTACATCTGATATCACAACACGGGCCCTTGGCAAACTTTCGAAGTCTTCCAAAGATTACATGTTGGCAGACTTACTGGTGGTCTCCTTCAACTCGTCTCTTGCGAACTATGAGAAAAATAAAGAATGTTAGAAATCCCTGTTAGTTTGTACAATGTTAATTTGCTTGTGACAAGTTTCTGTGTGATCCAGTTAGTTGTACAAAAATGAGTTGTCCATTTGCAGTTCAGACGGCCATTAAAATAAAAAACTCACATCCTTCACCATGGTTACTTACCTGTTAAGAACTGAGGGGCTAAGCTCAGCTGTGCTTACACAGCAGTAACATTAGAAATCTACAACAGAATGGTCAGCAGTCACCTTCAAGTCACTGTGCCTGTCTCATTTGTGTATTAAAATTTATACCTCCATTAAAAAATGATTAATAACTTACTGTATTAAATTTTGAAATGACATTCAGGCAGCTGAGATTAGAAAGTATTAAACTTAACTATTTGCATGCTCTTCTGATTAATTCCTCAGTTTGTGCAAGAACATACCAAAAATAGTATTATCAGTTTCAAAGGTAAGTGACTTGCTGCTACTGCTCTCCAAATTTTCCTTCTCTTATCTCCTACAAAATGAGCCAGTTCAGGGCTCTGAGAAAACAACAAATGCAAAGTAATGAAGATCTTAGACCCTGGTAACGTGATGATGTCACATCTCGCTACCATAAACTTGGGCAGCCACAGTGGTTGGTCAGCTAGTCCAGTTAATGGAGTAAACAAAGGTGCACATCTGAGGACCCCCAGCCTCTTCCCGGGCCGGTGACCCTGAGCCACTCGGCTGTGCTCACTAGCAGCAGGGCAAAGTCTTCAGCGTCAGGGTCTTGCTACCTTCACTCTCACCTGTCAGCTACCAGAGAATATTTGCTGAGAGCCACCAGGTCAGGGCTCCTCAGCATTGTGGCAACTCCTATTTAGAGAAGAAAACGAACACAGGTTCTGGAGTCAGCAAGCGTGGGAATCTGTTGCTTTTTATGGTTTGCTCTTTGGCAAGTAAGGTAACTTCTCTGAGCCCCAACTCATCCTCTGTAACAGGGGATAATGATACCTGTACCTCACGGCTGTGCGAGTAAAGTCTGCTTAGTGTAGTGTTAATATAGAAAACATTCAGTGAAGGGTACTCAGCCTCATCACCCACCACAGTTGGGTCACGGGATGGTCCTGAGGTCAGCCATCTTTTCGGGATGAGGAAAGTCAATTTAGCTTTTATAAAGCTAGAGGATTTGCATGTATACATAATTGGTTTTGATACTCTAACCAGTAAGTTCCTCTGTTTAAGTTACATTGTTGGTCTATTAATTTCTATACTCTCTTCTATGGAAGCAAGTAGGAAGACACCTGCCTTTGTTCAGCCTGAACTGGCTGTTTTAACAGAGGAATGAAAAGCTAACAGGTGCACTGGCCTCCTGGCCAGGCTACGAATTCTGCTCTCATGCTATTCTGACTGCTGGCTTCTGTTCACTGGCCTTCAAGAGATGAGACTGGACAGTCAAGTGATGCACATAAAAGCTTGTCCAGAAAATAAAAACCAGGAGGACTGAAGTATCAGGTCCCCATGAACATTTTTATACTTATTGAACTAGGCGCACCCCAACTCTAATTTCAGTCCGTGTTAATGAACAAGTTTCATGTATTTACTGAAATATTAGGGGAATAAATCAAATGGAGAATTGAGTCCTCAAATACAAACTTAATTCATGTATATGGATATCTGAAGAACATGGATATATCTGAAAGGCAAAGCACATAATTCTTTAGGGTAGAACATTTCCAAGAAAATTTTGAATTGCAGTAGTGTTTGGATGTTATTGGCAGACCATTTCAGATGTTAAAAAGCATGTTATTTAAAAAATGCACATTATAAACAAGATCAGTAGGACAGATGGAACAAACAAAAAAAGTATAGAAAATTAATTATGTAGTTAGCTAGTGTAAAGATAGTAACGTGAGACAAAGTTCAATAGAATATTGCACGTACACCATATAACCTCTTTGCTGTTATAGCCATGATACTCCTTAGCTGAAGAGATGGCGAGTACGTAGGATTATTCCAATGAAAAGTTGAGACTAAGAAAACAATGAGAGAGGGAAAGACAGTATCAAAATCAGAACACTAAAGCTCTGATGTAGCCCCATTTGCAAGGTGAAGAAAAACTATACGCCCCAGAGATGCTGTACAAGTTTCAAGTCTTGTGCTCCAATATCTCTGTCCAGTTACCGCATACTAGAATGCAAGTAAGAAGACGGTCTTTGGGCTTGCCACCTTGATCCACAGGCAGAGATCTAAGTGCAGGGCTAAGAAGCAAATCCAGCTGAAGGTGGATGGAGGGCCGGCTGCTGGTGCTGTGACACAGCACGGCAGAGGGGGGCGGGCAAAGAGCACTTCCGACCCCTCTTCCTCACTTTGTGCCCACTTGTTACCTCAGCAATTCTTCAGTTCATCCTGTGGATGAAAGACTGATAAATTCGGCCCTATTAACAATTCATTGGCAATTTCTTTCCAAAATCCACTCCACTAACATAAGTTCTCGATACTTCATGATTAGTCAATTGCCAATAAATCCTAACTAATCTCATTTCTTCTCTATCTCCAGAAGAGTAATAAGAATAGTGTTTTTGAAGTATCATTTTAATCATGCACTCAGTGGCTTATAATGGCTCTCAAATGCCTCCACATAAAGTCCAAAGGAATCTAAGTTCCTTACCATGTAATTTTAGTGCCTTCTATCAGCATTCCCTCTTAATCCGCTGAAATAATTTTTTTTTTATTCCGTTAGCTTCAAATAGCAAGTGCTTGTTGAAAGTTTATTCTGGATCCTGCATCCTGTTATGAGAGTCAGTTCTCAAAATCTGCAGGCTGTCTTCAGCACATAAATAACTTGCTTACTCTCAAATTTGAGCTTTTATTCATGTAATTCCTCACTCCAGGAATGTTCTTATTCTCATTTCATGCCTAAGACCCATGTCTGAAGATCTGGTTTGGATCAGAGTGAACAGCATGGGGAGGGCGGGCAGCTTGTCTCGAGAGCAGCCAGCACACAGCTGTGTGCCGCTTCTCACCTCTGCTTTGTGTCAGACTGCACCTTCTTCAACACGGCCTCCTCATCCTCTATTACACACGCCTATGCACAGCAGCTCCTCGACTGCTCAGTGTTGACATAAAGCAGCCGAGGGAACTGTTTTCATCTGCTCCCCTCACCTTCCATCTGCCAAAATCTTCCTTGCTCTAACATTAGGCCCTCTTTTCTTAGAAAGATCTGGGCAAAGCACCTGGCATAACAGGCTCACAGAAGAGCACAACTGCTGAGGCCCTGAAAGGCTGGCATCCCTTTCACATGCAGGGATGTGCACGTGCAGACTCTCACTCTGCTGCTCGCCGGCACCGCCTCCTTGGGGAGGGGCACAGCTGACAGACAGGGCTAGGGCTACAAATATGTCGGTGGGATCCTGGGACAGCTAAGGTGGTCTCTGAGGAAAGGAAGAATGGAGACACTTCTGGCTTAAGTTTATAGCTGCTTAGTTACCAGAAAATTTCAACTTTAACCAGGATTCAAATTCTACTACTTTCTTTTTTTACTTAATAAATATTAAGTACCTACTATTAGCATGCATGGTTTTAAAGAAAGTTGTGAATTCACCAGATACACATGGCCCCTGACCTCCAAAAGCTTAAAGTCTTTGAAAATAGGCTATTACAATGAAGCATAACCTAGTAAGTAAAAAACTAACTTTTTAGAGCCAATAATGTATACGTTAAGGTTCTCTATTTATGAAGTTCAGTTAGACTTGAGAAACACTACTCTAAAAAGCAAAATTAAATTCCTGAAGGAAAAAAAAATAGAAGCCAACGAATGAAGCAACACTAAAATATCAGCATGACCTTGCAAACTACATCTAAAATCAACAATACACCAAAACACACCAAATTTCTCTTTTAAAAAGCAAGAGGCTAAAATCTTCCATGGGAAACTAGTCATCAAAGGACAGAAAGGGTCTGAACTAATACTTTTCACAGTGATCTGGATTAAAGGAATGAGACTGTAGTTCTACTCCAGAAATCTTTAAAAAACTGCAAACTCAAATATGGCCAAAGCCTAAAAGAACTGCATAACGGTGAAATGTGACTCACTTTAAGAAGTATTATTTTAATTCTTGTCTAAATGCATTTTTTAAAGTACTTCAATGACAAACACCAAACTTAAAACTCAGGTTAAAACTATTTTAGGGAATTCCCTGGTGGCGCAGTGCTTGGGACTCCACGCTCCCAATGCAGGGGGCCTGGGTTCAATCACTGGTCCGGGAAGTGGATCCCACATGCATGCTGCAGCTAGGAGTTCGCATGCCACAACCAAGGAACTGGCAAGCTGCAGCTGGGGAGCCCACAAGCCGCAACTGGGGAGCCCACTTGCCTCAACTAAGGAGCCCTCATGCTGCATCTGGGAGCTGGGAGGCCAGCGAGCCGCAGCTAAGGAGCCCTCCTGCTGCAACTGAGACCCGAAGCAACCAAATGGATAATAAATATTTTTAAAAAACTATAATTATTTTATATTTTACCATATAAAACTGAATTTCTATCTAGGCCTTTGATCAAAAGGGCAAAACTTTCCTGTAACATTGAAATCTTTGTTTTACTAGCTCCAAGAGGTGACTTGTAATTGAGAACAAAATATTTTTTAGGGAAGCATTTTTTATGTTTGTTGTAGAAAACTATTTCACTAAAAGCTGTGAAATAGGTTGTCACCCACTAACCTATAATCACTACAACCTCATTTAAACTGAACTATAATTCAGTGAGTATTATAAAGGACTCTGTGGATTTTAGAAACAAAGGCCAAGTAATCTTCCTGTGTAAAAATGTATTTTAAAAAAAGTCCCTCCAATACATTAGCTTAATGATACAATTCAGAAATTCAGTTTCACACCGAATATGTCTTACCTAAGTCATTATTTTTTGTTATAGCATTAGCTGCCCTGGTTCGGGGTCCCTGCTGCGTAAACTGATACCCAAATTTAAGGATATTGGTATTTTCCTCAAGCATCTTGGCCATTTCCAATTCTACAGCCGTCCCCAACTGCTGCCTCTGGAATAATTGAAAATAAAGAATAGTATTAATGAGCTAGATCAAAATACTTTTTCAGGTACATGCTGATTCCTTAAAAGTTTTCCCAAGTCTTACACCATACATAAGAGAAACAAAAATGTAAGTTTAGTGTATGATCATACAGACATCAAAAAAATGTGGATTATTACAGTGAGAGACCACTTCATACCCACTAGGATGACTATAATCAAAAAGACAGACGATAGGGGCTTCCCTGGTGGTGCAGTGGTTGAGAGTCCACCTGCCGATGCAGCGGACACGGGTTCGTGCCCCAGTCCGGGAGGATCCCACATGCCGCGGAGCGGCTGGGGCCATGAGTCATGGCCGCTGAGCCTGCGCTCCACAACGGGAGAGGCCACAACAGTGAGAGGCCCGCGTACCGAAAAAAAAAAAAAAAAAAGACAGACGATAGTAAGTGTTAGCAAGGATATGGAAAAATTGGGAGCTTTAGGCATGCTGGCAGGAATGTAAAATGGTACAACTGTTATGGAAAACAATTCGGCTATTTCTCAAAAGGTTAAACACAGAGTTACCATATGACTCAGCATTTCCACTCCTAGGTATATACCCATGAGAAGTGAAAACATATATTCATATAAGAATCTGTACATGAATGTTCACAGCAGCATATCTGTACAATTTGAAAAGTGGAAACAACCCAAGTATAACAGATTATTCAGCCATAAAAAGGAACAGGTACTGATATATGCTACAACATGAATAAACCTCCTTAACATTTTGCTAAGTGAAAGAAGGAAGACACAAAAGGTCACATATTACATAACTCCATTGATATGAACTGTCCAAAATAGGCAAATGCATAGAGACAGTAGATTCGTGGTTGCCAGGGGCTGGTGGGAAGGGCGACTAGGAAGTGACTGCTGATGGGTGTGGAGTTTCTTTTTGGGGCGATGAAGATGCTCTGGAGTTAGACGGTGGTGATGGTTGCACAACTCTATGAATATACTAAAAACCATTTAATTGTATACTTTAAAAGAGTAAATTTTATGGTAAGTGAATTATATCTCAATAAAAAAATTGGAAACATTGATTAAATAGCATTCTGGTTAAATATTAAGATATAACTCTTCTTTCTACCTTCATAATCTACAAAATTTACTTACTTTGAAGGATTATGGGAGTCATTTACCACATATTTTTTTAAAATAATAAGTTATTTTTCAAATAAAATAGACTGAAGTGTTTTAGTCAAATGTGTAATGTTGTTTTATTTTTAGTTAATTACCACTCTGGATGGAAACACCTCTAACATGTATATTTCTCTGCTTCTTTAAAGAAAAGTGCTTCTGGCATGGGTGACCCAGCATTATCTTACAGTGTCAGCACTGAATGTGGCTGCATAGGAGTATGTGTCTCTGGGTAACCTGGGTACTGGAGTTTTCTGTTTTCCACTGAGCCTATTCTGTTCACCTGCTGTGTCTGGGACTGACATGCTACAGATGCAAAAATTCTATTATGTGGATCTTGCCACTGAAGAGCTGAAAAATTTGAGGATGGACTGTCACCTGTAAGAATTATTACAGTTCAAAACAGCCAGCCATCTAAATTCTCTTAAGACCAACCAGGGAGAGTTGCTTGTATACCTTTCTATGCATTAAGTTAATATTCTGGATGCCCCAAATGTTCTTTCATCCCTTTTCAGGACCACCTTCCCAAGGGTTCCCTGAAAGCCCTCCTCCCACCCACCTCCTGAGTCCCCAAGCCCTGCACAGAGTGTGGGCTGTAGTTTCCTCAAAGCTGCTGCTGTACATCACCAACCTGATTGTCGATTTTCAGCTCAGCCAGGGTTTCATTATCTCTCAAAGCATCAATCAGTGCTAGAATCCCAGCTCCTGTAATAAAGTTGGACTCCATATTTAAGCTCTTCAAATTTTTGTTCACTCTTAGCATCTCTGCAAAAGCCTGGAAATTAAAGAAAATATTTGGAGATTACAGTTTGACAGCACCTAGTAAATAAACACTGAACAAGCCTGAAACAAATACACAAATCAATACAACTGCTTTAATGTTTCTTATTAGATTGTTTTAGCTTGACACACTACACTTCACAGGTCTCACATGTATCTATTTTCACACGCACTTGGTCACAGACTTTAGATTTTTTTTTTTGTCATGTAATTCTCCATCGGTAACATTCTCTACTGCTATTCATTCCTACTTCCACTTCATGCTTCTTTCTCCTGCGTCTCTCATACTTTCTCTGAGTCTCTGTGTAGGAGTAACTTCATCAATGTCTCTTTGCTTTTTTATTTCCCTTTGCTGGCACCGCACAGCATTCAGGATCGTAGTTCCCTGAGCAGGGATCAAACCTACACCCCCCTGCAGTGGGAGCGTAGAGTCTTAACCCCTGGACCGCCAGGGAAGTCCCATCAATTTCTCTTTGGAACATCTTTTCTTACTTGCGCCCTGCTGCAGCTGGGTTACTGTGAAGCCCAAATGAGGGTAAATTATGGACTAATTTCCAAGGCAGGGACCAAAAGGACTGCCTAAGGCAGAAGGCCAGAAAAGATCACAGATGACTGGAACTGAGAGAGCACAAAAACTATGGAGAAGAAGGGGCTAACTAAATATCCAACTCAAAGAACGGTATGTTTTCCATCTGCTTCTGTTACATTTCTCACAGGATATGGCAGTGCTAGGCATTTGACCCAGTGCTTAATAAGTGCTACACTGATTAATTAACAAAGCCTGTAACAAAGCCTGAGCAGAGGTGAAAGAGAAGGGAGGGGGGAGGAGCAAGAATAGGAGTGTGAGTTTATTTACAAAGCCCTGCAGAGGCGTCAAAAGAAAGGCCGAACTCCAGGGAATATGGGTAAGATCAAGCTTAAAATTAAAGTCAAGTTAAAGAAAAGGCAATACTGCGCAGTGATACTAGAAAGAACTGGGGACAGATATCTACACACTTGAACATTCTAATAGCAACAACCGGCTATGTGACTTGGAGCAAATCCCTTATCCATCCATCTGTACACACATTTATTAAAATATTACAATGGCCTATTTTTAATAAGTACTGTTCTGTAAATTCAGAAGTAAAACAAGTCTCTACCTGATGGAACTTACATTTTAGTGGGGGGCCCACATAGTAAGTAAGCAAAATGTAATGTCAGATGGTAAAAAGGGCTATAGAGGAGGAAAAAAATGCATAGCAGGGTGCATGGGGAGTGCTGGGGGTAGGAGTGGGGTTGCTGTTTTATATACGGGGGTCAGGAAAGGCCTGACCTGGAAGGTGACATCTGAGCAAGGACTGAAATAATTTAAGTGATGAAGTAAAATTACGTGGAATATCTTCAGGGAGAAAGTTCTAGGCAGGAGGAACAAGTGTAAAGGCTCTCAGTTGGGAGCATGCACGGCATGTTTGAGGCAGAGCAAGGAGGCTGTATGGCTGGAGCAGAATGAAAGAAACAGCAAGGGGGAGATGAGGTCTTCTCATGTAAGGCCTCATTAGGCCACTGAAAGATTCTGATTTTTACTTAGTGAGACAGAGAACTGCTGGAGGGTTCTGAGTACAGGAATGAGAACATTTAAGTTTTAAGAGTCACTTCTGATGCTATGTATAGAGATGAAGCAGGCAGCTCAATTAGGATAATCCAGGTGAGAGAAGTCAGTGGCTTGGACCAGGGTGGTAGCTGTGAAAATGGTGGGACGTGGTTGGATATACAGGAAATATTTGAAAACACAGCTGGATATACATTTAAAGTTGTGAGAAAGGGAAGTCAAGGATCACTCCATTATTATTATTATTATTATTATTATTATTATTATTATTTTATTTTTTTGACTTGAGCAAATGAAAGAATGA
>NW_006796561.1:807820-810730 GCF_000442215.2 Lipotes vexillifer | reverse complement strand
GTGAGAGAGGCAGGTATGGGACGGAAGTCAGGAGTTTGGTTTGGGACTTGGGTTTGAGATGCCTGTTAGATATATAAGTAAAGCTGTTAAGCAGTAGCTGGACATGGGTTTGGAGTTGAGGGGAGAGGTATGAACTGGAGATAATAATATTGGGAGTCATCAGCATGCATAGATAATACATAGCAATGAAACAGAATGAGATCACCCAGAAAGTGAGTGCAGATAGAGAAAAGAAGAAGGACTAGAACTGAGCTCTGAGCCATTTAGATGTTTAGATGTTGGGGAGATGAGGAGGAACCAGTGTAGGGACCAGAGAGGTAGGAGGAGAATCAAAGGGAGTGATATCCTCAAAGCCAAGAAGAAAAGGGTTTATACCCTGATCAAGTGGGATTTACCCCAGAAATGCAAAGTTGATTTAACATATAAAAATTAATCAGGGGCTTCCCTGGTGGCACAGTGGTTGAGAGTCCGCCTGCCGATGCAGGGGACACGGGTTCGTGTCCCAGTCCGGGAAGATCCCACATGCTGCGAAGCGGCTGGGCCCGTGAGCCATGGCTGCTGAGCCTGTGCGTCCGGAGGCTGTGCTCCGCAACGGGAGAGGCCACAACAGTGAGAGGGCTGTGTACCGCAAAAACAAAAAACAACAACAAAAAATCAATGTGGGACTTCCCTGGTGGTTAAGACTCCGCCTGCCAATGCAGGGGACACAGGTTTGATCCCTGGTCCAGGAAGATTCCACATGCCGCAGAGCAACTAAGCCCGTGCGCCACAACTACTGAGCCTGCGCTCTAGAGCCCGTGAGCCGCAACTACTGAGCCCACGTGCCTAGAGCCTGTGCTCCACAACAAGAGAATCCACTGCAATAGAAGCCTGCGCACTGCAATGAAGAGTAGCCCCCGCTCGCCACAACTAGAGAAAGCCCATGCACAGCAATGAAGACCCAATGCAGCCAAAAATAAATAATAAAATAATTATTAAAACAATCAATGTAATATACCATATTAACTGAATAAAGGACCACATGAATAAAACCACATCATCACCTCAATAGACACAGAAAAAGCATTTGATAAAAATTCAACACTATACATCCATAAATGGAACCCTCTGCAGGTGTTAAAAGAATGATGTAGAACTTTATGTTGATATGAAAAGATCTCTGAGATATACAGTTAAGTGAAAAATTAAGCTGCAGAACAGCCTACACTGCATGACTCCATTTATGTTTTAAAAATTTCATAGAAAGGAAATACAGAAAAAAGTAAACATAAAATGGTAGTAAATAATGTACTGCCTAATAGTAAACATCAATTGAAAAAGAGTAACTTTTTTTTAACTGATATTTGCTTTTACTGATTGTTGCACATCATGGTTACTAACAGTTGATCTTACAACACAGTTTTGAAACCACTAAAAAATAGTTTTTAAATTCATTTTTTATTGAAGTATAGTTGAATTAAAAGAGAGTAAATCTTGTTCATAAAATCAGTTTAAGCACCTTTGTAACATGCCCTGGTATTACACAGCCATAATTTCGATATTATTAGTAGTTAGCTTACTTACAACAGCAACGGGGTCATTGCTTCGGGTGGCTGCAAGACTGAAATATTTCACATGTGTGTTGGTTTCCAAAGCCTTTGCAAAATCTTTTAGGGTTGGAATTGGGATATTCTTGAAAGACAAAAATGTGAAACATTATTACATTTTAGGTTTCAGGAAATTCAGTCCATTAATCAAATACATCTGTACTTTCTTTTTTGCATTAAAATGTATTCAGAAATTATGTAACATACAACCGCTGGTCTACAACTGAAAACAAACAACTCAGCCTCCTTCTTACTTCTTTGATTTCTCTATTATGGTACAAACTGTTGGCATAGAGCAGAGCATACACCACTGTTTCTCTAGCATTGAGGTTAAAGAAATTCTTTTTAATTATTTGTATTATAAGAAGTCAGCCCTTGTGTACTCAAAGTGGATCCACTTTTCTACAAAGAGAAAGATGTGGGAATCTACTTATGATTCCTGAGGCAGATGACATACTGTTTTCAGTCACTCAAGCTGCAAGGTATTAAGAGAGATTAACTCTACATTTCTTGAAATGAGGAAAGAGATAGTTTTAGGAGACACTGATCTTTCCCCTTAATACCAAGACTTCAATTTCCTGTAGCCTGCCTATTTTCAGATTGTTACTATTGATTTAGAGACAGACATACACTGAATTGAACTGAATTTTTTTTAAAAATAAGACTGGTGATCAACTAGGGATATTAGCTTTCCCGAAGGCTTTTCCCCCTCCACTCACAGGAAGGAACACCCACAAAAAGAGCACAGAGGTCTTATTCCCTAGGTTCTTGTAATTTCCACATGTTGTCCCTGCCTCCAATTCAGATATATTAAGATTTAAAATGAGGAATCTGTAATGAAGCTATTATACAATGGCTAATACGTTGAGATCATTTGAGTTTACTCTTTGGTAATTAATTATCCCTGTGCCCTCCTAACTCATTTCTTCTTTCTTTACTCCAAGGAAGAGGTGCATTTTAAAAAACCCAGTGAGATCCCACAAAGCCCAATTCTAGGTGTTTACTCAAGAGAAATGAAAACATTCTCGCAAAAACCTGTATGTGAATGTGTATAGTGGCTTTATTTATAACCATCCCAAACTGGAAGCAACTCATATGTCTGTCAACTGGTGAACGGACACACAAACTGCAGCACATCCAGACAAAGGGATGCTGCTCTAAACACAAAGGAGCAAACCACTGAGACACACAACAGCATGGACGAGTCTCAAATGTACTGTGCGAAGTGAAAGAAACCAGACTCAACGGCTACACACTATATAGTTCCATTTACGTGAAATTCTGGAGAAGGCAGAACGATAGGGAAAAAAAAAAAATCCCTGGT
>NW_006796561.1:802559-807790 GCF_000442215.2 Lipotes vexillifer | reverse complement strand
GGGAAAGAAAACAGATCCCTGGTTGTCAGGTGCTAGAGCTGGTGGCAGGGAATGACGACACAGGGTTGTGACATGTTCTACATCTGACTGTGGTGGTAGTTGTACAACTGTATGCATTTGCTTTAACTCATAGAACTGCACACTAGAAAGGGAGAATTTCACTATATGTACCTTATAGCTCAAGACAGCTGATTAAAAAAACAAAACCTGAAAGGCTAAAATGCTCCTAAAAGTGGGCAGTATTTTGGAAGCCCAAGAGGTATACTCTGACAGTCTGTAGAGTTTATATTTCTATGTGATAGCCTTTAAAAAGTAAATCAGAAAAATACTATAATACTTTAACTTCTAAACTTCTAAAACTTCTAGCATACTACTAGAAGTAAAAACTTTACCATTAAGTAGAAAGGATTAGACTATATCAAAACTGCCCAGCTCTCATCCTAGATCCAACTGACTCAAAGCAATTCAAAACAACTTTTTGTTTGTTTATCACCCCTACCTTTATGTTATTCAAATTAACTTCAACAAGACGAACATCATTTTCTTTAATTCTCTGTAAACTCTCTTCAACATTGGTTGGATTTGGGGGCTCATCAAATACTGGAAGAATCTTTTCACCTTTTACCACATCTGTAGCAACAAATGAAAAGAGCAAGAGTGTAACTGGTTGATACTATTACAGTGAATGCATATATTAACTTGGAAACACACAGCACACATACACAAACATATTCAGTAGAACAAATTTATAAGTTTCTTTCCCCAAATTTCTTTTCTTTTTTTTTTTTTTTGTGGTACGCGGGCCTCTCACTGTTGTGGCCTCTTCCATTGCGGAGCACAGGCTCCGGACGCACAGGCTCAGCGGCCATGGCTCACAGGCCCAGCCGCTCCGCGGCATGTGGGATCTTCCCAGACCGGGGCACGAACCCATGTCCCCTGCATCGGCAGGTGGACTCTCAACCACTGCGCCACCAGGGAAGCCCTCCCCAAATTTCTAAAAGATCCTTTATGTGTTCCCACATAAAGCACTGAAATAAAATTTTACTGAATATAAATACCAAACATAATTCAA
This sequence comes from Lipotes vexillifer, assembly GCF_000442215.2. Lineage (NCBI taxonomy): Eukaryota > Metazoa > Chordata > Mammalia > Artiodactyla > Lipotidae > Lipotes > Lipotes vexillifer. The sequence goes on along the minus strand of NW_006796561.1, from coordinate 806,718 downwards.
CATTTGTTTGCAATGTATCAGCCTTCAAAAATGAGTATTTTCACTGCCTCTTGCCTCAGTGTATTACAAGATATCTTTACCATGAAAATATAGATGATGACACAAGCTGGTGATCCCATTTATTTTTAGCAATGTTCAAGATAAAGTTCTCATATGACAAAATCTAACAACTAATCATTTTCTCTGAGGTTTGACTAGTAATTAATTCAAAGGCAGTAAGAATCAGAGACATGAACAAACACAGCCTCCACAAAGAGTGAGGTGACAGAAGGACACACTGCCTGTTCCTCCCGTGGGGAGTACTATGCAATGGGAAGGGGCAGAGGACTCTATCAGGAAGAAGAGTAGAAACAGGGAATGGGGAGACAGAGAAAGGTAATGGTGCATGCAAGAACTACTGAGACAGGAATTCCCTGCCCTCCTTCATCCTACAGCCCAATCCTTCACCATTTATACCCACACACATGGCCAGAATACAGCTATTCAAAACTGAAAGAGGACCCAGAAGGCTTGAACCATCTAGTGAGATGTAAATGCGCTCTGAGGTATGTGTGGAGGTCCATGAACACCTATAACAGATAAATTTTTATGGATATATTTTCTGGGGAGAACACCTAGAGCATCAGATTCTTAAAGAGGAGAATGACCACAACATTAAGAGCAAGTGACATGGAAAGACTGACAGGGTCACTGTCTGGCTTAGTTATTCCCTGCTGCCCTCCTCTAGCTTTCAGGAGCAAAACTCACCTTAAGACAAAGTATATTGCTTACTCATCCAAAAAATTCCCTCTAAGAGTACCTTGTTCTTTTCAAATACCACACAACCACACACACACACACACACACACACACACACACACACACACACACAGACACCGTCCTACACACAGCATCCTGAAGAGATCAGCTCAGACAAAAGTCTGAAAATTAATTTCCTGAGGACAGTTGAAAGATCAGCAAGGCAGTCTTCAACATGGCAGCTCAAGGGGACTGGAGAAAATCTTCCTCACTGAATGGAAAATTCAATGAGCTCTTCCTCAATTCTAAATTTTCTACAACCAAAAAATTCCTTTTCTTCTCTGCAGAATGCGTATAAAGAGCCTTGCTCTATAATGAAATAATGGATCCAGTCAACAGGATGTGGAAACCATTAAGAAAGGTTCGTGGGGAACTTTAATTGGATGGATCAGGTTGCCAAAATTTGAGTCCACTGATCAATCTTAACACATTCCCCAAAGAGGAATGACCAGACTTGATATGCTTCCTAATGTGATTTCAGCACTACCCAGGAAGCATTCTTGCCAAAAAAAATTAAAAACTGCACCTGAATTTGATCAAGCTTCTAGAAAACAACAGTTACAGAAACACAGGAGGTAGAGAGAAACAAGTAAAATGATACCACAAGGCTGCAATCAGCCAAATCCAGAATGTGGAAAATTCTACATGACAACACAGTTTCTTCAAGGGATAAATGCCATGAAGAAAGTGGGAAAGAAGTTGAGGAGGAGAACTGTTAAGAAATTAAGAAGAACTTAAACCAAACGACAACCAAATGCAATATGTGACCCTTATCTGGATCCTGATTTGAACAAACCAGCTGTGAAATGACGTTTTTGAGAGAAAATGGGAAATTTGAACATGGACTGGGTATTAGATGATATGAAGGAATTGCTGGTAATCTTTAAGTTTGATAATGGCATTGTGGTTATGTTACAAGAAAAGCCTTTGTGAGAGACACATATGGAAATATTTATGGGTGAATTAATACAAACAAACAGGATTTGCTTTAAAATATTCCAGGGAAAAGAGTAGAAGGGGTGGGAGGGAGGCAGACGGTGGATGAAACCCAGCTGGCATAATGTGAAAAACAGCTGAAGCTGGACGATGGATATATTATTCCCTCTTCTATAATGTATGCTTGAACATTTCTACAATAGAAAGTTAAAAAAATAGGGGAATGGCCAATTATAGAACATTCATAAAATGGAATGTTATACAGATGTTTGAATGAGGTAAGTCTGTATGTACTAACTAGGAAATGTGATATATTGCTAAGTGATATACTATATAGCATGGATTCAAATCCTCACCACCGATTTCGTGGGATATTGAAGCTAGTTATTTAATCATTTTAAAACCTCAGCTCCTTCAAAGGCATATTAAAGATAATAATAATACTTGTTTCGTAGAACTGTTGTGAGGATTGAGAACAATTTACATTCAAGAGCTGTGCACAGAAGAACATGGCCCATGGTAAGCATTCAAAAAAATCAGCCAACAGTATTATTATTGAAAAATTCAGGGACAAGAAATATCTCTAGTATGATCCCAATTTTGTAAGAAAAGAAAAGACAATTCGTGTATAGCACGTATACATATGCAAGTTTATATAAGCATAATACAAAGTCTGGAAGGATATATTCCCAATTGTTAACAGTTAGGGAGGGGGTGGAGGTAGGGTACGGGGAGTAGGAGGCATGCCGGCTGTGAATAGAGACACTTGTACTGCTTACCTTGTGCCCTCAGGTCTTGTTTAAATTTACTACAAAATAGGCATGACTTTGGTGATTTTTTTTTTTTTTTTTTGGCGGTTCACGGGCCTCTCACTGTTGTGGCCTCTCCCGTTGCAGAGCAACAGGCTCCGGACGCGCAGGCTCAGCGGCCATGGCTCACGGGCCCAGCTGCTCCGCGGCATGTGGGATCTTCCCAGACCGGGGCATGAACCCGTGTCCCCTGGATCGGCAGGCGGACTCTCAACCACTGCGCCACCAGGGAAGCCCGACTTTGGTGATTTTAAGATGTCTTATAAATAAATTTTTTTAAAAGCTTTGCTTTAGGTTATCTAATACTTTGCGTCAGACTAAAAGGTTTAGGGGCTGAATAGTTCTTTGCTTTCCCCTGAATCTGATTTTATAATATACTTTCTTTGTCAGCACTGTTGGGGGTTTCTTGAAAATCAGAAACACTGAAAACAAAATGTCAGTAAAAGCCAAGTTTGACTAGTTTTTACAGCGTTTACCATTAGTATTATTTAGTGAGGTGAGAGTAGTTCCTATTACATTTGCTGACACATTAAACATACAATATTTAATATTCTATTCTCAAACCATTCTATTCTCAATGGTTTTCTAGGTCAATACCATCTAACTGGAATCTTAGGTTTCAAGTACATATGCATAACATTTGGTATGCAAATACTGAAGCTATTACATGGAGAAAACAAAACATAATTAACAAAGGATTGGAATTCACAAAGCATTATAAGTACTCACTTGAAAAATGTTCTTGGTCAACACCATTACTACTTCCCACTATATTGCAGAACTGTGTATTCGTTATCAAATTGTGCATCCCAAGAATAGCTATAAATATAGAAAAAGAAAATTATTTTTTTATGTCCATCAATTTTAAACATAAAGAATTAATTTTATGCCCCCAAATTTCTATCAACAATTTTAACACTCTCTGGGCTTTTTCCTACTCAATTAAATACACATTTCGTAGCTAAAAAAAAAAAAAAAAGAGGAAACATGATTAAAAACCACCTACAATCTCTTTCTTATCAATACCCTTGTAATTTCTCCCCACATTCTGAATTTAGAGCCAGCTTAACCCTAAACCTAAGTCTATGCTTAGCTCCATCTGGTGGCCAAGAGAGAAAATGGAAATGATCTATTGTTGCTGTTCATCCTCAGATGGTTTCTCCAAACATAATGCGATAAAAAGGCAGATTTTTCAACTTAACCTTAACTCTCATATTAATTTACATTTGTATTTTAGCTAAGAGTAGAATACTAAAAGTATGGTTGAATTCTCATATTTAAGATTAAAGTAGCATCCCTCAAAAATGACACTTAGGAGGAGAAATAGATTTGGTTTTTGATGGCCTTTTGCACAAATAAGGCAGAAGCTACAGTATGCCTCTGGCCCATTCCACTCTGATGAATGTACCATTTATAAATCCAGTAGCCCTCAGCCTGCCCCAAGGAATAAGATACCTGCTCTAGCTGTGGTACCACAGCTTGACTGTCCCTTCCCTGGGTCCTTCCCAAAGAACCATCACTGCTCCTTTTTTTTTTTTTTTTTTTTTTGCTTTTCGCGGGCCTCTCACTGTTGCGGCCTCTCCCGTTGCGGAGCACAGGCTCCAGACGCACAGGCT
>NW_006796561.1:777536-802515 GCF_000442215.2 Lipotes vexillifer | reverse complement strand
TTTTTTTTTTTCTTGCGTTATGCGGGCCTCTCACTGTCGTGGCCTCTCCCATTTGCGGAGCACAGGCTCCGGACGCGCAGGCTCAGTGGCCATGGCTCACGGGCCCAGCCACTCCGCGGCATGTGGGATCTTCCCGAAACGGGGCACGAACCCGTGTCTCCTGCATCGGCAGGCGGACTCTCAAGCACTGCGCCACCAGGGAAGCCCCCATCACTGCTCCTTTTAAACATGTTAGTTCTTAAAGTTATTTGGTACTAACCTCTCCCCATGTGTCATATTTTTCTATCTAGAAAAATGGGTGTGGGTGGAGGCAGCTGGGGGCAGATACTGGTCCAGATAAGAAACTGGTAATGATGAAAATCACAGGGAGGTTTGGAATGTTCCATATATCTTCAGAAAAGTTGGGAAAGTGGTGAGTATAGCTCAGGACTGACTATTTTATCTAATTTCCAGTTACCCGTTTCTGGGTCTTCTAATAAAAAGGGTTGGCAGTAGACCCTGGAGACAGCTTCTAGCTGAGCACCAGCTGATGAAAGATTTTTAAAAAGACTTTCAAAGATGGCAACATGGGAAAAGACATCCAATAATCAATAAATTCCATTAATATAAAAATTTCACCATTAAGAGAATTTAAAGAAACTAAATCCTTTATGTCAGATTTATATTGTAAAAAACAAAGCCAAATGTACGGTTACTTATTCAACAGCACTCTGCTGGGCAAAGCAAGCATTTGTATAGTGTGTATAAGGTGTGTGCTGGTATTTTCCTCCCCTCTATACCATTCACAAATTAATTTTTTAGGAGATACCTGCGAGATCACACAATTCTGTATCAGAAGCACTTGTCAAAGCTTCTTCTAGTTCTGGATCAAGAGATACTTTTTCTTCTGTAAAAGTCTGTACAGGTGTCTGCTTAGGGATAAATATTTTCCCTGTAAAATAAAGCAGTTTGTTAGTTTCATTACTACTGCTAGTAACTCACCATTTTATTCTTACAAAAATGATTAGAAGTATGTGCAGCTGAAGTAAAAGGTCAAGATTAACATCTACAATAATTTTGTTTTATCTTCGGTATGTATTTATAAGTTTCTAAGACAACACTTTGGCCATGTAAGTTGGAACAAGAAAAAGAAATGAACCAAGAAATTTTCCCATTTGTTAAAGTAAAAATAGGCTCTTTTTGGAGTAATTATGAGTTATTCTACAAATACTAAATCAAAAAATAAATGAATAAACCAAAAAAATCTATAAATTAAGGAAAAAACAGAATTCATTTTCTTATTCTTAAGCAAGGAACTGCTACAGTCCCTTGGGGGATGGCAGAGGCAATTCTAATTCCAGAAATTCAAGTTCTAATTGCAAAGAAATTCCTGTATGTCCTGAGTGGTAGTCTGAACCTTTCTGTCACTGTTCTTCTAAGCCTCTATGACACTAACAAGGTTACCTGTTAAGAAACTAGTTATTCTAGAAACCTACAGTATTTATTATGTGAAAATCAGTATTTTATTACCATATGTTCAATGCAAAACTGAAAACATGAAGGGAATGGAAAATGATAATGATATAGCTGCAGCACAAGCCAACCAAACAAGAGGTACTTACACATGGTGGGACTGTTACCAAGACTGACTCTGGTTTCCCCCCTGATACAGGTGAAAATCCTAACTAAGTGATCTAGGAAGGCCTATGTGTGGATTCACACAACCTCCAATTATTTTCTTTTCTATCAGAAAATTACCAGGAAAATGTGTGAGAATATGTGACCTGATGAATCTATGCAGTGTTCTATCAAAAGAAATATTTGAGGGCTTAATAATCAGTGTAGTGAATGTTGTACAATTCCTGTTCAAGGTAAATATCAATCAGTGTAACTCATAAGAAATCCTTCCACAATACAGATTGCTCCCAGGAATCTGACCAAAGCTGGTCAGGTATTTTCAGCTAAGCCCATCTAAAAGATTTAATTTCTGATATTATATTTCTTTTTTTATTATTTCCACTTGGTTCTTGTTAAAAAAAATTAGCTTCCATCTCTCTGCCAAAATTCTTCATCTCTTCACACATGCCTTGTCCACCAGATTTTCTGAGATTTTTATTATAAAGTTCCAAACTGATAACACCAATATCTGGGTCATCTCTGGTCTTCTATTGACTGTTTACTTTTCTTGACTATAGGCCACATGTGTCTTAAGATCTCTGACTTCGTATTGGGCATTTTTGTATAAAACTATAGCAGAGACTAAAGGAAATGACATTTATTCCTAGAAAGGAATGTGCCACTCAGGTCAGTGCTGAAGTAACATGCTCTACAGTTGAGCTGAATTTGGGCTTTTTTTTTTTTTTTGTACTTTTATTTTTTATTTTATTTTTTTTAACATCTTTATTGGGGTATAATTGCTTTACAATGGTGTGTTAGTTTCTGCTTTATAACAGAGTGAGTCAGTTATACATATATATATGTTCCCATATCTCTTCCCTCTTTGTCTCCCTCCCTCCCACCCTCCCTATCCCACCCCTCCAGACAGCCACAAAGAACCGAGCCGGTTTCCCTGTGCCATGCGGCTGCTTCCCACTGGCTATCTACCTTACGTTTGTTAGTATATATATGTCCATGTCTCTCTCTCGCCCTAACACACCTCACCCTTCCCCCTCCCCATATCCTCAAGTCTGTTCTCCAGTAGGTCTCTGTCTTTATTCCTGTTTTACCCCTAGGTTCTTCATAACATTTTTTTTTCTTAAATTCCATATATATGTGTTAGCATACGGTATTTGTCCTTCTCTTTCTGACTTACTTCACTCTGTATGACAGACTCTAGATCTATCCACCTCATTACAAATAGCTCAATTTCGTTTCTTTTTATGGCTGAGTAATATTCCATTGTATATATGTGCCACATCTTCTTTATCCATTCATCCGACGACGGGCACTTAGGTTGTTTCCATCTCCGGGCTATTGTAAATAGAGCTGCAATGAACATTTTGGTACATGACTCTTTCTGAATTCTGGTTTCCTCAGGGTATATACCTAGTAGTGGGATTGCTGGGTCATATGGTAGTTCTATTTGTAGTTTTTTAAGGAACCTCCATACTGTTCTCCATAGTGGCTGAACCAATTCACATTCCCACCAGCAGTGCAAGAGTGTTCCCTTTTCTCCACACCCTCTCCAGCATTTATTGTTTCTAGATTTTTTGATGATGGCCATTCTGACTGGTGTGAGATGATATCTCATTGTAGTTTTGATTTGCATTTCTCTAATGATTAATGATGTTGAGCATTCTTTCATGTGTTTGTTGGCAGTCTGTATATCTTCTTTGGAGAAATGTCTATTTAGGTCTTCTGCCCATTTTTGGATTGGGTTGTTTATTTTTTTGTTATTGAGCTGCATGAGCTGCCTGTAAATTTTAGAGATTAATCCTTTGTCAGTTGATTCATTTGCAAATATTTTCTCCCATTCTGAGGGTTGTCTTTTGGTCTTGTTTATGGTTTCCTTTGCTGTGCAAAAGCTTTGAAGTTTCATTAGGTCCCATTTGTTTATTTTTGTTTTTATCTCCATTACTCTAGGAGATGGGTCAAGAAGGATCTTGCTGTGATTTATGTCATAGAGTGTTCTGCCTATGTTTTCCTCTAAGAGTTTGATAGTTTCTGGCCTTACATTTAGGTCTTTAATCCATTTTGAGCTTATTTTTGTGTATGGTGTTAGGGAGTGATCTAATCTCATACTTTTACATGTACCTGTCCAATTTTCCCAGCACCACTTATTGAAGAGGCTGTCCTTTCTCCACTGTATATTCCTGCCACCTTTATCAAAGATAAGGTGACCATATGTGCATGGGTTTATCTCTGGGCTTTCTATCCTATTCCATTGATCTATCTTTCTGTTTTTGTGCCAGTACCATACTGTCTTGATTACTGTAGCTTTGTAGTATAGTCTGAAGTCAGGCAGCCTGATTCCTCCAGCTCCATTTTTTGTTCTCAAGATTGCTTTGGCTATTCGGGGTCTTTTGTGTTTCCATACAAATTGTGAAATTTTTTGTTCTAGTTCTGTGAAAAATGCCAGTGGTAGTTTGATAGGGATTGCATTGAATCTATAGATTGCTTTGGGAAGTAGAGTCATTTTCACAATGTTGATTCTTCCAATCCAAGAACATGGTATATCTCTCCATCTGTTTGTATCATCTTTAATTTCTTTCATCAGTGTCTTATAATTTTCTGCATACAGGTCTTTTGTCTCCTTAGGTAGGTTTATTCCTAGATATTTTATTCTTTTTGTTGCAATGGTAAATGGGAGTGTTTTCTTGATTTCACTTTCAGATTTTTCATCATTAGTATATAGGAATGCCAGAGATTTCTGTGCATTAATTTTGTATCCTGCTACTTTACCAAATTCATTGATTAGCTCTAGTAGTTTTCTGGTAGCATCTTTAGGATTCTCTATGTATAGTATCATGTCATCTGCAAACAGTGACAGCTTTACTTCTTCTTTTCCGATTTGGATTCCTTTTATTTCCTTTTCTTCTCTGATTGCTGTGGCTAAAACTTCCAAAACTATGTTGAATAAGAGTGGTGAGAGTGGGCAACCTTGTCTTGTTCCTGACCTTAGTGGAAATGCTTTCAGTTTTTCGCCATTGAGGATGATGTTGGCTGTGGGCTTTTTGTTGCAACGTAGTTTGATTTATTTCCTCACTGGCTTCAAACATTTTGAGGACAGGATCAGGACTTAATCTTCAGCAAGGCCTAGGATTAGAACTCTGGTGAGGTTCTGGAGATCTCCTGAGTAACCACTGCCTACTGTTTTGAACTGTAAAGTAGCCACATTGCTCCTGATGTGTAGTCCTGGCTGCCAGATTTCTAGGAGCTCTGTTTTCCAGTTCCACCCCCAACTTTCCCACTTTTGGGGCCTTGGCAGATCTTTCAGCCAGATGCTTATGTTGTCTGCTCTACACTTTGGGAAGTGGGAGATGGCTTGAAAGGGATTTCTCTCAGCTCTCCTGTCTCTCTCTCAATCTTCCGAGCTAAAAACCTATGCCTCAGGAATTTTCTCTCAGCTCTGCTTCACTGCCTCAGTTCTTGGAGTAGTATCTCTAGCACTAAATGAAGGCCTGAAGCAAAGAACTGGAGGGTAATGCAGTCTCACCCTGTCTCTAGAGCTGCACTGTTCAATATGATATGTTCAATACAGTATGTGACTATTTAAGTTTAAATTAGTTAAAATTTAAAATTCAGTTTCTCAGTCACACTAGCTGCATTTGGCTAGTAGCTACCATACTGGTTAGCACAGATACTGAACATTCCCAATCATGGCATAAAGTTCTAGTGGATGGTGCTGCTCTAGGGATTCTCTGATTTCTAATCTACCATGCCGGCCTATACACAGCCATTAAAAGTTTAAAAGTTAGGCTGACTTCTCCTTACTCCTCTCTATGGTAGTTTCCTCCTTTTCCCTATATTTCAGTCAGGAAAGAATGCAGAATGGATCACCTTTTTCTTTTTTGGATCACCTCTCTTATGGAGGGCTTGCCACTTTCTGGAGCCACTAAGATTTGTGTCTTCAAGCTTTCTGATTTTTTTTTTAAACTACGATTAATGTAGCTTATATTGCTTGTATTGGTGAGAATAAGAGGTCTCTTGCAACTTCTTACATCTGAATCAGAAGTCTTTCTAAGCAAGTATTTTCTTATTTAAAAAATGGCACTTGGCCAATCTACAATGTATTTATATTAGTAAGGATGCTTTTAACTGCATATAACAAAATACCCAATTTAAAGTGGTTTAAACTGGTGCTTCTCAAGCTTTAATGTGCATGTCATCTACCTAGTGATCTTATTAAAGTGCAGATTCTGATATAGCAGGTCTAACATGAGCTCTAAGAATGTGTATTTCTAACCAGCCTCCCAGGTGATGCTGATACCGCTGATCCACAGATCACTGTCAAAGCAGCATGGGTTTAAACAATAAGTTTTTTTGTTTTGGGTTTGTTTTTTTTTTTTTGCGGTACGTGGGCCTCTCACTGCTGTGGCCTCTCCCGTTGCGGAGCACAAGCTCTGGACGTGCAGGCTCAGCGGCCACGGCTCATGGGCCCAGCCGCTCCACGGCATGTGGGATCTTCCCAGACAGGGGCACAAACCCGTATCCCCTGCATCGGCAGGCGGACTCCCAACCACTGCGCCACCAGGGAAGCCCAACAATAAGTATTTTTTATCTCCACAGGTAGGTGGCTGAAGGGTTGGGTCAGCAGCTCAATGTTGACGTCAAAGATCCAGGCTCTGTTTTTCTCTTTGTCTATAACTAGCATGGAAGCCTCTGTTCTCAGGCCATTAGTCTCAAGATGACCTTTGTAACACTACGTATCACATCCTCATGCGGCAAGGTCAGGGCAGGAAGGAAGGGCACTTTCTCAACTGCTGACTTTTATAAGGAAAACTGTCTGATAGATTTCTTCTCTGGTCTCACTGACCAGCACCAGGTCACATGTCCATGCCCCACCTGCAAGGGTAGCTTGAAAAGCAAGCATCTGGCTTTTTCAGTCTATTTCAGAGATGGATTCTGCCAGTAAGGAAGAAGGAATTTGTAAATGGTTGTTAAATAGAAAACTACCACATTTGTCCCAATGCTGAAGCAGATGAAGTACACTTCTGTGCTCCCTTAATTCCCTGAACATTTCACTGTGGCTACACTTACTCATTTTGCATGTTTGTCTGTCCTCTGTGAGCTTTTCAATGTTCTGTTCCATCCTTACATTTCCTAGCTCACAGCAGGCAATCCAATTAGTTGAATAAATAATCTGGTGATCACCTCTAGCTCAACTACCTCATTGTATAAAGTATAATATAAATACCCTGGTTCAAAGTTACACAGCAAAGTTAGCACTAGAACACAGGTTCCCAAACTCTCAACCCAGTAATTTTTCCAGTAAACTGGTGGCTTTCAAACTTAACTCTTTAGCAGTGTTTCAACTCAAACAAATGCTTATCTATATGGTGGAACGTAACTGATCCTCTTAGTACCAAACTTTGGAGTTCTGGTGATTATTAGATAACCTTTTATCATTAGTTCACAGATGAAGGCAAATCCAAATCATTACATTCTGATAATTCCTTAATACTTTTCACAGTGGCTGATATAACAAAGTGGCATACAATTCAGATGGCATGCCTTTAATTGCCATTTCAGGATAATTACATTTTCCTGAGCAAAATCTTACCAGCACTTTCAGGTGTCTATCTCCATGGCTAATGTTGGCTGCACAATGGATTCACCTGGAAAATTTTAATAAATTCTGATGTCCAAGTCCCACCCCCAGAGCTTCTGATTTAACTGGTCTGATGTGCTGTATGGGACATCTGGATTTTCAAAAGCTCTCTAGGAATTCTAATGCATAGCAGCCAAGGTCAAGAAACACTGGATTATGGTATTCACTTAGTAAACAAAACTATATAAACTATCAAAAAGCTGCCTATGTCTTATTCTAGGGACCAATGGAATCTAAAGCGTTATAAAAATCTAAAATGTTTATTTTTGTAATCTTCATCCACAGTCCATAGAGACATTATTCTTTTTCTTTTTCTTTTTTTGCAGAAGGGAGTTCCAATCCCCCATCAGCATGTTCTCTCTCTTTTTTTTTTTTAATGTTTATTTATTTATTTATTTGGTTGCACCAGGTCTTAGTTGCAGCAGGCAGGCTCCTTAGTTGCAGCTCACCAGCTCCTTAGTTGTGGCATGCAAACTCTTAGTTGCAGCATGCATGTGGGATCTAGTTCCCTGGCCAGGGATCGAACCCAGGGCCCCTGCACTAGGGGTGTGGAGTCTTAACCACTGTCCCACCGGGGAAGTCCCGAGGCATTATTCTTATCTAACTTTTCCCCATACATAAACTTTTGCTAATACTTACAAAATGGATCTCATCAGAAAAAAACAACAAAGCAAAACAAAATTTCCAAGGGCTTATGGAAATTCTGTGACACAGAATTTTGCTCTATTTATACAGCTGTGAAATAATTCGGTACCTTTTCTGATACTCCTCTTTACAATTTCTCTGTACGTAGAGATTTTTGTTGCAGAGGTATTTAGCTTATACAGTATTGTGTTTTTAACACTACAAAAAGTAATCACTTCATATTTCTACATGATTAAACATGAATACACTGTAAGAATTATACTTTAATGTGTATATATAAAATCTTGTTATAGAAAATTAAAAGTAAAGAAAATTACTTTTGTAAGAAAGGATAAAATAAGTTTAGTATTATGAATACAGTACTTAAGCGGTTCTCCTCAAACTCTTTATAGACTTAACCCCTTAAACAAATCTCAGCTATTTGCAGAAAGTGACAAGGTGATTCTAAAATTCATGTGGAAATCCAAGAAACCCAGAATAGCCAAACAATCTTGAAAAAGAAGAACAGCTGAACGACTCACACTTCCCAATTTCAAAACTTAATACGAGACTTCGCTGGTGACCCAGTGGTTAGGAATCCACCTGCCAGTGCAGGGGACATGGATTCAATCTCTGGTCTGGGAAGATCCCACGTGCCGTGGAGCAACTAAGCCTGTGCATCACAACTACTGAGCCTGCGCTCTAAAGCCCGCAAGCCACAACTGCTGAAGCTTGCGTGCCTAGGGCCCATGCTCAGCAACAAAAGAAGCCACCACGATGATAAGCCCACGCACTGCAACCAAGAGTAGCCCCCGCTCACCACAGCTAGACAAAGCCCGCACGCAGCAACGAAGACCCAACGCAGCCAAAAATAAATAAATAAATAAATAAATAATTTTAAAAAAACCTAAATACAAAGTTACTGTAATCAAGATAGTGTTATGGTGTACAAGGAAAGACATTTACATCAATGAAATAGAATTGAGAACCCAGAAATAAACTCATATTTACGGTCAATTGAATTTCTACAAGGATACCAAGACAATTCAATTGAGCAAGAGTTGTCTTTTCAACAAATAGTGCTTGGACAGTTGGAAAGCTATATGCAAAAGAATGAAGTTGGAACCCTATATTTCATACCATACACAAATATTAATTCAAAATGAATTACAGACCTAATTGTAAGAGCTAAAACTATAACTGAGGGAAAAAAAACCCTGAGTAAATATCCATGGCCTTGAGTTAGGGAATGATTTCTTAGATATAACAACAAAATTACAAACAACAGGACTTCCCGGGTGGCACAGTGGTTAAGAATCCACCTGCCAGCTCTATTTACAGTAGCCAGGACATGGAAGCAACCTAAGTGTCCATCAACAGATGAATAGATAAAGAAGATGTAGCACATATATACAATGAAATATTACTCAGCCATAAAAAGAAACAAAATTGAGTTACTTGTAGTGAGGTGGATGGACCTAGAGTCTGTCATACACAGTGAAGTAAGTCAGAAAGAGAAAAACAAATACCGTATGCTAACACATATATATGGAATCTAAGAAAAAAAAAAAAGGCCATGAAGAACCTAGGGGCAAGATGGGAATAAAGACACAGACCTACTGAAGAATGGACTTGAGGATATTGGGAGGGGGAAAGGTAAGTTGGGACAAAGTGAGAGAGTGGCATGGACATATATACACTACCAAACGTAAAACAGATAGCTAGTGGGAAGCAGCCGCATAGCATAGGGAGATCAGCTAGGTGCTTTGTGACCACCTAGAGGGGTGGGATAGAGAGGGTGGGCAGGAGGGAGATGCAAGAGGGAAGAGATATGGGAATATATGTATATGTATAACTGATTCACTTTGTTATAAAGCAGACACTAACACACCATTGTAAAGCAACTATACTCCAATAAAGATGTTAAAAAAAACCAAAACAACAAAACAAAGCAAAAAAATAAATAAATTAATTAAAAATAAAAAGAATCCGCCTGCCAGTGCAGGGGACACAGGTTCGATCTCTGCTCCAGGAAGATCACACATGCTATGGAGCAACTACGCCCGTGTTCCACAACTACTGAAGCCTGTGCACCTAGAGCCCGCGCACGCTCCACAACAAGAGAAGCCACCGCAATGAGAAGCCCACACACCGCAATGAAAAGAGTAGCCCCTGCTCCCTGCAACTAAAGAAAAAACCTGTGCGCAGGAATAAAGACCCAATGCATCAAAAGTAAATAATTAAATAAAATTTAAAAGGTTATTGTAAAACAAAAAAAAGTACAAACAACAAAAGCAAAGAATACATAAATTGAACTATATCAAAATCTAAAACTTTGTGGGACAATGATACCACCAAGAAAATGAAAAGACAAACTACAGAATGAGAGAAGAAAAATTTCAAATCATATATTTGATAAGAAACATATCTAGAATATATAAAAAGTGTTTATCAATAATAAATCTTTTGACTGACTGACAAAAATCAGTAATAAAAAGACATCCCAATTTAAAAATAAGCAAAGGATTTGAAGAGACATTTATCCAAAGAAGATATAAGATGTCTAAGAGCACATGTAAAAATGCTCAATACCATTAGTCATTAGGGAAATGCAAATCAAAACCACAATGTATGTTATCACTTCACACCTACTAAGATGGCTATAATCAAAACGACAGACAAGAGTTGGCCAGGATGTGGAGAAATCGGAACCCTAATACATTGCTGGTGGGAATGTAAAATGGTGCAGCCACTTTGGAAAACAATCTGGCAGTTCTTCAAATTGTTAAAAAATAGTTACTAGGGCTTCCCTGGTGGCGCAGTGGTTGAGAATCTGCCTGCTAAGGCAGGGGACATGGGTTCGAGCCCTGGTCTGGGAGGATCCCACATGCCGCAGAGCAACTAGGCCCGTGAGCCACAACTACTGAGCCTGCGCATCTGGAGCCTGTGCTCTGCAACAAGAGAGGCCGCAATAGTGAGAGGCCCACGCACCGCGCTGAAGAGTGGCCCCCGCTTGCCACAACTAGAGAAAGCCCTCGCACAGAAACGAAGACCCAACACAGCAAAAATAAATTAATTAATTAATAAACTCCTACCCCCAACATCTTAAAAAAAAAAAAAAGTTACTAAATGACCCAGCAATTCCACTAGTAGGTATACATAGCAAATTGTACACAAGTGTTCACAGCAGCATTATTCATAATAGCTAAAAAGTGGAAACACTCCAAATGTCCATCAACTAATAAATGGAGAAACAAAGTGTGTGTTTCTATACAATGAAATATTATTCATCCATAAAAAGGAATGAAACACTGAAACATGCTAAAACACAGATGAAACTCCCAAATACTATGCTAAGTGAAGGAAGTCAGTCATAAATACATACTGTATGATTCCATTTATTTGAAATGTCCAGAATAGGCAAATTTAGAGACAGAAAGTTGATTAGCGGTTTTCTGGGGCTGGAGAATAGAATGAGGAATGGAGACTATTCATAGGTACAGCGTTTCCTTTTGGGATGATAAAAATGTTCTAAACTTAAGATTATGGTGATAGTTATACAACTCTGTGAATGTACTAAAAACCACTGAATTGTACACTTTAAATGGGTAAATTTTATGATGTGGGTTGCACCTTAAACACATATAGCCAGATAGTGCTTGTACTTCTTAGTTAAAATCAGCTGTTCTCTGGGAAATACATAATTAGCAAACTGCTTGACTGATTCCATATTAACAGAAAATGCATTTCTAAACATGTGTGTTAATTTAAATTAGTCTCATATAAATTAGATTTAAGTTACAAATCTTAATTACTAAGAGATGCTGATAAATAGATCTCCATTATAATGGTTAATGTGATTTGTGCCCTCAATGTCTTGCAGGATGAGTGAAATGTTCTTTGAAGAGACATTTATCCAAAGAAGATATAAGATGTCTAAGAGCACATGTAAAAATGCTCAATACCATTAGTCATTAGGGAAATGCAAATCAAAACCACAATGTATGTTATCACTTCACACCTACTAAGATGGCTATAATCAAAACGACAGACAAGAGTTGGCCAGGATGTGGAGAAATCGGAACCCTAATACATTGCTGGTGGGAATGTAAAATGGTGCAGCCACTTTGGAAAACAATCTGGCAGTTCTTCAAATTGTTAAAAAATAGTTACTAGGGCTTCCCTGGTGGCGCAGTGGTTGAGAATCTGCCTGCTAAGGCAGGGGACATGGGTTCGAGCCCTGGTCTGGGAGGATCCCACATGCCGCAGAGCAACTAGGCCCGTGAGCCACAACTACTGAGCCTGCGCATCTGGAGCCTGTGCTCTGCAACAAGAGAGGCCGCAATAGTGAGAGGCCCACGCACCGCGCTGAAGAGTGGCCCCCGCTTGCCACAACTAGAGAAAGCCCTCGCACAGAAACGAAGACCCAACACAGCAAAAATAAATTAATTAATTAATAAACTCCTACCCCCAACATCTTAAAAAAAAAAAAAAGTTACTAAATGACCCAGCAATTCCACTAGTAGGTATACATAGCAAATTGTACACAAGTGTTCACAGCAGCATTATTCATAATAGCTAAAAAGTGGAAACACTCCAAATGTCCATCAACTAATAAATGGAGAAACAAAGTGTGTGTTTCTATACAATGAAATATTATTCATCCATAAAAAGGAATGAAACACTGAAACATGCTAAAACACAGATGAAACTCCCAAATACTATGCTAAGTGAAGGAAGTCAGTCATAAATACATACTGTATGATTCCATTTATTTGAAATGTCCAGAATAGGCAAATTTAGAGACAGAAAGTTGATTAGCGGTTTTCTGGGGCTGGAGAATAGAATGAGGAATGGAGACTATTCATAGGTACAGCGTTTCCTTTTGGGATGATAAAAATGTTCTAAACTTAAGATTATGGTGATAGTTATACAACTCTGTGAATGTACTAAAAACCACTGAATTGTACACTTTAAATGGGTAAATTTTATGATGTGGGTTGCACCTTAAACACATATAGCCAGATAGTGCTTGTACTTCTTAGTTAAAATCAGCTGTTCTCTGGGAAATACATAATTAGCAAACTGCTTGACTGATTCCATATTAACAGAAAATGCATTTCTAAACATGTGTGTTAATTTAAATTAGTCTCATATAAATTAGATTTAAGTTACAAATCTTAATTACTAAGAGATGCTGATAAATAGATCTCCATTATAATGGTTAATGTGATTTGTGCCCTCAATGTCTTGCAGGATGAGTGAAATGTTCAGCTTTTATTCGACGTATAGGTATTGTGTGTGTGTGTGTGTGTGTGTGTGTGTGTGTGTGTGTGTTTGCAAAGGGTAGGGAAATGTGTAAATTTGATACTGCTTTTATCCAAAACCATCTGTTAACAAAATTAGTACACCATTTTATTATGATCATCTTTCTTCTGATATGTTTTTTTAAAAATCATGGATTATTCCTTATAGAAATTTCAGTCTCATTCTGATAAAATGATTTAACATATATAAAGCAACTGGTATACAGTAAACGCAATAGACACATGTTAATCAGTTATTCTTATTTTCTCTGGAATTTCTTGCATGTGTACGTGACAGAGACACAGAGAGTTTTCCAAAACAAACAACCCAGGAGGACTGAAAACCATAAAGTCCCAAGTATCTGTATCAGTGATTCTTTTCTTAAAATCCATTCATTCATTCATTCATTCATTCATTCATTCATTTATGGCTGAGTTAGGTCTTTGTTGCTGCGCACGGGCTTTCTCTAGTTGTGGCGAGCGGGGGCTACTCTTCGTTGCGGCGTGCTGGCTTCTCACTGTGGTGGCTTCTCTTGTTGCAGAGCACGGGCTCTAGGCATGCGGGTTTCAGTAGCTGTGGCTCACGGGCTCTAGAGCGCAGGGTCGGTAGTTGTGGCACATGGGCTTAGTTGCTCCACAGCGTGTGGGATCTTCCTGGACCAGGGATTGAACCCATGTCCCGTGCATTGGCAGGTAGATTCTTAAGCATTGCCCCACCAGGGAAGCCCTATATCAGTGATTCCTAAACTCAGAAAATGAACATTGACTAGGCATGGATATTTTTGAAACAGCTCCCTACATGATTCTGATTTTTACCTACTCATGTTGATAAAGTGCTAATCTGTATAATTACATCTCTGAAAAGATTAGGATGAGTACTCCTGTACTGATCTAATTTTACTTTTCCTGTCCTTGAAATATGTTCCAAAAGCTCTGACTTATAACTTTTAATATTTGTATTTATTTGAAATAACATAATGTCTTAAAAAATGGTTATTCACTTCTATTCTTCAGTACACAGCATTCTATCTAAATACCTTATTTAACAAAGCAACATCTAAAACTGGATTTTTTAAAAACTGAAATTACAGTTTTTTACATTGTAGCAAAATATGAAAATAAGCAATAACAAGATCAGAAAAAATCTCTCAGACAAGTATGAAAATATATGCTTGCCACCCCCAAATGAAACAAAACAAAAACAGGGCTATGACTCTTGGTTGCTAAGAATGTTGAAAGAGTTCAGTAATGTTTCTGTAACTACAAAATGGCAGCTAAGGAAATAGAAGAAACCAAGATAAGAATTTATATAATGGTAGCTTAACTGCATGGCATTTATCCAAACCTGTGTTTGTGCCAAGAGGAGAAAAAAAAAAAAAAAAAAGGAATATCTTGCCAAGATCCTTGTTATTGTTCTAAAATAAGTAAGACAGTATGAACCATTTTAACAATTTTATTGCCAGGACCTTTCTTCACAAGTCCTCATCTCTTTTGCTCTGATATCAAGTTACAGCTACCACAAGGTTAAGAATTATCTTAGTCATGGTCCCATCCTTGCTAAGTATATACAATGTACAATAACTAGGGGCTTCCCTGGTGGTGCAGTGGTTGAGAGTCCGCCTGCTGATGCAGGGGACACGGGGACATGTGCCCCGGTCCGGGAAGATCCCACATGCCATGGAGCGGCTGGGCCCGTGAGCCATGTATGCCAAGCCTGTGTGTCCAGAGCCTGTGCTCCGCAACGGGAGAGACCACAACAGTGAGAGACCTGCGTACTACAAAAAAAAAAAAAAGTACAATAACTAGAAACAGAGCAGTCTCTTAGTTATTTAATTTCTACAGAGGTGAAAGGCCCTAGCTAATTTTACTACGTGAATGTTTATAAGCTACCTTGTTCCAGAAAAGATTTAAGGGAACTAGGCCACTATAATCTCCACAGGGGGCTTTGGGATATCCTTTTGACAGGAAGAGCACAAACCTCAAATCAACCAAACCAAAGGATGAGTGGGCAGATACTGGAAAGTCATTTTTGGTTTGACCCAACAGCACACATGACACCTGCTCAATACTACAATATGATCACCAAAAAATGCTTCTTTATTCAACAAATGTTTCGTGAGCCTGTATATACTAGATAATGAGCTAGAAAGATAATATAAAGAAAATGAAATATGAGATTCTTTACTTTGAAGAGCTTATACTCTAGTTGGGGAAACAGGATATCTATTGTATATGATTCTGGAGACTTCCACTTCTGGCCAAGATGGAGTAATAGGGTCAGGATTTACCCATGACTGAAACAACCCCAAAATGGACAAAATATAAGAAAGTTTACAAGACACTGATCATCAGGCAAAAAAGAACAGTGATTCCTGAGAGATGAGAAACAAAGTAAGCTCCATGACTGCCCAGGTTACTGCCTGGAGAAAAGTGTCCAGGCTGCAGCACAGGGAACAGAACCCAGGCAGTGCCTGGGGAACTATCTGAACCAAAGAGACACAGCTGAGGTCCAGAAAGAAAAGGGCAGCCAGCATTTATAGAACAGAGTGCCAGAGAGGACAGAGTTACACAGTGCACTCTGGAGATCTGCAGAGGGTTGCCTTTTAGTGTTCAGCAGAGCAGCACATGTGCATGATGAAACTACCTTGGGCGAAGGAAAAAAACCACCTGAAAAAAATTAGAAATAACAGTGCACAGGCTCATGCAGGGCTGGGAATAGAACGTGCTCCCACCAGCCAGACTGGAAAACCTCATAATTCACAGGGCATTGGGTAGGGAACTCAGGAGAGTCTTGCCTCAGTAGTGGAGAAATAATGAGCCCTAGACCGAACACTGCTGCAGTCCCACCTAACAAATCTGAAAAGCAAGACCCTAAAGGATCAAATGACCAAATTGTTTCCAAGTAACTTAATCTTGTCTCAGAATGAAACTCAAGACTATTTATAGGGGTATCAAAATATCCAGCACCCAAAAAGTTAAAATTCATAATGTCTGGTATCCAATGAAAAATTACCAGCATGCAAAGAAGCACGGAAATTCAACCCGTAAGGAAGAGAAAAAAAAATCAATATATCAAAACTGACTTAGCAATGACAGATGATAAAATCAGCAAGTAAGGATATTAAAACAGTTATTATAATTATATTCCATATGTTCAAAATGTTATATAGAGACATGGAAGATATGAAACAAACAAAAAAAAAGTTGGAAAAAGAACAAAGAACTGATGGTACAAATAGAAAAGATATACTATGTTAACACTAACCTGAAGAAAGCAAGATTGGTTATATTAATATCAGACAAAGTAGATTTCAGAGCAAAGAATATTACCAAGGATAAAGAAGGTCATTCCATAATTATAAAATGAGCAATGCATCAAGAGGATATACAGGCTTAAATCAACTAAAAACAAAAAACATGGGGGGAGGAGTCAAGATGGTGGTACGGGAGGACGGAGAGTTAGCGTCTCCCCACAACTAGGGCATGTGCCAGCCACTGATGGAGGACTCTAATCCCCAAGGAAATGGGAGGAACCCCAGAGTGAATCAGTAGGATGTAGGGGGACTTAGTGGGGAGAAGAAGTAGAGGCCAGACAAGATCGGCACCCCTGAAGCCGGAGAGATCAGGAGAGGCAGGTGGGAGGGACTCTCTGGGAAGAGCAGGAGAGGAGTGGAGGGTGATCGCCTGGACCACTGGGGCCAGGGAGCCTGCTGAGCTCCCAAGCTGGTTCCCCACCTTTCCAAAGCCCCCTCCAGGCCACATGGATCCTGGGGGCATAGGAAGGAGGCCAGGGAGATCAGGAGACGCAGGCGGGAGGGGCCCTTCCACACCCCAGACCTGGAGGAGCAGGAGAGGAGAGGAGGGCATTTGCCCCACCCACTCGAGCCCAGGAAGCCTACTGCGCTCCCAGGTGAGGTCCCCTGCCCTCTGAGACTGGGACCCTTCAGTTCCTTGAGCCTAAGCCCCACCCCACACAGCCCCCAGGGCCTTTTCCAGTGCTGTGGGTCCTGAGCATTGGCCCTGCCCACCACCCAAACCTCGCCCTTGCTTAGGCCCTGCTCTCCACAGCCAAGGCCTTCCCCCCCTCCTTTTATTTATTATTATTTTTCTTTTCCCTCCTCCTCTTTTTTTACTATTGTGGTACTGATGTACCTTCCACTTTTGATTCATCTATATTTTTATTTTTACATTCTTTCTAACATATCTGTTAGTTTCCTAGTCTAATTTTTTTTTTTTTAACTTTGTTATTGTTCTTTTTTTTTTTGGCACCCCATGCGGCTTGCGGGATCTTGATTTGCTAGCCCGGGGTCGGGTGGAAGCTTCTGCAGTGGGAGCTCTGAGTCTGAACCACCAGACTAACAGACACCTTCAGACCCCAGGGAATATTCATCGGAGTGAGATCTCACAGACTTCCTCATCTCAGCACCAAGACCCAGCTCTACCCAATAGCCTACAAACTCCAGTGCTGGAAGCCTCAGGCCAAACAACCAGTAAAACAGGAACACAATCCCACTCATTAAAAAAAAAAAAAAAAGACAGCAAGAAAATATGTCACAGATGAAGGAGCAAGGTAAAAACCTACAAGACCAAACAAATGAAGAGGAAATAGGCAATCTACCTGAAAAAGAGTTCAGAGTAATGATAGTAAAGATGATCCAGAATCTCAGAAACAGAATGGAAGCACGAAAATACAACAAATGTTTAACAAAGATCCAGAAGAACTAAAGAACAAACAAACAGATGAACAACACCATAACTGAAATGAAAAATACACTAGAAGGAATCAATAACATAATAATGGAGGCAGAAGAACAAATAAGTGAGCTGGAAGACAAAATGGTGGAAATAACTGCCGAGGAGCAGAATAAAGAAAAAAGAATGAGAAGAATTGAAGACAATCTCAGAGACCTCTGGGACAACACTAAATGCACCAACATTCGAATTATAGGGGTCCCAGAAGAAGAAGAGAAAAAGAAAGGGTCTGAAAAAATATTTGAAGAGATTAGAGTGGAAAATTTCCCTAATATGGGAAAGGAAATAGTCACCCAAGTCCAGGAAGCACAGAGAGTCCCAAACAGGGTAAACCCTAGGAAAAACATACCAAGACACATATTAATCAAACTAACAAAAATTAAATTCAAAGAAAAACTATTAAAAGCAGCAAGGGAAAAACAAAAAATAATATACAAAGGAGTCCCCATAAGGTTATCAGCTGAGTTTTCAGTGGAAACTCTGCAGGCCAGAAGGGAGTGGCAGGATATACTTAAAGTGATTAAAGAGAAAAAACTACCACCAAGATTACTCTACCCAGCAAGGATCTCATTCAGATTCGATGGAAAAGTCAAAAGCTTTTCAGACAAACAACAGCTAAGAGAATTCAGCACCACCAAACCAGCTTTACAACACGTGCTAAAGAAACTTCTCTAAGCGGAAAACACAGGACAAGAAGAAGACCCATAAAAACAAACCCAAAACAATTAAGAAAATGGGAATAGGAACATATATATCGATAATATCCTTGAATGTAAATGGATTAAAAGTCCCAACCAAAAGACACAGACTGGCTGAATGGATACAAAAACAAGACCCATATATATGCTGTCTACAAGAGACCCACTTCAGACCTCGGGACACATACAGACTGAAAGTGAAGGGATGGAAAAAGATATTCCATGCAAATGGGAACCAAAAGAAAGCTGGAGTAGCAATACTCGTATCAGATAAAATAGACTTTAAAATAAAGACTGTTACAAGAGGTAAGGAGGTTCACTACAAATAATGATCAAGGGATCAATCCAAGAAGAAGATATAACAATTATAAATGTTTATGCACCCAACATAGGAGCACCTCAATACATAAGGCAAAGACTAACAACCATGAAAGGAGAAATCGACGGTAATGCAATAATAGTAGGGGACTTTAACACCCCACTTACAGATCATCCAAACAGAAAATAAATAAGGAAACACAAGCTTTAAATGACACAACAGACCAGATAGATCTAATTAATATTTATAGAACATTCCACCCAAAAGTGGCAGAATACACTTTCTTCTCAACTGCACATGGAACATTCTCCAGGACAGATCACATCTTGGGTCATAAATCAAGCATCAGAAAATTTAAGAAAACTGAAATCGTATCAAGCATCTTTTCTGACCATGATGCTATGAGAATGGAAATCAATTACAGGAAAAAGACTGTAAAAAACACAGATACATGGATGCTAAACAGTGTGCTACTAAATAACCAAGAGATCACTGAAGAAGAAATAAAAAAAAACATAGTAACAAATGACAACAAATACACAGCAACCCAAACCGCATGGGACGCAGCAAAAGCAGTTCTAAGAGGAAAGTTTATAGCAATTCAATCTCACCTCAAGAAACAAGAAAAATCTCAAATAAACAATCTAACCCTACACTTAAAACAACTAGAGAAAGAAGAACAAAGAAAACCCAAAGTCAGTAGAAGGAAAGAAATCATAAAGATCAGAGCAGAAATAAATGAAATAGAAGTGAAGAAAACAATAGCAAAGATCAATAAAACTAACAGCTGGTTCTCTGAGAAGATAAACAAAATTGATAAACCCTAAGCCAGACACATCAAGAAAAAAGGGAGAGGAGCAAATCAATAAAATTAGAAATGAAAAAGGAGGAATCACAACTGACACTGCAGAAATACAAAGGATTATAAGAGACTACTACAAACAACTATATGCCAATAAAATGGACAACAAAGAAATGGACAAATTCTTGGAAAGGTACAATTTTCCAAGCCGGAACCAGGAAGAATTAGAAAATATAAACAGACCTATCACAAGTATTGATATTGAAACTGTGATTAAAAATCTTCCAACAAACAAAAGTCCCGGATCAGATGGCTTCACTGGCGAATTCTATCAAACATTTAGAGAAGAGCTAACACCAATCCTTCTCAAACTCTTCCAAAAAATTGCAGAGGGAGAAACACTCCCAAATTCATTCTACAAAGCCACCATCACCCTGATACCAAAACCAGAAAAAGATATCACACAAAAAGAAAATTATAGACCACTATCAATGATGAACACAGATGCAAAAATCCTGAACAAAATACTAGTAAACAGAATCCAAAAGCACATTAAAAGGATCATACACCATGATCAAGTGGGATTTATCCCAGGGATGCAAGGATTCTTCGATATATGCCAATCAATCAATGTGATACACCACATTAACAAATTAAGGAATAAAAACCATATGATCATCTCAGTAGATGCAGAAAAAGCTTTTGACAAAATTCAACACCGATTTATGATAAAAACTCTCCAGAAAGTGGGCTTAGAGGGAAACTACCTCAACATAATAAAGGCCATATATGACAAACCAACAGCAAGCATCATTCTCAATGGTGAAAAACTGAAAGCATTTCCACTAGGATTAGGAACAAGACAAGGATGTCCACTCTCGCCACTACTATTCAACATAGTTTTGGAAGTCTTAGCCATGGCAATCAGAAAAGAAAAAGAAATAAAAGGAATACAAATTGGAAAAGAAGAAGTAAGACTGCCACTGTTTGCCGGTAACATGATGTTATACATAGAAAATCCTAAAGATGCCACCAGAAAACTACTAGAACTAATCAATGAATTTGGTAAAGTTGCAGGATACAAAATTAAGGCACAGAAATCTCTGGCATTCCTATACACCAACAACGAAAAATCAGAAAGAGAAATTAAGGAAACATTCCCATTTACCACTGCAACAAAAAGAAAGAAATACCTAGGAATAAACCTGCCTAAGGAGGCGAAAGACTTGTACTCAGAAAACTATAAAACACTGATGAAAGAAATCAAAGATGACATAAACAGATGGAGAAATATACCATGTTCTTGGATTGGAAGAATCAATATTGTGAAAATGACTATACTACAATATACAGATTCAATGCAATCCCTATCAAACTACCAATGGCATTCTTCACAGAAGTAGAACAAAAAATCTTACAATTCGTATGGAAATACAAAAGACCCTGAATAGCTAAAGCAAACTTGAGAAAGAAAAACAGAGTTGGAGGAATCAGGCTCCCCAACTTCAAACTATACCACTAAGCTACAGTAATCAAGACAGTATGGTACTGGCACAAAAACAGAAAGATAGATCAGTGGTACAGGATAGAATGCCCAGAGGTAAACCCACACACATATGGGCACCTAATTTATGACAAAGGAGGCAAGAACATACAATCGAGAAAAGACAGCCTCTTCAATAAGTGGTGCTGGGAAAACTGGACAGCTACACGTAAAAGAATGAAATTTGAACATTACCTAACACCATACACAAAAATAAACTCCAAATGGATTAAAGACTTAAATGTAAAACCAGACACTATAAAACTCTTAGAGGAAAACATAGGAAAAACACTCTTTGACATAAACCACAGCAAGATCTTTTTAGACCCACCTCCTAGAGTAACGGAAATAAAAACAAAAATAAACAAATGGGACCTAATGAACCTTAAAAGCTTTTGCACAGCAAAGAAAACCATAAACAAAACAAAAAGACAACCCTCAGAATGGGAGAAAATATTTGCAAATGAAACAACAGACAAAGGATTAATCTCCAAAATATACAAACAGCTCATAGAGCTCAATGTCAAATAAACAAACAATCCAGTTAAAAAATGGGCAGAAGGGGGGCTTCCCTGGTGGCGCAATGGTTGAGAGTCCGCCTGCCGATGCAGGGGACACAGGTTCGTGCCCCGGTCTGGGAGGATCCCACATGCCGCGGAGTGGCTGGGCCCGTGAGCCATGGCCGCTGAGCCTGCGCGTGCGCAGCCTGTGCTCCGCAACAGGAGAGGCCACAACAGGGAGAAGCCCGCGGACTGCAAAAAAAAAAAAAAAAAAAAAAAGGGCAGAAGACCTAAATAGACATTTTACCAAGGAAGACATACAGATGGCCAAGAAGAACATGAAAAGATGCTCAACATCACTAATAATTAGAGAAATGCAAATCAAAACTACAATGAGGTATCACCTCACGCCAGTCAGAATGGCCATTATCAAAAATGCTAGAAACAATAAATGCTGGCAAGGGTGTAGTGAAAAGGGAACCCTCCTACACTGTTGGTGGGAATGTAAATTGATACAACCACTATGGAAGGTAGTATGGAGGTTCCTTAAAAATCTAAAAATAGAACTACCATATGACCCAGCAATCCCATTACTGGGCGTACACCCTGAGAAAACCATAATTCAAAAAGAGATATGCACTACAATGTTCACTGCAGCACTATTTACAATAGCTAGGACATGGAACCAACCTAAATGTCCATCGACAGATGAATGGATAAAGAAGATGTGGCACATATATACAATGGAATATTAGCCATAAAAAGAAACGAAATTGAGTTATTAGTAGTGAGGTGGATGGACCTAGAGTCTGTCATACAGAGTGAAGTAAGTCAGAAAGAGAAAAACAAATACCGTATGCTAACACATATATATGGAATCTAAAAAAAAGGTACTGATGAAACTAGTTGCTGGGCAGGAATAAAGAGGTAGATATTGAGAAGGGACTTGATGACATGGGGTGGGAGGGCAAAGCTGGGGCTAAGTGAGAGTAGCATCAACATATATATACTACTGAATGTAAAATAGTTGGCTGGTGGGAAGCAGGAGCAAAGCATGGGAGATCAGTTCGGTGCTTTGCGATGACCTAGAGGGATGGGATAGGGAGGATGGGAGGGAAGCTCGTGAAGGAGGGGATATGGGGACATGTGTATGCATATGGCTGATTCGCTTTGTTGTGCAACAGAAACTGTCATGGTATTGTGAGGCAATTATACTCCAATAAAGATCTATTAAAAAATAAAAAACCTAATAACAGAGCCTCACAGTGTATGACTGTGGAACAATTAAAATCAAAATTCTGTGGTATGCAAATTATATACAGACATGTTGGAGGGAAAGGAATATCCAGAGTGGGTACGTTTATACAGGAAAAGTTTCCCATAAAACATGAACAATCCATCAGGCTAACTCCCCACCCCAAAGGAGTAGTGAGTGAATCATTCAAAAGATACAGTGACTAGTCTCCAAAGGAGATGCCTACATCTGCATGACTAATTTAAATAGCCCAGTCTACATATCAGTGCCTGATAAGACACTTTTTAGAGGTATATAAAGGACATTTAGAATTTATGAAATTTGAGTACAAAAATAGAGCCAGTCTTTATCTTGAATTTAGTGGAAACCAACTGCACACTCTCAGTCACATAATCCTGCTGATTTAGGCCGTTTACAACTATGATCCTTCTGGTTTAAGGAATCAAGTCTGCCTTTCCTCCAAAAAGAAATCATGTACTCAGAAAGATGAGGGAAGCATCTTTCAAAAGAGTGACTATAGTAAGTTTTCTGGAAGGCTAAGGGAACTGTGAATAAATAATCTAGAAAGTATATGAGAACTCTTAGTTTAAGGCAATCTGGTTAAGTTCACCTTTAGTAATAAGCAGAGCAAGGCATAGGAGATTCTTGGAAAGAAAACCCAAGGGCATTCCTTTATCCAGGAGAGGAAGGGAAACCACCAGAAAGAATAGGTGGCTGTACCCCAAGGGCCAACTGGGTGCACAAGCATGCTCTTCAAGGAGGGGAGGAGCCCAACCTAGGAGTGTCAGTGGCTCTAAGGGAGGGGTTCTTTGGTGGTGCACAGGAGAGAGTGTACAAGGTGCAGCAGGCTCTAGTCTATGAAATAAGGGACAATGAGGGGAAAAAAAGTCTTAGGCTAGGTAAGGGTAAAGTGTGATGTTAGACATGGGGAGGAAGACTCCTGGCAAAGCAAAGCAAAATGAGAGTCAGTAAGAAGTATTAAAAACTGGGCCCAATTATTTCTCTAAGTGTCAAATCCATAGCAAGGCTCTGAGCCTTATCTATCCTGGAGACAGAATATTCAAGATATGTAAAAATATGATGAGAAATAATAACCAGTCAGAACTCTGCATTTTCACCACATTTACAGGAATGAGAAAGAGCTGAATAAATACTCTCCTTCACCCTTGGTCTATGACTCAGTTACATCTTCTGCAACATTTCAAGGAGAAAGAGGTAAAAAGCTTCCCAGCATTTTAATATTATATCTTCAAGCAAAAGGAACATTATATTGCAATTATGTTATTGTTTTAATTTTCTTAAACACTTAGTTTCTCAACATTTTGAACATAGTAGCTCATAGCAAAGACATTTCCATTAATCTCTACCAAGATTACTTGATACCATGATACCATTCCTACCATGAGCTTGTTAGATTTAGATGAACTTAACAGATGTATATTGTGGATTCTACTGTAAACAATGCATTTAAAAACAATCCTTAATATATCTTTTGTCAGCTGTGCCTTATTAGCTGCCTAATACCTTCTTTTTTTCTGTCAACAAAATTACAGTTATTAAAAGGAGAACATTCATTACTGTAGGACAAAATGTTCCCAAAATGCATCGAAGACATAATGTCTTGAATTTCACCTAATTAGGATGAATTCCTCCTTCTCAGATGTTGACATATGCTTTTAATTCTGTAAAATGTACAATTATAAACAACCATTTCACAAATCACAAAATGGAATTACTAAAATATCTCTATATAACAACCCTCAAGTGTTCTTACTCTGTAGGCCTTTTCGAGGCAGTCTGGGATGATCTAAAAAGATGAAATTTGGCATGAGTATATAGTTTTTGTTCATGGTCAAAAAGAAAAATCATGAAATGTCCAATTTTCAGTTTTATGGGTATTCCCTTTTGTCATACCAGTTCTGTATAATTTT
>NW_006796561.1:770043-777526 GCF_000442215.2 Lipotes vexillifer | reverse complement strand
AAAGAGTGTGTCTTTAAGTTAAAAAATAACAAGTATAAGTAATCATCATTTAGTCTCAGAATATAAGAAAGTAGTTGGATAACTATTCCTTTTAGTGGTTCCCAATTTTTCTTTTAAAAGAGAATTGAGTAGTCATCTTGAAAAATAATTTACAATGAGAGATCCCTATGAGATTCTGGCATATAACTTGGAAGGAGTTCAAGGAACTGAGTGAATCACTATAACATTCCCTGGTACAGAAAACTAATACTGCCATTGGGGACTGAACTCTGAAACCAGTCATCTTAGTATGAAAAATGATTTAGTTTAGAGAACAATGGCACATTTTACAGATTCTAACTAGTCTGAGCACACCAAAAAAGTAAAATGCTTTTATTTCTTAACAGGTTTGCAAACTGTTTTAAGAAGAACCAGGAGAAACTCTTCTGTCTGGGAAGGCATCCTCCATCTGAAAGTCTATCTCCTGTGAAATAAGCCATTAAGTGAGAAACCTGGGACTCAACCCAGGTGTTCAGGTAAAGGGTCATTGGAGAGGCAGCTTAAAAAAACAAGCTTCTGAATTCTCAGAGCTAAGGAGGGGATTCACATTTACCTTGATTGGAAGTTATGCTAATACGATGTAGATGAATTATTCTGAGGATCTTCTGGAATGTGATCAAAATCTTGGGGATGAGACCCAAAGAAAGG
Organism: Lipotes vexillifer; assembly: GCF_000442215.2. Classification (NCBI taxonomy): domain Eukaryota; kingdom Metazoa; phylum Chordata; class Mammalia; order Artiodactyla; family Lipotidae; genus Lipotes; species Lipotes vexillifer. The sequence goes on along the minus strand of NW_006796561.1, from coordinate 776,839 downwards.
AAGGCATATTAGTGACTACGAATAACCAAGGCCAACCAATTTAAGGATGAGCTCCAGGGTGGCTTTAAGAAGCCGAGAGCCGTCTTTTAGCTGTATTTCAAAACAGAGCTCTGCAACCAAAGTTCTCCAATTGTTGAAGGTAAACTTGCCCTTCTTCATGTCTACAATACTGTAACATGGCTTTTAAGGCTTGGCCTGAGGAACATGACACATAGAGGGCCGATAAATAAACCCATGCACCTATGGTCAACTCATCTATGACAAAGGGGGCAAGAATATACAATAGAGAAAAGACAGTATCTTCAATAAGTGGTGCTGGGAAAACTGGACAGCTACATGTAAAAGAATGAAATTAGAACATTCTCTAACACCATATACAAAAATAAACTCAAAATGGATTAAAGACCTAAATGTAAGACCTGAAACCATAAAACTCCTAGAAGAAAACATAGGCAGAACACTCTTTGACATAAATCTTAGTATTTTTTTGGATCTGTCACCTAAGGCAAAAGAAAAGCAAAAATAAACAAACGGGATGTAATTAAATTTAAAAGCTTTTTGCACAGCAAAGGAAACCAAGACAACCTACTGAATGGGAAAAAATACTTGCAAATGGTATGACTGATAAGTGGTTAATACCCAAAATATATAAACAGCTCATAAAACACAACATCAGAAAAACAAACAACCTGATTAAAAAATGGGCAGAAGACCTAAAGAGATATTTTTCCAAAGAAGACAAAGAGACAGCCAAGAGGCACATAAAAAGGTGCTCAATGTCATAATCACCAGAGAAATGCAAATTAAAACCACAATGAGATATCACCTCACACCTGTCAGAACGGCTATCATCAAAAAAACCCACAAATAACAAAAGTTGGTGAGGACATGGAGAAAAGGGAACCCTTGATGGGAATGTAAATTGGTGCAGCCACTGTGGAGAACAGTATGGAGGTTCCTCAAAAAACTAAAAATAGAACTACCATATGATCCAGCAATTCCAGTCCTGGGTATACATCTGAAGAAAACAAAAACACTAATTCAAAAAGATACATGAACCCAATGTTCATGGCAGCATTATTTACAATAGCCAAGATATGGAAGCAATCGAAGTGTCCAACAACAGATGAACGGATAAAGATGTGGTATGTATGTATAATGGACTAGTACTCAGCCATTAAAAAGAATGAAATTTTGCCATTTGCAACAACATGGATGGACTTGGATGGTATTATGCTTAGTGAAATAAGTCAGACAGAGAAAGACAAATACCACGTGTTATCACTTATATGTGGAATCTAAAAAATAAAACAAACTGGTGAATACAACAAAAAAGAAACAGACTCAGAGATACAGAAAACAAACTTAGTGGTTACCAGGGGGAGAGGAAAGGGGGCGGGGGCAAAATAGGGATAGGGTATTAAGAGGTACAAACCACTATGTATAAAATAAATAGGATAGGGACTTCCCTGGTGGTCCAGTGGGTAAGACTCCAAGCTCCCAATGCAAGGGGCCTGGGTTTGATCCCTGGTCAGGGAACTAGAGCCCGCATGCATGCCACAACTAAGAGTCCACATGCTGTAACTAAAGATCCTGCGTGCCGCAACTAAGACCTGGCGCAGCCTAAATAAATACATATTTAAAAATAAATAAATAAATAGGGTACAAGGATATGCTGTACAGCACAGGGAATATAGCTAATATTTTATAATAACTAAATGAAGTATAACCTTTAAAAATGTGAATCACTGTGTTGTATATCTGAAACTTATAAACTGTAAATCAACTATACCTTGAGTTTTACAAAAAGGAATGAATGAACAAATGAATGAATGAATAAATAAATCTCTGTCTCTGTCTCTCTCTCCACACACACACACACACACACACACACACACCCTTTTGGTTCTATTTCTCTGGAGAACCCTGACTAATACAAGTATCTAAGGTAGTGATTCTTAACTAGAGATAAGGGGAAGTGGGGTCAAAAAGAGCAGAGAGATTGGGGATGATAATTTTGAAAAGGCATGGGCAGACCTTGTGGAATACCTCCTCAAAAGCCATTCACAACCTTCATCTATTACAGAGGTGGGAATTTTCTAAAACGAATTTTCCACGTTCCCCTGCAGCTAAGGGATAGCCACGTAACAGAGTTGTGGCCAGAAGGGCTTCCTTCCCAAATAAAAAGCTAAAGCCTTACTAGGAGAAAGCACTATGCTCTAACCATCCTCCCCGCCTAGCTTACTAAAGATTCAAATGTAAAACCAGTGCCTGGAAGAGCTGAAGATCAATTCTACTGCTGCCACCATTCCCCAGTGTTCCATGTACAGCATTTTAAATAGGAGTGCGAGCAGAATCTGGCTTCTTAGGCCAACCTGTATTGAAAGCTGAGAAATTTAACCTACTTCATGTTAAATGTTATTATATAGACAGCTTTTAAAATTATAGCTGTACTCCTTCTCCACTGAGGCTAGCTAAGGTCAAAATCTGCAATGGGGGGCTTCCCTGGTGGCACAGTGGTTAATAATCCGCCTGCCAAAGCAGCGGACACGGGTTCGATCCCTGGTCCGGGAAGATCTCACATGCTGCGGAGCAACTAAGCCCGTCTGCCACAACTACTGAGCCTGCGCTCTAGAGCCTGCAAGCCACAACTACTGAGCCCATGTGCCACAACTACTGAAGCCCACACACCTAGAGCCCGTGCTCTGCAACAAGAGAAGCCACCGCAATGAGAAGCCCGCGCACTGCAACGAAGAGTAGCCCCCGTTCGCTGCAACTAGAGAAAGCCTGAATACAGCAATGAAGACACAACATAGCCAAAAATAAATAAATAAATAAAATAAATTTTTTAAAAAATCTGCAATGGGAAGGACTTGGACTAGAAGAATTTCCTGAAAGTAATGATTATGAAGCACTGACAATTATAATTATAATGGTTATGAATCACTGAATTAATAAGGAAGGCTGTAGGGTAAAAGTCTTTGAAAGTATGTCCTGAATTTTTTTATGGCACTCCACTTTAAAGACAGGAGTTAGAATTGAGTGGCACTTTGACATCACTGCATTTTGTAATACAGTAGTGCATTTAAAATTTTACCTCAGTACACTTTTAATATTTGTTACAGTTGAGAACTAAAGAATTCTAAAGAGAACTAAAAATCACTGTGTAATAAAACCTCACTAACAAATCATTAACAAGGAACTTATTGGCCAAGTAGGTAAATGTAAAGGAAGTGCCCAAATTACCTAATAATTATTTTATTTATCTATTTACTTACTTACTTACTTACTTATTTATTTATTTATTTATGGCTGTGTTGGGCCTTCGTTGCTGTGTACTTGCTTTCTCTAGTTGTGGCAAGCAGGGGCTACTCTTCGCTGCAGTACATGGGCTTCTCATTGCAGTGGCTTCTCTTGTGGAGCACGGGCTCTAGGCATGCGGGCTTCAGTAGCTGTGGTTCGTGGGTTCTAAAGTGCAGGCTCAGTAGTTGTGGCACACAGGCTTAGTTGCTCCGCAGCATGTGGGATCTTCCCAGACCAGGGCTCGAACCCATGTCCCCTGCGTTGGCAGGAGGATTCTTAACCACTGTGCCACCAGGGAAGTCCCCTAATAATTTTTAAAGTCAACAGTATCATATCTTTGAGGCTATCAATGATGCACCTTTAAAAATATTTTCTCCAGTCCTACCTGTAAGAAGAAAAATCAAGTGCTGTCAAATAATGACTTCATAATTCTGTGCTTACCTTTTTTTTCTCCAGTGTAAGGCACATAGTCTTCCCTGTCCTTATGCTCCAAAGCTTCCTTCTCCAGATAAGAAAGGAGGTGTTCTCTATCAAATGGCCCTGTGGCAGACTTTGATGTCTGGTTCTTCTGCCGGAACCCTGCAGGCAGAAGGGCATTCTGCCAAAGAGAATGAATCAGCCATTATGACCAGCAAGAATCATAATGCTATATACGTCCAGATGTTTCCATTTAAGAAAGATTTATAGACTAGAATGGGATGTAGGCATTAAAGACTTCATTACAGGGTTTTAGGGCAGCAACATAAAAGTGTTCCAAACAAAGTTTTTTAAAATTAGGTAGAATTCACTTACATTATTATTAAAATAGGCACATTCACCTTTTCTTCAGAAGGTATTCTACTAGCAGGAAACACCCTTTACTTTTTAAGTATCCTGGGACAGTAATGAAAAATAGTTTGTAATGCTTAATAACAGCTCAGCATATATGTATACATAGAAAATAATTCCACTGCAAAAGAATATTAAATGACTATATACATCATAGTCCTTCATAATGTCTGCTATTTCATCATAAAGACTTTCTCAGAAGAAAAACATGTATATCATACAGTAGGGTATCAGGATATTAATGTTTAATTGTTTGTGTTTAAATGCAAAGGTTCAATTTCTGTGTGTACGTATATATCAGCGCTAGGACGTATCTGCAGCAACCACTGTCATTGCTACTCAAGACACTCAGAGATTCTCACAGCAAGAGTTTCCACCTGGGTACAGCCTTTTTGAGTGCATGGAGTAACTGAGAGTGGGGGATGAGAGGCAATGGACTAAAGTTGTCTCTTTTAGTCCCTAGGTTTCCACCTGGGTACAGCCTTTTTGAGTGCATGGAGTAACTGAGAGTGGGGGATGAGAGGCAAGGGACTAAAGTTGTCTCTTTTAGTCCCTACTCTGTATTCTCACTAAGCCCAGGAATAACAAGCGGTGACTAAACAATGTGAGCTGCATCTTTTTGCTTGTCAAAAACCGAAGAGTGTCATGATACTACCTTGTCTCACAATTCCCAAGTATTCTTTGCTTTGAAAATGAGAGGCGGCCAGAAAAGTTACACAAAAGGGCCAACTCTGTTCTACAACCTCACAATATTGGCAAGGATGCTGAATCTCCTAGGTGTTATAAGATTATTTTTCATTACAAAGAGGGATCTTACATGGATAATGATAATAAGAAATACTCATTTTATAACTAGAAAATATGGCACTTCAACTTTGGCCATTTGCTGAAATCCACAATAATTTTCATAAAATTAGCCTTTGTGTTTTCCTCATGTAATGGTGTATGCATAACACAGAAAGCTCACCTATCAAGATGAAATACAAAAGAGGTTTTTCCTAACCATTCACCAAAAATGTTTCTACAACACAAAATTGTCTATAGGAATATAAAAAAGAAACACAAGATTTCTACCCTCACACTTTGAAATCAAGACAAGACTTGTACATGAAGAATCCATTCTCAACAAACCATCAAGTCCTATCCATTTTTACTTCGTAAAAAACTGTCTAACTTTTCTCCATCTCCAATACCATTACTTTGGTCTACACTATGACCCAAGCTGGGAGGGACTATTACATTAGCCTCCCAACTGGTCTCCCTGGATCAGTTGCTGATACTCTTCAACCTTCACTCCCACCCCCTAAGGTTATCCTAGCCTCATCTCACACACCCTCCCATTCTAACCACATCAGCCCTTGTTCCTCCTTTGTACTTGCCATATAATTCTTTCCCTGGAATGCTCTGTCCATCCTTTTTTGCAACTCATTTTTCAGACTGCAGCTCCATTTCCCCAAGGAAAGCTTTTCCTGACCTCCCATTGTATACTCTTATATATGGCACGATTATTTGATTAATGTCTAATTCCTCACACTCCTACCAGACTATACATCAGGAGGGAAAAGACCACATTTGTTTTGATCACTCTCATATCCCTAAGCCTAGCATAGTACCTGAGATCTATAGGTTGCCCCCCACCCCAATACTTATTGAATAAAGATTTGAGAATACTTTTAAAGAAAAATGCTAGTTAAGGCAAATTAATATGTTACTTTCCTTCACCATCAATAAGGCACATGTATACATACTGCTACTTCATGGTGGTAGCAATGGAGTTGCATTATACCACCTGCCTGTTCAAGCCTATGTCAAACATACAGGTTTTAAATGATATGTTAGCTGGAATCCTGGCCCTTAAATACAGTCTTTGACCACAAAATAAATGAGAGCTAACTGGCTTTGGAGGCTATGAGCTAAGCTTTATTAGAAGCACACTTTAATCAAGAAAGTTAATGGATCATAATTACTTAACAAATAGATTAAAAATCTCATTAAAATGACTGCCGCTGAAAATTACACGCTTCTCCCTTGCAGTGGAATTTTGCTGTAATAATTTATTCCCAGTCTTAGAAATGAAAAAATACCTTTTGCCTAGGCTGGCTGGTTGTCTTTTTGAGACAGAAGTTTTGAGAAAACACAGTTAAGTTAGCAAATAAATACATTGAATGCAGAGTAAGGAAAGTAAAATAGCCCTCCAAAATATAACAAAATAGCGCCATATACAAATTTCATCTGCTCTTCTCTTATCTACCTTCTGAGACTTTGTAAGGTACAGTGTGTTCCTCTGCTTGAAGTAGCTGCTGCTACCCCTGCCCTCTTGTCTCCCCTGGTCCTTTACTGAAACACTTTCCAAAAACTTCACCCAACGAGTGGCAGGCTGTCAGTAAACGTCACTGTTCTTCTAGTCTCAACTAACAGTATCTGAGGTTGGGGAAGTTACAACTAGGGTTGGGGAGTCTGCAAAATACATCCAGAAGTTAGAACCCAAGCCTCCCCATACAAGAAGTAGGCCATGGATTTCCAAATAAGAAAACATAAGCCATCAGCTTTTAGACCTATAGAATAAAGCACGAGTTAAAGGGTACTCACTGTAGTTTAACAGAGAGACCACTAGACTTGGCCAGGGATCAATCAGGTAGTAAAGGATCTAGTCTCAGTTCTTTCC
>NW_006796561.1:758361-770029 GCF_000442215.2 Lipotes vexillifer | reverse complement strand
GGGATCAATCAGGCAGTAAAGGATCTAGTCTCAGTCCTTTCCCTAATTGTAATAAATGAGGCAAGTCACCTAACTTTTGTTTTCCATCTGTGAAACAGAGGGCAAGCGCTAGATCAGTGTTTCTCAACCGGGGGTGTTTTCATCCCCCAGGGGACAATTGGCAATACCCGGAAACATTTTTGATCGTCACAGTTGGGGGGAGGGCATATTAATCACTTTTAAAATTTTCTGTATTTTATGATGCTTTGACATCTTGGGGGCCTTGCTAATCCTGGAAAGACTGCCCCTCCCAGGGCTAACTGATTCCTAGGGATAGCAAACAACTCGCCCCCAGCCCCTGCCATGTGCCTCTCATATGAAAACCAGCCAATCCAGAGCCCACACCCCCGACCACCTCTTTCATCTTTCACACACTGAGCCAATACTCCCCCTGCCCTAAACTGCCCAGGGCCAGGAACAGGCCAACTAGAGACCACTCCTGTAGCCCAGAGCCACTGAAATTATTCAAACTATCCAATTCTAAACTTGCTCAAATCTGCCCACCCTGCCTCACCTATTCATTCCCTTGGAAACCAAAAGAAAAGTTCTGGGCCACACTTGCACCTCACTCCTACCTCCTGACCAACCCAGCTGCTCTCCCATGTGGCCCTGCGTGGCTTGGTGCGCCTCCTGCTGTTGGGAACTGAAAGTAATAAACTCTTCTTTCAAGGAACTTTCCATGTATGGTATCTCACCAGACCTGATTAAAACAAAATCCCAGGTACATTTTAAATCAGGAGGCTATGATATTAGTATGTTGTGAGTAGAGGCCAGGGATGCTGCAAAACACCCTACAATGTACAGGGCAGCCCCACAGCAAAGAATTATCCAGCCCCAAATGTCAACAGCGCCAGGGCTGAGAAACCCTGGACCAGATGAACTCTTATGCTCCTACCATTTGATTCAAATAGGTCTGATAGGCTGAACTGCCTGGAGCAGATATGGCTGTGACATGCAAAACAGCACTGTTATTCTGAGTTACCCCACAGACTTAGGTGCACTGAAAAATCTTCCTTATAGTAACCATTATGGTTAAGGAATTTGATCAGTGGTATTGACACATTACCCAAGTGCTAAAGTAATGCTGAGAAAAGGAGTGTAATTCTCAATATAAATTAGAAAACCTTCTAGCAGGAAATAAATGTGTGGTAGTGACAAGAACACTTTCATAAAACAAACTCTTACCACAGTCCTTAAAAGACACTAAAAGTCAATGTCTTTTTTTTTTTTTTTAAAGTCAATGTCTTGTCATAATAAAATGTGGTAAAGAAAAGCAGCCTAGCAAATAGCCATTACCTTCAGATCAAGGATCCACAACCTTAGTGTTCTCCCCTCACTGCCACCCAGCTGCACACGCCCTGCCACAACAACCACTCCAAACATACCAGGGGTTAACAATGCCAGGGTCAAGGGTCTCCACCTTAGCCTTATGTAATGCATAAGGTCAGCAACAGCCATTTTGCAAAATAAAACATATATACATATATTCAGGTCTGCTCTACATGGATTGCAGTATTGCCCAGAGTCTGCTTAGATCTATCCTACCAATAACTAGAAACTTTGATCCAATTTGGTCAGCATCTTTCAGAAAGGTAATAATTAGATTTAAGGTTATGAAGGACCCTCTAGAGACACTCTCTACACTGCAGCCATCCTGGTATAGAAGCCCTGAAGAGGCATAGAGGCTGGCATATGTCAAAGAGCTAATCATCTGCTGCATTTTACCAAAAACATTCTTCCCAGCCCAGAGAGAAAAGATTTCTTAAAGGGAAGAAAATTTCAGGAGATGTTTGAAAATAAAAATGTTGGAGAAAATAGTTTAGAACAGTCATGTCATTAGAGATATCAGGCAGAAGTGGGGGTACTGGAAAGGAGGCCAAAAGTTCATTTGGATAAAGAGGAGGAGGGGGACGGCAGTGTCAGGGAAAAGTCATGGAAAAGCTAACTGTTCAAAGGCAGCTACTTAGTATCAAAGGGTTTGAAAAATTATTTCATTTCTCTTTATTGCCTACCACCTACCTCAGGGTCGAGATCATCCAGCACAGTTTCCAGTTGTTTCAGTTCTATTTCTGATAGATTCCCAAGAAGTTCATCTTCATCAACATCCTTGTACTTTTCTAAGTCCTTCCGGAACGATAGTGCCATGGTTTGCAGTCACTTAATTTTTGCTATTGAGTACAGTCAGAAGTGATTTCTAATTTTTTTTCTTAAAGCTATGGAGAGAAGAAACAAAAACATTTAAAATATTAAGTCATCCCCACCTAGTTAGATCTATTTTAGGTTAAATGAAATGTAATTTCCATGTGTCATATATTCTTTGACTACGTATCACACACTACCCTTGCCTATGGATCATTCAATGTCTTTACCTTTTGTCTTTTGTTGACAAAAAGCAACCAAACAAAAACAAAAAGCCACACTGGGAAAAAAGAGGGGGAAGAGAGAATAAAATTGAAATCCATTAAAACAGCTACTTGACAGAATTTAGATTCCTGATAACTGAGTTTTAGGGGGGAAGAACTTATAATAATGTACCAAAATATAATTTTTTCCATCAATTGCTTTCAAATGATTGCTACCAGTACCAGAATACTTTGTTTAAGCACAGTATGTTTGAGGCATGCTTGTTTTCCTGTAAGTCGCTTAGAACATTATTTTCTGACTCAATATTAATATAGGGGAGATATTAATATACTCTCCATGGGAGGAATGGCCATTGGAAAAAACATTTTTTGAAAAGGTTCATTTAAAAAATTCTTTTGCATTTTTCCTTCTAATTTATATTTTGTTGCATTATGAAAACAATACATTTATTTGGCAAAGTAATCTAGGTTACAAGTTGAAATAAAAGAAAATTCTGAAGAAAGTGCACTGATTATTTTTTAAATATGAAATATTCGATGTATTCTAACCAATACATACTAGCATTCTTATTAGGAAAAGGCATTTTTAAAGGAAAAAAACATAGCATTCTGAAAAGGTTTCAGCAAAATACTCAAAACCATGCTGGGATATGTCATCCACTGACTGGCAAGATTGGTCAGGAGGGTCTGGTGGTAGGAAAGGATCTTCACCATTTCCTCACCATGTTCATCCCTCCCAAACAGCTATGAAGTGACTCAAAAAGCAGCATCTTTCCAGATATAGCAGGACTATTCTATAGGAAAAAAAAATACTTAAAATAAGTACTGCAAAAAGTGTGAAGTAAAAATGAAGTATTTCTATAAATTCTAGCCATATATGTAGATCATTTGCCTCATAAAATGTTCCTATGTGAATAAGAAATAATCCTTAGACTTCCTGATTTGGCTAAATTTTTCTTGGCTGTAAAACGCCCAGTACTTCAAAGTTTGGATATACTTTCTACTCCCTTCTCCCAAGTTTTCCCAACTTAATATTTTAACTAATACATTTTCCTCCTCAAACTAGTAACATTTTATGGACCCTTTTACGTGTTTTCATCTCCTATGAAGACAGGAAGGTTCACCACAGGGGTCTGTCAGCTAGCAAGCACCTGGGACCAATAACAAGCAAATTAACAGAGCTGTGCTTATGCAGATGTTAAATTGCAGGCATTTTGTGTAACTGCCCAAGACAGGTCTGGCTTACACCTGTTCTACTGGCACTTCATTGGTTGAGCAGTTACCCTGGATTTTTTTCGCTTTTTTGAACACATAATTATCACTGTTGTCATTACTAAGTTTGGTAAACATCCTTTGTATTTCCAACTTTAGGACAAGAAGCTTACCAAGTATCCTGAGAGTGAATTTTCTCAATTAAAAATAATACAGTCTGAGGAGACGATTCAATAGAAGGTACCAGCACTTTCAAATATATTAACCGTAAAATGCAATTTTAAAGAAGGTGGCACAGGACTTCCCTGGTGGTGCAGTGGTTAAGAATCCGCCTTCCAATCCAGGGAACTCAGGTTCGAGCCCTGGTCCGGGAAGATCCCACATGCCACTGAGCAACTAAGCCCGTGTGCCACCACTACTGAGCCTGCGCTCTAGAGCCCATGAGCCACAACTACTGAGCCCATGTGCCACAACTACTGAGGCCCACGCGCCTAGAGCCCGTGCTCCACAACAAGAGAAGCCACCGCAATGAGAAGCCCATGCACTCCAACGAAGAGTAGCCCCCACTCACCACAACTAGAGAAAGCCCGCACACAAAAATGAGGACCCAATGCAAACATACATACATACATAAATAATTCACTTTAAAAAAATAAAATAAAGAAGGTGGCAGGCAATTTTAGGAGAAAAAATAAATAGAACATTTTGAAAAAATACTCCCTTTATTAAAATACCAATGATATGGTATTTGAGACAGATAAGGGTAAGAAATTGATAAAAGTACATGAATAGGTACCATGAATAATTATTTAGTTTTCACTGTTTTTTTTTTTTTTTTGCGTTACGCGGGCCTCTCACTGTTGTGGCCTCTCCCGTTGTGGAGCACAGGCTCTGGACGCGCAGGCTCAGCAGCCATGGCTCACGGGCCCGGCCGCTCCGCGGCATGTGGGATCTTCCCAGACCAGGGCACGAACCCGCGTCCCCTGCATCGGCAGGCGGACTCTCAACCACTGTGCCACCAGGGAAGCCCCATAGTTTTCACTATTTTTTAATGTTTGGACAATCAATCCAAAAAGTTTTTAATGTAGTTTAATATAACTTATTTTTGAGGTTTATAACATAGAATAAAACCAACTTCTTGTTCAATAAACATTTCAAAGAAATACATATTATTTTGAGCATCCCCTCACTTTACTCTCAAGTGTTCCAGTTTGGGCCATAAATTCAACAGTCATCCTACTAATAAGGTACTATAATGGGCAATATGATAGGAATGAGGTGTTAGGGGCAAAGGCAATGTTATATGCCACCCAGGGTCTATAGGTTTGGAACATGACATTCCTTAGGGTGACTAAACAGGTTACTCCAAGAGATGGCTCCTTATCCCAAAGTAAAATCTGTCACACAAAGCATGTTTATAGTATTGCTTAAAGATCAATAAAATGAACACCATGAACACACCACCCAGCCTCAGAAAGAAAACGTTACTTTGTACTCTCACGTTCCCCTTTCCAGTTGTATCTCTTCCCCCCAAAGTAGCCATTGTACTGAATTCTGAATTAATCATTCCCTTACTTTCTTTACAGTTTTACCTTAAATGTACATATCTTTAAAGTTTTAGTTTTGCTATTTTTTGCACATATATATATATGGACTCACACAGTATGTATCCTGTGACTTGGTTTTTACACTCAGCATTGCTTTGAGTTCATGCATAGAGCTGAACTTCTTTCATTTTCATTTCTATATCATATACTATTGTATAAATGAACATCTGAATTACCTGTAGTCTTTCCTGCTCTACTTTTCTGCTGTTACCTATTTCCTGGTATACATGTGCAAGAGTTTCTCCAAGTTGTCCAAACCTAGGAATGGAATTGCTGGGAAAAGGGTATGGTATTACTCAAGTTTACTAGGTAACGTCAAACTATTTTCAAAGTGGTTGTACCAATTCACATTCCTAGAAGATTCAATGCATGACAATTTCATGTTGCTCATCCTTGCTGATAGTTGATATTATCAGTTGTTATGGGGTTTTTTTGCCCATTCTGGTGGATGTGAAATGATATTTCATTGTGGTATTAATTTGCATTTTGCTGAGTTATGATGAGGTTGAGTATCTTTTCATACGTTCTTGGCTTTAGTCACTTAGACATAGTGGTGTTCCTTAGTCTGTGAAGAATCTTTGTCTGTTTTTTTTTTAAATAAATGTATTTATTTATTTTTGGCTGTGTCGGGTCTTCATTGCAGTGAGTGGTGGGCTATTCTTTGTTGCGGTGCGCGGTCTTCTCATTGCAGTGGCTTCTGTTGTTGCAGAGCACAGGCTCCAGGCACATGAGCTTTGGTAGTTGTGGCAGGAGGGCTCAGGAGCTGTGGCTCCCAGGCTCTAGAGCGCAGGCTCAGTAGTTGTAGCACATGGGCTCGTTGCTCTGCGGCATGTGGGATCTTCCCGGTCCAGGGGTCAATCCTGTGTCCCCTGCACTGGCAGGCGGATTCTTAACCACTGTGCCACCAGGGAAGCCCTCTTTGCCCATTTTTATATTGTGTTATCTTTAAAAAAAAATAGATGCTCTTTACTACATTCTGGATACTAATCTTGTCAGTTATATGTTAAAAATCTCTTCCATTTTCTTTTAACTCATTAGTTTATTAAGGTATTTCTAGGGGGAAACATATCAAAGTGTTTTTCATTTAATTATTTAAGGAATTTACTTCTTTGGCTTGTTTTTTTCCTTTTCAAAGCAATGGAAAGGTTTTCCTTCAAGTTCGGATTAGGAAATCTTGCCAAGAACTTCCAGGTACTACACCAGAGTTTCCCAGAAGCTTCAATTCTGCTTCAGTAAAAAGCAAACAACTGCTGCTCATCCTATTTAATGCTGCTCAAAACTCACCACAAGTGTTCACATGCTCAGAGTCTCTAACTTGATTGTATCTTCTCTCTCAACTCTCATCCTTTACTGAGGATTATCTGTGTGCTGACAGTGTGCCAAGTATTAGCAAGAGAAGCTCAGAACTCCTTAAGAAGGGAATCTCTGGAAGCCGGGCTTTACTCTGCTTTCTGTCCCGTGGATAACATGTCCTCTCTTGCTTGTCCTCTGCCATCTGTATATTGGAAGGGGAACAAATTCTGAATGGTTTCAACCAGTGTGCTAGAAAAGTATCTTAAATCTACACTGGGTCTACAAGAACTTTTTTTAATCTCCAAGCTAATGTAAAATACATTTCATAAAAATAAACTTCATAATCTACATAGCACAGGAATAGATTTTTTTAAGCATAATATTCTCAGTCTTTTTTTCTTTCTAAAGGTTGTATATAAGCAAAAGTTAGTTCTGCCAGATAAGTTAGGTAAACTTTCAGGCAAATGTAGATCTTTTAACTTGAAATTCTGGTATGATCAGACTGTTTAATTCTCCATCCTTAACTCACTTTTTAGAGCAGTGGTTTTCATGTTTTAGACTGAATCAGAACCCCCTGGAGGGCTTGTTAGGACACCACCCCTGGGCCCCACCCTGTTTCCTGACTGAATAGGTCTATAGGGTAGGGCTGAAAATCTGCATTTTTAACCAGCTGCCAGGTGGTGCTGATACAGCCGGTCAGGAACTAGGCTTTGAGAGGCACTGCTCTAGAGGAACTGACTTCATAAATTTGTAAATTCTGACAACTAGGCCTCACATTCTTGTGGCAGTCTATCTTGTCCTAGTCACAGGCTGAAGAACTTTGTTAAAATAGTCCCCAGAGTCTATCAGAACTGTTGCCATGGTACGCTTTCCTTTTCACTCTGTCACGCTTCACTGGATTTCAGTCAGCGGAGGCAATACCGAGGAACATAAGGAAACTCCTGGAGTATTCTGGGCCAAAAGCTTTCATTCCATTAACCAACTTCCTTTTCATGTATTACTAGTCTCTAGAATCCTCCTTATTTTTCACACAAGATTTTCAGGACCCTGTTAATTTCCAGGTGGATTCTCAGACATCTCATTTCACAGATGTTTTAAATTTTAGCTTTCTATTTAGATACTTTTTAAATAGCTGTATTCTAGATCTTTGGGATCACTTTAAATGAAGCACTGTTGTGAGATTTCAGATGCCATATTTACATTTATATTTATCATTGCATCAGCACCAGGTAGAACTGCCTTAATTGTTCTAAACTAATACAGAGGCAGTCTTAATACCTACATGATGCATTTGCACAAAACGGAGACACAGCACTACGTAACCAAAGGTTTCTCTGAGATTCAAACATAGAAAAATAGTAGAAGGGGACTTCCCCGCTGGTCAAGAATCTGTCTTCCAATGCAGGGGACACAGGTTCGATCCCTGGTCAGGGAACTAAGATCCCACATGCCGCGGGGCAACTAAGCCCAAGCGCTGCAACTACTGAGCCCATGTGCCTCAACTACAGAGCCTGCATGCCTCAACTACAGAGCCCACGCGCCACAACTAGAGAGAGAAAAACCAGCATGCCACTAGAGAGAAGCCCGCATGCCGCAACGAAAGATACAGCATACTGCAACGAGGATCCCGTGTGCTGTAACTAAGACCCGATGCAGCCAAAAATAAATAAATAAAATGTTAAAAAATCTGTACAAAAAAGAAAAATAGTAGAAGAGCTATACCTGCACATGGTAGATGGTCAGAGAGGCACAGTGAACTCAAAGAGAACTTGTACTGAAGCAGTCATTACCATATTCCCATTGATAGCAATTTAGTTTTTGCAAAAATCAATTAACACTAGGATCCACAATATTTTTTTAAGAGAAATACTTCTCTATTTAACCAATCTCCACTTATTTTCCTTCAGTTTCACATTTTTTTATAGAGTAAGGTCTTGACACTGACTATTAAGAGAAAAAACTGGAATTATGTGATTCAAAGTTACATTCTCTCAAAATATGAGGTGTTAATCCCCATTTCATCACTATTTCAACAGGGCAGGCTCAGAGTTCAGACTCTTATCTGTTCTCTCTTAAAAGCACACATGTGATCACGTTGTTCTCTAGTTCAAAAATCTAAAATAGACTCATAGTACCTTCAATGGGGTTAGGCAAAGTACAGTGTCAGTGGGCCAAACTCGGCCTGCTGCCTATGGCTGTAAATGACGTTTTACTGGAACATAGTCCCATTCATTCCCTTATGTATTGTCCATGGCTGCTCTTGGGCTACAATGGCAAAGTTGAATAAATGCAACAGAGACCCATATGGTCTGTAAAGCCTAAAGTATTTACTATCTGGTCCTTCAAAGAAAAAGTTTGCCAAGCCCTGACCTACAAGATAAAGTCCAAATTCCTCAGCATGATATATGTAGTTCACAACCAGGTCCCAGCTAGCTTTCTATTATAATATTATCTCAAGCTGCTCACCATCATATAGCCTATAGGCCAAATAGGCCCCAAAGTTTTAGGTCTCTAGGCCATTTGCTTATTGCATTCCCTCTCTCCACAATGCATGCACTCTTTCTCATTTACCTCTGTCCTCAAACCCCTAAATATTCCTCAAGGCCTAGCTAAAATGTCATACATATCTTCCCTGAAATTTTCCCTGCTCTCCTGTTTGATCGGACCCCCAGGAAAGATTAGTACCTTCAACTGATAAGATCAGGTGAAGATACTAACATACGATAAGAGAATGTTTCCCAAAAAAGTAGACAGAACAAATGACTATAGAAGGATGGTAACATAACCATGGAAAGAAGGCAGTAAGCAGGCAGATATAAGAAAATGGGGTTCATTAAGCAAGATTTGGCCATGTTCATGAAGCACAAAGGAGGCATGATATCCTGACCAGCAGGTGTGATTGGCTGGTTCCCACTGCAGTTATATGTCCCATCTGAAGAAGCATCAGATGGCCAATGCCTGATGTCATTCGACATTTACATCACTCGATTCCCCTTATTCCTCTCCATGCTCACACCAAGTAATCTTCTAATTAAAACTTGGCTATTCATGTAGTCTTCCTCACTGTAAATTAATAAACTGATGTTTTGACTTATGCACCAGTCTTTTATGAGTGTGGTTAGTATGGGTCACTTTTTAAGAAATTAGGTACCTATTGGTGGATTGAAATCAGGTCTCTGCAAAAGCAAAGCTGAGGACCATCACGTGAAATCCTATCCCAAGGATGGCTGGCCAGCTACTCCTAAAGACACCCTCTATATCATGTCAAACCAACAATGACAGTGTATTAGGTCATCTGCTGTCTCTCTTGCTGGACACTGTAAGCCCCCTGACGAAGAGAGATTCTCTCCTAGATCTCATTTCTTACTGGGTTGCCATCACCAGGTGCAGTACATGGTTACACATAGTTAAGCCAAATTTGATTTAATTGGATCATATATCAGTCTCTCCTTTCCCTTTTTTGGTAGTTCCCTCTACCTGCCCCAGGTATCTAGTATCTCTCTAGCTCCTTCACTCTATTTCCCTTATCACAACTAAAAAGGCACTGATAATCAGTCCTTGATACTTCTGCTAATCCTTTACAACCTCTGCATTGTTCATCTTTTCTTCCCTCAGTGTCAAACCATTTTGGCTAAGAGTTCTCTGCTGTCTAATCTTCCCTAGTTAAAACTAAAGAAAAACATCTGATTATCAGTCACCAGACCTCTGAAATTAAATACATGCCCTGATGATGATTTGATTTTCTTTTGAGTAGAAATGAATTTCCTCCTTGGGAGATACCAAGCCTTACTCTTCAGATGTGCTGGGCTTAAGACTGCATGTCTTTTCCTCACTGGCTTCTCCTAGGACCCCTGGGTACTGAACCAACCTGACCCGCCAGATCAGAAACTTCTTTTTTTCCTGTCACAAGATTCCCAGGTGATTATTTGTTTTCCAATATATTTACTGGTCATTCAACAAATATTTTTGAACATCTTCTGTACCAGGAATTGACTTGTTCCAGACAATAGGCATAAGAAGTATACAAGACAGACAAGTTCCTTGCTCCAGTTTAAAGGTGGTGGAAAGACAAAAAACAATGAACAAAAAACCAAGGTAATAACAGATAGCAATAAATATGATAAGGAAAAACCCAGGACAATGCTACAGGAGAAGTGAGGGTCGGGAAAGTTACTTTAAGTGGTTCAGATACTGTTCTGAAAGGTGACTTTTAAGCTAAGATCTAAAGGTCTCTCGCAACTCTCAGCCTAGGACTGCTAACAGCAACAATCTAGGTGAAAAACAATGGTGTCTTTGCTTCAAGTTGTAGCTGTGGAGACAGAAGTGGGAAAAAACATGTGACATATTTTAGAAGCAAAGCCAAAAGGACTTGTTCACAAATTGGCTGTAAGGAGATAAGGACAAAAGATGCCCTAAAGGATGACCTCTGTGTTAATTTCAGTTAGTATTTAATAATTTTTGTTGTTGTTCCATACCTATTTTTTCTGAAGAGCTGAACATGGCCCTATGCCACCTATATTTCTAGGTCTGAAAAAAAAATGGTTCTTGGTTAATATTTTCATAATTGTTTGTTTTGAGATCCACATTGTAAACTGTTCTCATATGACAAATCCTGAACACCCATAATAATAATAACCAATTAATGAAACAAAATAAACCAATTAAAAATTACTAAATAAAACAATTGCTGGCTATGGCCTTTAAATATATTTGTAGGCTAAACAAAAGTGCCTGTCTATGTTAATACTATTTCTGGCATCATCTTTTGCAAAGAGCTGAGACTAAAAAGTGAAACAAGCAAATGTTCTGTCATGATTTTTTTAAAAATATTATAGAATTACTGTTCCAAACTTATTTTTCTCTCCAATATCTTATAGTCAAACTGCTGGAGAAGAGATGATCATGAATTTGGCACCCAGCAATCACTGTGATTTCAAGATCCACACTGCTGACCCTCAACACCTAGTCTCTGAGTTCCTTGACCTTCTGTCTTCTGATGGTCCCATCCTCTGCCCTACCTCAGCTCTACATCCCTATGGTTGTAACCTAGTTCTAATCATTACCAATAATTGTAGCCCTCCGTAACTCTCAATTTCTTTGGAAATTCTCTCGAACTCCTCTAGCAAAACCCCAATCCTGGTTAAAACGCTCTTC
>NW_006796561.1:736217-758314 GCF_000442215.2 Lipotes vexillifer | reverse complement strand
CTCTTCCTACTTCTCACCTGTACCAGGGTGACAGATAAAGAAGGAGAAAAACACACCAACTGACCAGACATATTTAATATTTATCACCACTAACATCAAAGAGTGCTGCCTACTAATCCCACTGCATTTCCCTAGTCCAGTCACTCTCCCACGATCTGACTATTTTACTTCTTCTTTTCCCTCAGACCTTTAATATTTCTTATCTGTCACTCTCAGATGAAGACCCTACCTTAATATTTCACTGACAATATAGAAGCAATCATAAAAGGATAACTAAGCTCCCACTGCTACATCTACCAACCGACCTAAATTTGTACCCATATACTCTATCTTCTCTCTTGTTTTTATAGATAAACTGTCCAGACTCTTATCTAAGACCAGTCCCACTGCCTGTGACCAAATCCCATCCATGCTCATTTATACAAGATCACTTCAATAATTGGGCTCTTTTTCTACAGGATCATGCCCATCAGCATACAGACTGTAACATACCTCCCAAATCAAAAACAAGCATTCCTTTGACTTCATATCCCCCTCCAGACACTTTGCATCCCCCTCCCGACAATTTCTTGGCTCCTCTTTATAGCAGAATTCCTTGAAAGAACTGTTTTTGGTACCCCAAGTTCCCTCCCTCTTATTCTCTTATACCTTCTCCAATTTGGCTTTTGTTCCCAGCATTTACTCCACCCAAACTGACCTTGTCAGCAATGACCTGCATGGTGCCAAGTTCAGCTGTCAATTCTTCTTTTTTAAATTTTAAAATATTTTATTAATTACCTATAGTATATTATTACATTTTATAAATTACATATAGAACTGTACATCATTCTGATGTACAGTTCTGTGAGCTTTGATAAATGAATAGAGTTGTACAACCACCACCACAATCAAGATACAGAGGCAGCTGTCAATTCTTAGTTCTCACCTTACGAGGCCTATGAGAAGCAGCATCTGACAACAGATCCCTCCTTTATCCTAAAACACTTTTCTCACTTGGCCGTGGGGACATTATTTTCTCTTGGTCTCCCTTTATCTCTCTGACTCTCCCACCTCATTCTCCTTTGCTAGTTCCTCCTCATCTTTCCTACCTTTAAATGTGGGAATGCCCCCAGGACTTAAGTTCTTTGGACAGCTTCTCTTTCTATATTCACTCCCTAGGTGATTTCATACATTGACAACTCTTGGATTTAGATCTCCAGTTTGGACCTCTCTCCCCAATTCCAGACTTAAAAATAACTACCTATGTAACATCTCTACCTGGACAGCTAACAGGTATCTCAAATGTGAATGAACAAAACAGACTCTTAATTTTCTCCCCCAGACCTGCTCTTGCCATGTTTTTATCATTTAATAAACAGCAACTCCATTCTTTTAGTTGCTCAGTCCAAAAATTTTGGAGTTAACTTTGACTTCTCTCACACTCTGCATCTGATCCATCAAACATTCGGCTCTATCTTTAAAACATCATGGACTTACCACCTCCACTGCTTCCACTCTGGTCCAAGTTATCAACATCACATTCCTGAACCACTGCAATCTCCTCCTAACTGGGGCTCCTCCTCCCACTCTAATGCCCATATAGTCTATAGTCTATTTTCTGCAAAGGTACCAGAGCTATATTATTCTTTTTAACTGAAGTTTTTATTGAGATAGTTATAGATTCATATGCAGTTGTAAGAAACAACACAAAGGGATCCCTTGAACACGTTGTCCAGTTCCCCCAATGGCAACATTTTCCAAAACTACAGCACATCACAATGAGCATACTGACATTGATATAGTCCACTGATCTTATTCTGATTTCTCCAGTTTTACTTGTACTCATATTTGTGTATATGTGTGTATAGTATGTTCCATACAATTTTATCACCTTTTAGGTTTGTGTATCCACCACTACAGTCGAGATACTGAACAGTTTCAACATCACAAAGATTCCCCATGTTGTCCTTTTATAACCACACCCATCTCCTTCTCTAACCCCTGGCAAACAACTTATCTGCCCATTTCTAAAATTAAGTCATTAAAAAAATGTCATATACATAGGATCATACAATATGTAACCTTAGGGATCATTAAGCATAAATTCCTAAAGCTTTTAAAATTGTATTCCATGGTATGTATTTTCTGCAGTTTAACCATTCAGATGTTGAAAGACAGTTCTTGACTACTACAAATAAAATGTCTATTTGTGTACAGGTTCTTGTGTGAACTGACCAGATTCCATTACTTCTGCTACTCACAATCTTCTAATGGCATCTCATCTCAATCAGAATAAAAGCCAAATGGCTTTACAATAGTCCACAAGGCTGTACACAATCCCCCCCACCCCACTAAGCCTCAAATCATCTCCAACCATTCTCCACTTTGCTCACAGCACTTCAGCAACACTGATCTTCTTTCTCTTCCTCCAACAAACCAGGCATACTCCTTGCCTGAGGGCTTTTGGACTTGATGATCCTTCTACCTGGAAAACTCTTCCCTGAAACAGCTAAATGACCTGTTCCCTCACTTCTTTAAGATCTCTGCTTAAATATCAATTGCTTAGAGAGGACTTCCTTGTCCACTGTATACAAAAGATCAACTCCCACAGGCCCCTCCACTACTGCACTAGGCAATCTGTATTACCCTGTATTTCCCTCTATATTATTATCTGACATGCTATATATTTATTGATTCATCATCTATATCTTGTCACTAAAATCTAAACTATATTCAGTCAAAGACTCTCTTTTGTTCACTACTACATCCTCAACAGAGAATAGATCATGGCACATGCCAAGTACTAAAAAACAGCAGATATATCTAATTTCAAGGCTAAGTGTAAACTTATTAAAGTCACTTAAGTTAACCTGGAGTCATTCAAGATTATTGAAACACTAACCTCTTACCTTTATATGACAGTAGCTTTGTTTATGATGTTTCTTCCTAGATCAGATCTAAGTTAAGAAGTTGTTTAAGAACTAAATCGAGGCTTATCTATTAAGAAGTAAATAAATGAAGCTAAGAATAGGAAAGTTAACATTTGACTGAGCTGTCTAACTCTGTATTTTTAAGTTTCTCATATTAAATTGCTGAGATGGCCTGGCTTTTTTTTCCTTCATAACTTGTCTTTTTAAAAATAAAAATACATATACCTACCAGCATGGCTAAAATGAAAAAGAATCACAATACCAAGTGTAGACAAGGATGTGGAGCAACTGATACTCATAATTTGCTAATGGAGTGCAAATTGATTCAACCACTTGGGAAAAGTATTTGGTAGTATCTACTAAAACTAAACATACTCATACCACAATGGTGTAGCAATTTCACTCCTAGCTATCTACCCAAGAGAAATAGTGTTTGTGTTAATAAAATAAGATGTACAAAAATGCTCACTGCAGCTTTACTCATAATATCTTCAAACTAATAGAAAATGAGCCAAATGTCCACTATCAGGAGAATACACAAATGAACTGTGGTACAGTTATAAAAGACAATTCTACATTAAAGAGCAACTATGATTATGTGCAAAAACATGAATGAATCTCACATGTAGTATGTTGCAGCCAAAAAAAATAAAATAAAATAATAAAATAAACACACAAAAAATACTTATAAAATAAGTTATCTCTACCTGGAGATTTTAACATTTAAAGCATCTAAATGTCCCATTGAATGTCGGCCTTTAGTTTCATCTCTGCTGGTCTGAGGAACATTCTCTTTGATGGAGAAGGCTGGAGTAAAGAAAGTCATCTATTTATTCCTGGCATTGCTAAAGCACAGGCTGAGTATGAATATCTGTCTGGGATATTGTGCAGCAGATTCCTCAACTGCAAGGGAGTTTAAGAGTCTCATAAGGTCATTTCCTTCTTATGAGCTTATGATTCTAATTAGTGATTACACTAATTATAACCAAAAAATGTACTTAGTGCTCACTGCGTCCAAAGCACTACGCACACAGTATTTACCTTCTAAAAAATAAAGACCATTTTATTTTAGTTGTATATTATGCATATTACTTTTGTAGTAAATAAGACATTTTTAAAGGAAATAAGTTGGATGCTAAATCTATCCTTCTGTTCTGTTCACTGCCTCTTCTATACAATGAAGTGTAAAAGGCAGTGCATTAAGTAATGATTTTTGTGGAGTTCTTAGGATGCTACGGTTGACCCAGATGTGGGCACATCTGAGTGAGGTAGGTGCTCAGCACACAGAAGTTTGAGAAACTGGTGGTTGATTATTCTGTGTAAAAGTTCCACAGAAACTTACCAACCTTCACTAAGTATGAGATTAGCTAAGCAGCCCCCTCTTTCCTGTCACTGCAACTGATGCCGTCTCGATTTTTTTAAAATGAGACCTATAGATCCCAAAAGCACAAGGAAAGAAAATAAAGTCTGAAGTCTGAGGGCAGTCTGGAAAAACTTGTTAGGGCCAGAACAGAGAAGAGATTTAATTGGAAGCAGGGCAACCTTAAAGTAGAAAGCAGCAAGGTCATTTCTGTGACTATTAAGAGAAATACTTCATAGGTTACTCATAGCACTTCAAAAACAATCTTTCAACAAGACTCTACCGAGAGACTTTGTGGCTGCCATGTGAGTACCCCCATTTCCTCTTCTGGCTCAAAGCAGCCAAACCAGCTCCCAGTCATAGCCCACCTCCTCTCTATTTATTCTTTGTGGAGTTGCAGCAACAGAGGTACAAGGCAAGGTCAGAAAGGAACCCACTCTATGCTGGGATGAATGCCACACCAGCCACACCCTTAACACACCCGTTTCTCAGTACCAAATGTTTTCCAGTCTCCTTTTTGGTTTGTTTGTTTAATAGATTGGGCAGAGGAGGAAATGCTCAAGCTTTTTAAAAAGTTATTGCAAACTCAAAAAAATCTTAAAATAGGAATGACATCATAAACAAGTCTCTCACGATAATCAGGTTACAGAGCTGTTTATCTCTGATGGTTAACCTAAAAGATTCTTCTACCAGTTATACTGTGGACAAAATCAAATATGACATGAGGTGGCTTGCAGGAAAAACTTATCAGTGCTCAGCCATCAATCAAAATGCTGAATCCATTCCAAGTATATAATGGAGAGACTGAGGGTTTTCTTTCTCCTTCTCTAACAAGGGAGGTATCGCTATGACTCATTCTTCCTCTTGCAAGAATTTTCTTAATACACTGAGTTAGTAAAACTATATACAAAATCCTAAAATAAACTAGGCTAGATCTTAAAGAAATCATGCTGAGATCAAGTTGAGTTTTATGCAGTGAACAAACGGTGAACGGCAACATCTTTCCTCAGTTTCACACTTCTGAATTTCCTGGGCTTCAGACCAGAATTTTTCCTTCATTCTGAAAAATTCTTTTCAACCTTACCAATTTCCCCATCTTCAGATCAATATGTATTTGTATATATTTATTAAGTGCCTATTACATTTAATGTGCTGTCCTGGGGAAAGGAGACATTGGACTGGAGTGGGGTAGGACATAGGGAGAGGAAAGGGACCACAGGAAGGAGAGGAAAAGAATTTGAGAAAATTGTACAAACAGATTGTTGTTCTCTCTCCCCACTTTATAAGTGTTTCTCAAACTGGAATTTAAAAGATTATAAGAATCAAAGACATGGCAAAAATAGGGCACAGAGATTGCAATATTCAACTGTAGATGTAATGTTAAATGCAGATTCAATCTCAACACTTTAAAGTTTTCTTTGGATACACTGTTGTGCTGTCTCAATATGCAAAACTGGTGATCAGCAAAACTGGGCATACAGTGAAAGTAAATCTGATTCTGCCTCACACCTTCTCTTGGCACCTTCCATCATAAGAGTACAGCCCAGGCGGCACACTGAAAAGAACCCTTCACTGGCACGTCTCTTCTCTTCTCCACTCCCTTTTTACATCCATGGGTATGCAGAACCCTATCCTCTAGCAACGCTGTGTATCAATTAATTGTGCCACAAAAAAGGATTAAGAAGTACATCACTGTTCAACTGAAAATGTGTTTGTATAGAAAAATATACCTCCAAATGAGGAAACGATCCTGGGAGAAATCAACTATTCTCAACAAAATGTGACTTGATGAAGATGTACATAACTGTTGTTGGCAATACTTGCAGACCTGCTGGTTAACAGTTAATAAGGCAACAAAATATTTTGTGTGAAAGCTGTCCCAGCATTCTAGAGTCTTAAAAAAAGTTAAGGTTTTGGTAATACATGGGACAAAGTGCTCTAAGGAATTACCAGAACTATTCTAAACCACCAAAATAAGCCCATAAGATGTAGACGATGTCAGAGAAAATATATATTTTTTAATATGAAGTTTTCCCAAATCAATGATCATAAAATAAATACTAACATACACACAGAATATAGCTACTATTGTTATTTGTCTTGTGTATTGTGTTACCTGTATTCGTAATTGCAAAATAATTCATGACCTTGGCCAAAATGTCAAATAGTACAGTTGATAAATGTTGAAAGTAAAACGTTATTTATTAAAGGACCTCCCTACCCTGTCTCACCCTGCTAGTGTTTTAATCCTTCTACACCAGATTTTGGTTTGAACCAACAATCTCATTCTAATAAAATTCACTCTTTCTCATAAAATGCTACTTTTCCTCCCTTTTTGGGAGGGTGGGTCTGGTTGGATAGTAATGAGGATAAGTTTTAAAAGTTTAATGGGAAAACTTGCAGTCTTAAAAATAAGTGAGGACTGGGGTTTCCCTGGTGGTGCAGTGGTTGAGAGTCCGCCTGCCGATGCAGGGGACACAGGTTCGTGCCCCGGTCCGGGAGGATCCCCCATGCTGCGGAGAGGCTGGGCCCCTGAGCCATGGCCGCTGAGCCTGCGCGTCCGGAGCCTGTGCTCCGCAGCGGGAGAGGCCGCAACAGTGAGAGGCCCGCATACCACAAAAAAAATTAAAAAATTAAAAAAATAAAAAATAAAATAAGTGAGGACTTCCCTGGTGGCACAGTGGTTAAGAATCTGCCTGCTGGGACTTCCCTGAAGGTGCAGTGATTGGGAGTTTGCCTGCCAATGCAGGGGACGCGGGTTCGAGCCCTGGTCTGGGAGGATCCCACATGCCGTGGAGCAACTGGGCCCACGTGCCACAACTGCTAAGGCTGCGCTCTGGAACCAACGAGCCACAACTACTGAGCCCATGTGCCACAACTACTGAAGCCCGTGTGCCTAGAGCCCGTGCTCTGCAACAAGGAAGGCCACCCACAATGAGAAGCCCGCCCACCGCAGTGAAGATTAGCCCCCGCTTGCCGCAACTGGAGAGGGCCCGTGCGCAGCAATGAGGACCCAACGCACTCAAAAACAAACAAATAAATAAATAAATTTATATTAAAAAAAAAATAAGTGAAAAGAAAGTTCTCGGTTTTAGCTAGACTACGTAACTCAAGCCCCCTTTCTTTCATAGAATAAGGAAAAGCCTATTTTTAAACTGCCCGATGAATACTTCTGAGTCTTTCCTGAAGATACAACAAACTGTGACAAGTTGATGTACTTAATAGAATTCAATTATGACTCACGGAGGAAAAACAAACCAAAAAATCCAGAAAGAAATCCAGAATTCTTAGGGAGAAAAAAGGCCTAGCACTTAGCTCCTAGCATTGGGGGTCAGTAGATCCATGGACTTAAGGGCTCTGTGACTTTGAGCAAGTTACTTCACTCCTCAGTTTTCTGGGCTAGATGAGGAATAACCAAGATATGTCCTAGTTCTGACAGTAGACTTCTCCAGGTCCAGACATGGGAAATAAAACAGCCTTTTCTCCAGTCAGGGTAAATTCTGCCTCAGTCTTTAGGCAGCCACTATCAACAGAAGAGAAGTTGCAAAGGGATGAAGCCTATTCACTTCACTCCCAGGCTCAATGTCCTCAGGTCTCTTGTAGCTCTAATATCTATGATCTTAAGGAAACACTAACTCAAACTTGCCAACATGAACAATGTATAAGTAGAAAGGAAAAATATGAGAGCTGAATCATGCTAGGTAAGCACAAAAACAATAAAGTGAAATACTTTAGGAAAGTGACTTGAAAAACCAGAACAGATTAAACAATGAAAAAAAGTAAATAATGGGCTTCCCTGGTGGCGCAGTGGTTGACAGTCCGCCTGCCGATGCAGAGGATGCGAGTTCGTGCCCTGGTCTGGAAAGATCCCACATGCCGCGGAGCAGCTGGGCCAGTGAGCCATGACCGCTGAGCCTGCGCGTCCGGAGCCTGTGCTCCGCAACGGGAGAGGCCACAACAGTGAGAGGCCCGCATAAAGCAAAAAAAAAAAAGTAAAAAATGAAGTCAAACATGGGCCTATGTTGTTATGTACTAGAGAAAAAGAAGTTAAAGTGGAATGACCATATTAATAAATGCTTTCTTGAAAGTTGCCAAATAAAGCAAATTTCTACAGATCATTTCCTATTTTCCCATAATAAAATTAGAACTGTTTCTATGAAAACATGAATTCCCAATACATCATAAATCATAAGAACGAATGCAAAAGAATTTTAATCACAAAATTAAATATAAATTTTAGTAATGCAGTAAAACTACTGAAGTATAAAGCAGCACATGCACTTCTGTCTTGTTCTTTATTTCATTTTCTTTTTTTAAAATAAATTTAAAAGTATCTAATTACTGCCTCTATTTTAATTAAACATTAAATCCAAGACAATCAAGAGTAGGACAGTGCTGGAAGATATTACGAAAAAAACTTTAGAACAAGGAAAATAGATTGGAAAAATAGATTTGGAATTTAGGAAAGAGACCTTTGGGAAACAGGCTTCATAAAGGTTTTAGTTTCAGATGGTGATATTCTAAGAAACTTTAGAGGAGTCACTCAACCCCATTAATTCATCTATGTCCATTCCTCAAATCTGGCCCACTTTTCTCTATACCACAAGAAACACTAACGGTTGACAAATGACCCCTATGGTCCTTCCAAATCTAAAAGTCTAAGATCACTCAACTTTTAAAAATAAGTGCCTTGGGAATAACTCTGGAAAGATCCACAAGAACCAGAGACAAACTAGAGAGCTAAAGATACAGGGAGTGTTCACCAGATATCCAGTGGTCACTTTTGAGCTTTGTATCATGTGCATTTATTTTATTTTTAATTTAAATAGTAACTCAATCATTTGTTGCATTTTGTTGCTGTGTATGAAAAAACAGTAACAAGTATTGCCTCTGACTTTATGCATGTCACCCCCAGGTAATAGCAAAAAGTGCTTTGGTGGAAAAGCAAAACAACGAAAAGCATCAGCCATTAGAGAGTCCTATCAAAAGAATTTCAGAACATTAATTAAGGGGAAAAAAAACTAACAATCTAGGAGACCAATAGTAAGAATCATTTAAAGAGATATATAATTATATATTCTCCAAAGCTCCACAGCTTGGGCCCAAAGGCCCTATATAATTGAGACTCTGAAACTGGGATGGGGCCAGTTTTGGGGTGTTTTATTCCTTTTCCCTAAGGAAACATCAAGAGAAATAACTTTTCTGAAGTTCTGTGCAGGCCTTCAAAGCCTTGTGTTTCTGGACCCTGCCCCTTCCCAGGAACAGTTCCAGTACCTAGGGAAATTTCTGGAGTCTCACAAAGAAAGGAAGTAAAAAAACAATGCTTTACCAAGCCCTTCCTCCTAGGGGCAAGCAAACTCCTTGCCTGACTGAGCTCTTGCCTTCCTGTTCTAAAGATCTTGATCACAGTCACCTGACTATGCTTCCGGAAACACTGCTTTTACATTTCATTCCTTTGCTAAGAATTTTTTTCTTATTTGTTAGGTGCTTGTATTTTGACAGTTTCTCCTGTGATTTTGATAAAACTCCACTTTCCTACTTTGACTACAAATTACTAGGAGTCCTCAGCTCTAACCAGGCTGGTTTCCTCAGGGTCTCACAAATATCCTAAGTTCACTTTTACCTTTTTGCCTCATTTGTTTTCCAATATGGTCTGCACTTCTCTTCAACAATCCTCCCTACCCCAACCCCAAATTTCACTTCTCCATCCTATCCAAACTTGCATACCCTTCAAAGACTAGCTCAAGTCCATCTTCTCCAAAGCCTTTCTTAGCTCTTCCAACCCTACTTGGCCTCTTTTCCACTCTGCAGGTCAACAACACTCAGGATGCACCACACCATTTAACCCCAATACTTGCCATTGATTCAGGTGTCTGATGCCCTGCCTGCTATGAATGCATGCCCCTCAGTGCACCATGCCCCACTCCTACACAGTGAAGTATTTCATGTACACCTTTGGAGAAATAGCACACTTGTGACTTTTAGGGATACCACTCGTTTTACCCTAATCAATTTCAGGGAACTAGGGGCATACCAAGTTTGCTATAGCAATTATTGAATTAATTTTCAGAGTAACATGGAGAAGCAGTTATGTTTGGAGAGGCACATGCCTAAATTTACATAATGTGTCTTGATGTCTCAAGGGGGAAGTGGGGAATACAGAATCAGTCAGAGAGATCTGGAAGGCCCTGGAGTATAATTCTCATCAGGTGGAGAATACCTAAGATGAGAGAATGCGTTCCCTCAGTGAATGCCAAAAAGGAGCCATTCTTCAACAAAATGGTAGTGTCCCACCACTCTGACTCAGTGTCCCAACTACAGAGAACCTCACTGTTAATGAAGTACTATGATATCCAGAGTGAATAACAGAAGCAATAACCAACAGATGGGGTACGTGTATGTAACCACATGGCAGCCAGGAGCAAGACCACACAACCCACCATAAATGACCTTGGGAACAAAAAGATGACTATCCTCTTATAGACTAAAGACAGCACTGAAGAATTTTTTTTTTTGCGAATCGCGGGCCTCTCACCGTCGCGGCCTCACCCGTTGCGGAGCACAGGCTCCAGACGCGCAGGCTCAGCGGCCATGGCTCACAGGCCCAGGCGCTCCGCGGCATGTGGGATCTTCTCGGACCGGGGCACGAACCCGTGTACCCTGAATCGGCAGGCTGACTCTCAACCACTGCGCCACCAGGGAAGCCCGCTGAAGAGTTTTTGATAGGAAAATGTTATTTGCTATTATTGAATTGTACACTTAAAAAGGATGACTTTTATGATATGTAAATTATGCCTCAGTAAAATTGTTCAAAAACTTTTTTTAGTGACTTGAGCTGGAGTACTTGCATGTGGTGAAGCATCTGACAGTCCAGTAACGAAAGGGTATCACAGGTTTTTACTGGAATTTCAAGACAGAAGGCAAAACCTCTGGTGCCAAATTTTTTATCATATTAAGATAGGAGAGTTCCCTATAAATAATAAAAATTACCAAAATATAGCCTTTGAGAAATACATATACACACACAATAAAAACCAAACCGTATAAAACTAGTGAAATAATAACCATACAGCTAATGTGGATAGTTTCTGAGAAGGGAGAAATGGAAGGGGGGGGCTAGAAAGAAAAACAAATTCATATTTAAGATGGAGATAGCTGAAAAAAGCAGAACTGATGAAAGAAAGGAAGTCTCAGAAGTCACTGTTATCCAAGAAGCTTGGTTTATTGCCCCCAGTGTCATAAGGTCTGCCTTGGCATAGGTTCTTTTGAAAAGGGCTAAGGGACATTTTTCCTTTAATAGCAAACAAGGAAAATCAAGAAAGCCACCCAGAAAGAAGTAAAGGCAACTTAATTTAATGCAGAGAAGGAGAGGAGGTTACTGAGAGCTTAGTACAAGGACCTAAAACACAAGTTTAGGGTAATACTCAAATTAACACTTATGACACCAACTGTAAACTAATATTTTTAAGTGATAGAATAAAGTGTCTACATTTTGCTTACATCTTAGAAACAAGTTTCTTTCATTTACCTGAATTTCTCGGATTAACAAAGAGGCCATATGCCATATTCCAACATAATGAAGAGAAAAATAAAGGGATCAATTTTTATTTGCATACCTATTATTTGCCAGGTATTTTACTTTACCAAATACATCTCATAATAACTCTGCAAAATATTGCTACCCCCATTTCATAAATGATGAAACTAAGGCTCAGAATAAAGAGCCTGCCCAAGGATATATAACTTCTTTCTCAATAGTAGATGTGAGATTTGAACCTGACCCTAAAATCCATGCTTTTTATACTATATCATGCTGCCTCTATAAAATACTTAGTTTCTACCATGCTTTTACTTTTGTTACTACACACCACACACTAACAGAAGCAAGTTACTGATATGACAGTAATTGGTAATTAAGAAGACACAGCTGGAGGCAAAAGCAAAGGAAAAACTATAAAGTAACTAAAGCACTAAAGTGTGGGACAATTTAATGTAATTACCAATAGTCCATGAAGGGCAACAACCTCCGAAGGCAATTCAGTAGCACAGAATAATACACCTGATGCATGCAATGAATTCAAAACTCTATATCCTCCAAATCATCTTGGTTAAATTAAGTTTGAAGAACTTCATTTAAGAAGACCAGGAAACGCTTTATAATGCATTTTACCAAAAATGACATTTAAAATAGATTTTAAAAAAAGATCTCGGGCTTCCCTGGTGGCGCAGTGGTTGAGAATCTGCCTGCTAATGCAGGGGACACGGGTTCGAGCCCTGGTCTGGGAAGATCCCACATGCAGTGGAGCAACTGGGCCCGTGAGCCACAACTACTGAGCCTGCGCATCTGGAGCCTGTGCTCTGCAACAAGAGAGGCCCCGATAGTGAGAGGCCCACGCACCGCGATGAAGAGTGGCCCCCCACTTGCCACAACTAGAGAAAGCCCTCGCACAGAAACGAAGACCCAACACAGCCCTAAATAAATAAATAAATAAATTAAAAAAAAAAAAAAAAGATCTCAATCTTCTTATAGATATTTCACTTTGTAATCTTAGGCAAGACAGTAAACTACATTTTGTCTCTCTGTTTTTAAAATGAGAATAATAATAGTACCTATCTCATGGGGCTGATACATTAATTCATTAAATGAATACATATAAATCAATTAGAACAGTTTTGACACAGAGCAAGGGTTCAATAAATTTTAGCCAACAAAGTCATTATCTTCAAAATTCATTTTTAAGGAATACTTCATTATTTCACACTAGGTAAATGAGATATTACCATACTGAAATCCATATAATCCAGACAATTAACTGCAAAGACTGGGTGAGAGCAATGAAGACTAAAAAAGGGAATATAAAAAAATGAGAGACGACGAATGTACAAAGAAAGCAACAGAAGAAGAGAGATGTTAAGTCACCACTTTGCGTACACTTCTATCAACATTTATCTCATCATAATCAGTTGCTTAATACATATCTTCTTCATAGACTGTGAGCCCTTTAAGGACAGGATCTTATTTTTTTTTATTTTATTTTTTTTTAGTATTTATTTATTTGGTTGCACCAGGTCTTAGTTGAGGCAGGCGGGCTGCTTAGTTGCAGCTCACGGGCTCCTTAGTTGTGGCATGCAAACTCTTCGTTGTGGCATGCATTGTGGGATCTAGCTCCCTGACCAGGGATCAAACCCAGGGACCCTGCATTGGGAGCATGGAGTCTTATCCACTGTGCCACCAGGGAAGTCCCCAGGCACTTATTTTTATATTATCAGGCCAACATGGTACCTGCAACATAGCAGATATTAAGTATATAACAAAATAATAAGGGGGTGGGACTCAACAAGATTTGAGATTAATGATGGGAGTACCTGATTTTACCATATCCTAATAGGACTGGGGGGCAGAGTCTGTAAAGACTTATCACTTTTTATTTAATTGATTATCAATTTTTTTTTTTTTTTTGCAGTGTGCGGTCCTCTCACTGTTGTGGCCTCTCCCATTGCGAAGCACAGGCTCCGGACGTGCACACTCAGCGGCCATGGCTCACGGGCCCAGCCGCTCCGCAGCATGTGGGATCTTCCTAGACCGGGGCACGAACCTGTGTCCCCTGCATCAGCAGGCAGACTCTCAACCACTGCGCCACCAGGGAAGCCCTGATTATCAATATTCTACTCCTCTATTCTTTCTGAACCAGAAAATAAATTTCAAAAACGTTTAAAAAAATAGTTAATTTGCTCTAAAATTAGAAATCTTTCAAATGATGATAAAACAAATTTTGGTAATATTTTTAATATTAAAAATATCTCTGGGGGCTTCCCTGGTGGCACAGTGGTTGAGAGTCTGCCTGCCAATGCAGGGGACAAAGGTTCGATCCCTGGTCCAGGAAGATCCCACATGCCGCAGAGCGGCTGGGCCCAGGAGCCATGGCCACTGAGCGTGCGCGTCCAGAGCCTGCTGCTCTGCAACAGGAGAGGCCACAACAGTGAGAGGCCCGCGTACTGAGAAAAAAAAAAAAAAAAAAATCTCTGGGACTTCCCTGGTGGCCCAGTGGTTAAGAATCTGCCTGCCAATGCAGGGGACAAAGGTTCGATCCCTGGTCCAGGAAGATCCCACATGCCGCAGAGCGGCTGGGCCCAGGAGCCATGGCCACTGAGCGTGCGCGTCCAGAGCCTGCTGCTCTGCAACAGGAGAGGCCACAACAGTGAGAGGCCCGCGTACTGAGAAAAAAAAAAAAAAAAAAATCTCTGGGACTTCCCTGGTGGCCCAGTGGTTAAGAATCTGCCTGCCAATGCAGGGGACAAAGGTTCGATCCCTGGTCCGGGAAGATCCCACATGCCGCAGAGCAACTAAGCCAGTGCACCACAACTACTGAGCCTGCCCACCACAGGTACTGAAGCCTACATGCCTAAAGCCCAGGCTCCGCAACAAGAGAAGCCACCGCAATGAGAAGCCCATGCACCACAACAAACAGTAGCCCCCCGCTTGCCACAACTAGAGAAAGCCCACATGCGGCAACAAAGACCCAATGCAGCCTAAGTAAATAAATAAATAAATAAATTTATTTTTAAAATATTTCTCTGATTAGCCTGTTAGGCCCAAAACGTAATCCAAATGGTCAGGGAGTCACAGCAATAAACAAGTACTAAAGAGGCACACCCACGTTTTAAGCTGTTAATCTGCCAGCTGCAGTGCAGATACAAGAACAATGGCATGGTCACTTCCCTCTGACCTCTGGTACTAAAGTAAGCATGTTTGGGGATGACCAACCCTAAACCCCCTTCTCTGGGACCCTTACCCCAGGCCCTGTGAAGTACACAACCGTAACAATGCCCCTCCCTCACAGTTATTCGGTACAGGCAGTACCCCTAGCCCAAGCAAGATAGATCAAATCCAGTTCTTCCCCAGGAATTTGGAAAGCTGAGAAACATAACCTAAGCCGAGAGATCATATATCATCCAGTCTGGAGGCAGCATCACAGCAAGATAAAGTCACATTTAAGCTGAAGCTAAGGTGAAAGCAGAAGAGAGAAAGAAAGCAAGAGAGAGTAGAGAAAGCCAGTCTATAAAGGAGAGAACGGAGCAGCGCTGGGGCATTTGCCTCAGGTGCAAGATTTAAGAGGATACCAAGAAACTCAGTAATCAAGATAGATAATAGTATTATGCACAGTATTTTAAAAAATCCAAATTACTGCTCTGGAATGAAGCAGAGGCACAGAAAGTAGCCAAAGACAGTCCATGCAAAACTGCAGGCAGAGGGAGAAAGGACAGGGACTTTCCAAGTGCCTGCTCTGGGTTCCAGCTGTAGTTCATTTCAAGGAGCACAGCTGCCTTAACAGGGTAAAAACCCACTACAACTCCCAGCCCTGCTGCCATATCTTCTAGTAGCCTAGCTTAAGTGGGTGGTGTTCCCTGGGACCTAAGAACCTTGATTAATAAACTCTATTTGGTAAAATGAGACATGCACATAAAGCTTTTTTTTTCTTTTTAAATCAAGGCAATACATATTTAACTGACAAAAGAATGGTACTGGCAATTAGTGATACAGAAGTTCACAGATCGTTATGGGTGGTCAGGGAAGGATAGATTTAGCCAGAGAGAAGTGGGGAGGAGCAATATCTAAGCAAAGACATCAAAGTACATCCTAAAAAGGGGTGGAAGGAGGTTGGGAAGGGAGCCAGGGAAAAGAGGAAGAAAAGTCAAGTAAAGGGGAAGGCATGACCTTCACACACCCTGTATCATAGCCAAAGAAGTAAATACAGTTCCCTGCTCTTCTGCCTCCAGCCCTCAGACTACACTGTTCATTACACGTGAAATATCCTTTTCTACCTTTTTTCATGTTCAAATCCTTTCACATCTTTCAGGGACCAGTTAGAACATTTCTCTGAAGAGGCTCCCCTGGTATCCCATTCAAAAGGAGTTATAAGCCAGAATTCCTATCTGGCAGTGGGAAAAGATAGAAAAGAGAATATGGCAGATGGGAAGGCTAACTAAGAAGCTGAATGCAGTGACAAGGGCTGTCCTGTGGTGGGGAGCAAACTAAGTTCACTTGCGATGTCGTCTGATATCTTAGGAGAGTACGAAGTGAGATCATTTGACAAGGAGTAATGGGGGTTCCAGAAAAGTGGCAAAGAAAAAGCAGGTGTAGAGGGTGTGCTGATAGCTGACAGAAGGGCTGAGCTGCACAGAAGGCTTTGCAGAGATAAAAATGTGCAAATCTGTCGAGGTCCATTTCTGTGTATGGTTCTGTGATTTTCTCTAAGAAACTGTAGATCTTTGGGACAACGGAGTGGAAAAAAAAGGGGGGGCTGACTTTTAAATAATCATTTATTGATTTTCCCAGTCAAATTAAACTTTCTTCCCCATCTCCCCACCCCTCTCAACCCACCCCACCCCCTAATCCCACCCTCAAGCCAAGCAATCCCAGTGACCATTAAAGACAAAAGAAAGAAAAAAAAAGAAAAAAAAGGAACAGTTCTTTAAGAATACTAACTTGGGTTAATAATCGCCCACCATAAACAAAAATAAATCCTGGGGTTATATTAAATCTTGCCACGCTTGCTCCAGGGTAAGGGCTGCCTGAAGATGTCAGACTTATAATGTATATGTTTGTATACATTACAGTGTATCCTCTTTTCACTGGTATGCACATCAAGGAAATATTCCTTAACAACTCCTCATTAAAATGATAACACCACACCCAGGGAACTAAAATATTTTGTTGGTTATACTTTTCCATGTGCAAATCCCCTACTTTACAGTTAATAACATCCTGCTCAAAAGGACTGCTATATAATAAGCTAATTACAACAATCTTTCCTACAAGTCTATATGCACATTAAATAATACAAACATATCAGACAATTGCTACTGGTTTAAAAGATGAAAAGCTCTAGAAAGTGTTTTAAACACCAGGAGAATACACTTTGAAATAAACACAACTTGCCATCACACTCTCATTCACTCTTGTCCACTCAGGCCTCTTTTCCTCCCTGTTTATCACACTCTCACCCATTTTCTCACATATGCTTCAGGAGTTGTGTTCACATGTGCGTACATGTAGTGATATTAGTGCTCAGATATGCCCAGATATGAAACTATTTATTTGTAAAGGGTTATCTCCATGTATGAATTAACTTAGTTTGTAAGTTCGTCTTGGTGTGTTTGTGTTCCTCCCTTAGTGAGTAGGTGTAAGTGTTTGAGCATATGTACCAAAGGGAGTGTATCTCTCTACAGGTCAAAAAGTGTGCACATCTATGGAGGAACCTACCTTGTAATATGATTCTCAGAGCAAAC
Source organism: Lipotes vexillifer (assembly GCF_000442215.2). Taxonomy (NCBI): domain Eukaryota; kingdom Metazoa; phylum Chordata; class Mammalia; order Artiodactyla; family Lipotidae; genus Lipotes; species Lipotes vexillifer. Next base: position 740,755 of record NW_006796561.1, on the reverse strand, counting down.
TATAAGAGTATAATGGTGAAAGAGGCCCGTCACAAAAGACTATATATTGTATGATTCCATTTACATGAAATGTCCAGAATAGGCAAATTCATAGAGACAAAAAGCAGAATGGTTGCCTATGGCTAGGGGTGTTGGGAGGAAGTAGGTAGTGACTACTAATGGTCAAGGGGGTTCTTTTCTTTTCTTTTCTTTTAATTTATTGATATTTATTTATTTGGCCATGGCACGTGGCATGTGGGATCTTAGTTCCCCGACCAGGGATCAAACCCACTCCCCCTACATTGGGAGCTTGGAGTCTTAACCACTGGACTGTCAGGGAAGTCCCAGGGGTTTCTTTTTGGTGTGATGAAAATGTTTCAAATGAACTGTGGTGATGGTTGCACAACTTTGCGAATATACTGAAATCCATTTTCTTATACGCTTTAAATGGGTGAATTGTATATGTGAATTATATTTCAATAAAGCTGTTATACATTAAAAAGAGAGAGAGAGAGAATAAGGAAACCAAAGTTGTCCTGCATTTCCATGGAAGGGTAACCCTGTCTTTGAAAATCTTAACTTTGTTCAACTTCAATTTTAATTAAGCTTTGGATTCAAGATTTCCCACTGCTAAGTCCCCTAGTGGTCTCATCTCCATCTCCACCTTTATTTATCTTTACTAACAAGGGTGACCCACATACAGAACACGATGTCCACTGGTTACCACAGAAAAGCACATGTACACTATGATTTCAACCATACAAAAATAGGTATGTGGATGAACAAAGCCTGGAAGGAAATGAGGAAAACTGAAACAGTTACATTAGAGTAATATGGTTAAGTTGACGTTTTTAAAAATGTTATCATTGTATTGTGTTATCAGTCAATAAAATCTGGAAGAAAAAAGAACCAGCCTGTCTCCTTAGAAACTGTTCCAAGGCAAATTCAGGAACTGTGTCAAAAAGGATTGGACTGGGGCTTCCCTGGTGGCTCAGTGGTTCAGAGTCCGCCTGCCAATGCAGGGGACACAGGTTCATGCCCCGGTCCGGGAAGATCCCACATGCCGCGGAGCGGCTGGGCCCGTGAGCCATGGCCGCTGAGCCTGCGCATCCGGAGCCTGTGCTCCGCAACGGGAGAGGCCACAACAGTGAGAGGCCTGCGTACCGCAAAAAAAAAAAAAAAGGATTGGACTGGAGTAGTGTAGTAGAAAGATGAAAACTAAAATGCATGGGTTTTATATGTATATATATATTTACATCTATTTTGACCAAGTCAATAAACAGGAAAATATTAAGCTCTCTATAGGTTGCTCAGGGTGCAACTTCTACTGAAATGAGATCGGCTCCATTAACTCAACCAAGAGAAAAGCCATTTAAAATTAAAATTTAGGGACTTCCCTGGAAGTCCAGTGGTTAAGACTCTGTGCTTCCACCGCAGGGGGTGCAGGGATCAGGAACTAACATCCCACATGCCCCGTGGTGTGGCCAAAAAATAAATAAATAAAATAAAATTCAAATTCATTATTAGCACCTCCATCAGGAAATACATGGTAACTAGCCCTGGATCAGTCTCAGTCTAGCTGCAGTATGGAAGAGGTGCATAAAAGTTGTTGCTTTGTTTGTTTTAAAGATCCAGGACCCTTCTTAAGAAACTGACAATATAAGCAAAACTAAATTACAAAGTAGCTCATCTTATTTTCAATTAAGTTGCCAAGTCAATCTAATGGCAAAGATTTTTTAACCTGTTGCTGCAACGACTGGATATCTGTATGAAAGGAAAATAAACCTAAACCCCTACCTCCCATTATAACACAAAAATTAGTCTGAGATGGAACAAAGATCTAAAACCTAGAAAAAGAAAGCTTTAAAGAAGAAAAGCTTTTTTTTTTTTTTTTGCGGTATGCGGGCCTCTCACTGTTGTGGCCTCTCCTGTTGAGGAGCACAGGCTCCGGACGCGCAGGCTCAGCGGCCATGGCTCACAGGCCCAGCCGCTCCGCAGCATGTGGGATCTTCCCGGACCTGGGCACGACCCATGTCCCCTGCATCGGCAGGTGGACTCTCAACCACTGTGCCACCAGGGAAGCCCAAGAAAAGTTTTTTTTAAAGAAAGTTTTGCAACCCTGGGGATTGGCATAAAAAAACACTAACCATAAAATTATAAGTTAATAAAATGACTCCATAAAAAATTTCTGCCCATCACATCTGCTAGGTTAAAAAAAATCTCCAACACACGTACCAGACAAAAGACCTGTACTCAGAATATATAAAGAACTCCTGCAAACAACAATAAAAAGATGAACCACCCAATGAAAAAAACAGGCAAAAGACTTGAACAGATGCTTCACAAAAGAAAATAAAGGATAGCTAATTAGCACATGATAAAGCATTCAATGTCCTTAATCGTCAAAAAATGCAACTTAAAACCATAACGAGGTACCATTTTATATCCTCTAGTATGGCTAAAATAAAAAAGGCTGACAGCACTAAAATTTGGCAACATTAAAAATTAAAATTTGGGGACTTCCCTGGTGGTCCAGGGGCTAAGACTCTGTGCTCCCAATGCAGGGGGCCTGGTACGATCCCTGGTCAGGGAACTAGATTCCACCTGTAGCAACTAACAGTTCACATGCAGCAACTAAAGATCCTGCATGCCGCAACCAAAAGATCCTGCACATGGCAACGAAGATCCCACGTGCCGCAACTAACACCTGGTGCAGCCAAATAAACAAATTTTTTAAAAAATTGTGTAGGGTTTCCCTGAGAGCGGAGTGGTTAAGAATCCGCCTGCCAATGTGGGGGACACGGGTTTGAGCCCTGGTCCGGGAAGATCCCACATGCTGTGGAGCAACTAAACCTGTGCACCACGAATGTTGAGCCTGCACTATAGAGCCAGGAGGCACAACTCCTGAAGCCTGCATGCCTAGAGCCCGTGCTCTGCAATAACAGAAGCCACCGCAACGAGAAGGCTGCACACCACAACGAAGAGAACCCCCTGCTCACCACAACTAGAGAAAGCCCGCACACAGCAACAAACACTTAACGCAGCCAAAAATAAATAATAAATAAATAAATTTTTTTAAAAAATAAGAAATGACATAAATTGTGGTATATTCATACAATGGAATACTATCCATCAATAAAAGAGAACAAACCACTGATACACACAACACAGATAAATCTCAGAAACATCATGTTACAGGAAATAGGCAGACACAAAAAAGCACATACTACTGTATGACTCTATTTATGTCAAGTCCAAGACTAAGCAAAACAAACCTATGGTGTCAGAAATACAGAATAAGAAAGTGGGTGAGGGTGGGTGAGGAAAATGGCTGGAAAGCAGCATGAGGGTAGTTTCTATGGTGATAAAAATATTTTCTATCTCTTTTGGTAGAAGTTACAGTGTATAAAATTGGCAGAACTCCTTGAACTGGACACTTATGTGCATTTTATTGAATGTTAATTACACCTCAGTAAAACAATACAAAGTAGCACTCTGCTTCAAGATATAATGATTTTGTTTCAAATGAAATTCTAGAATACCACCCTCCACATGTTCAATTACTTTCCACTTTGGATTACTGACATCTCTATTCCTTCATTATTGCACATCACCTAATGGATTACAGATGTACATAGGTAGATAGATATAATTGTATCTGTTCATGTTTAATTTTTCATAAATGGCAAATCAAGTTTGATTCTTCACAATTTCAATACATACCTAATGGACTATGAGAAGTTCAGTAGAATCTTCTGTTTTCTTTACCATTTTCCTCCCAATGGTTTTATAGTTGTCATTTTAGAGGGTCAGATATAAAAATTACTGAGAAAGAGTAAGGCATGTAAATGGAATGTCAGCAAGGAAGGACAATAGTGCTTTGACCACTAACACAGCCTAAAGAAAAAGGCTCTCAACTATTTTTATCAAGACACAGTCATATATATTTAAATTTAAGAACAACTGAAGGGGAGGCCTTCAAGATGGTGGAGGAGTAAAACATGGAGATCACCTTCCTCCCCACAAATACATCAGAAATACATCTACATGTGGAACAACTCCTACAGAAAACCTACTGAATGCTGGCAGAAGACCTCAGACTTCCCCAAAGGCAAGAAACTCCCCACATATCTGGCCGTGTGGCTGACAGGGTCTTGGTGCTCCGGCTGGGTGTCAGGCCTGTGCCTCTGAGGTGGGACAGTCCCATATGGGATAAATCCAAGGAAGAACACGCCAAGACACATATTAATCAAACTATCAAAAATTAAAAACAAAGAAAAAATATTAAAAGCGGCAAGGGAAAAACAACAAATAACATACAAGGGAATCCCCATAAGGTTAACAGCTGATCGTTCAGCAGAAACTCTGCAAGCCAGAAGGGACTGGCAGGACATATTTAAAGTGATGAAAGGGAAAAAGCTACAACCAAGATTACTCTACCTGGCAAGGATCTCATTCAGATTCAACGGAGAAATTAAAACCTTTACAGGGCTTCCCTGGTGGCGCAGTGGTTGAGAGTCCGCCTGCCGATGCAGGGGATACGGGCTCGTGCCCCGGTC
>NW_006796561.1:731682-736191 GCF_000442215.2 Lipotes vexillifer | reverse complement strand
AAAAAAAAAAAAAAACAAAAAAAACCTTTACAGACAAGCAAAAGCTAAGAGAATTCAGCACCCCCAGACCAGCTTTAAAACAGATGCTAGGGCTTCCCTGGTGGCGCAGTGGTTGAGAGTCTGCCTGCTGATGCAGGGGACACGGGCTCATGCCCCGGTCTGGGAAGATCCCCGTGAGCCATGGCCACTGAGCCTGCATGTCCGGAGCCTGTGCTCCTCAACAGGAGAGGCCACAACAGTGAGAGGCCCGCGTACTACAAAAAAAAAAAGAAAAAGAAAAAAAACAGATGCTAAAGGAACTTCTCTAGGCAAGAAACACAAGGGAAGGAAAAGACCTACAATAACAAAACCAAAACAATGAAGAAAATGGGAATAAAAACATACATATTGATAATTACCTTAAATGTGAATGGATTAAATGCTCCAACCAAAAGACACAGGCTCACTGAATGGATAAAAAAACAAGACCCATATATACGCTGTCTACCAGAGACCCACTTCAGACCTAGGGACACATACAGACTGAAAGTGAGGGGATAGAAAAAGATATTCCATACAAATGGAAATCAAAAGAAAGCTGGAGTAGCAATATTCATGTTAGATAAAGTAGACTTTAAAATAAAGATTGTTACGAGAAACAAAGAAGGACACTACATAATGATCAAGGGATCAATCCAAGAAGAAGATATAACAATTATAAATATATATGCACCCAACATAGGAGCACCTCAATACATAAGGCAACTGCTACCAGATATAGAAGAGGAAATCAACAGTAATGCAATAATAGTGGGGGGCTTTAACAACTCACTTACACCAACGGACAGATCATCCAAACAGAAAATTAATAAGGAAACAGAAGCTTTAAATGACACAACAGACCAGATAGATTTAATTGATATTTATAGGACATTCCATCCAAAAAGAGTAGATTACACTTTCTTCTCAAGTGCACACAGAACATTCTCCAAGATAGATCACATCTTGGGTCACAAATCAAGCCTCAGTAAATTTAAGAAAATTGAAATCGTATCAAGCATCTTTTCTGACCACAACACTATGAGATTAGAAATAAGTTACAGGGAGAAAAACGTAAAAATCACAAACACATGGAGGCTAAACAATACGTTACTTAATAACCAAGAGATCACTGAAGAAATCAAAGAGGAAATCATAAAATACCTAGAGACAAATTACAACGAAAACACAACGATCCAAAACCTATGGGATTCAGCAAAAGCAGTTCTAACAGGGAAATTCAGAGCAATAAAATCCTACCTCAAGAAACAAGAAAAATCTCAAATAAACAATCTAACCTTACAACTAAAGGAACTAGAGAAAGAAGAACAAACAAAATCCAAACTTAGTAGAAAGAAAGAAATCATAAAAATCAAAGCAGAAATAAATGAAATAGAAACAAAGAAAACAATGGCACAGATCAATAAAACTAAAAGCTGGTTCTTTGAGAAGATAAAATTAATAAACCATTAGCCAGACTCATCAAGAAAAAGAGGGAGAGGGCTGAAATCAATAAAATTAGAAATGAAAAAGGAGAAGTTACAATGGACACCAAAGAAATACAAAGCATCATAAGAGACTACTACAAGCAACTGTATGCCAATAAAATGGACAACCTGGAACAAACGGACAAATTCTTAGAAAGGTATAACCTTCCAAGATTAAACCAGGAAGAAATAGAAAATATGAACAGACCAATCACAAGTAATGAAATTGAAACTGTGATTAAAAATCTTCCAACAAACAAAAGTCCAGGACCAGATGGCTTCACAGGTGAATTCCATCAAACATTTAGAGAAGAGCTAACACCCATCCTTCTCAAACTCTTCCAAAAAATTGCAGAGGAAGGAACACTCCCAAACTCATTCTATGAGACCACCATCACCCTGATACCAAAAGCAGACAAAGATACTGCAAAAAAAAAAAATTACAGACCAATATCACTGATGAATATAGATGCAAAAATCCTCAACGAAATACTAGCAAACAGAATCCAACAACACATTAAAAGGATTATACACCATGCTCAGGTGGGATTTATCCCAGGCATGCAAGTATTCTTCAATATACGCAAATCAACCAATGTGATATACCATATTAACAAATTGAAGAATAAAAACAATATGATCATCTCAATAGATGCTGAAAAAGCTTTTGACAAAATTCAACACTGATTTATGATAAAAACTCTCTGGAAAGTGGGCATAGAGGGAACCTACCTCAACGTAATAAAGGCCATATACGACAAACCCACAGCAAACATCAATTCTCAATGGTGAAAAACTGAAAGCATTTCCTCTAAGATCAGGAACAAGACAAGGATGTCCACTCTCACCACTATTATTCAACATAGTTTTGGAAGTCCTAGCCACGGCAATCAGAGAAAAAAAAAATTAAAGGAATAGAAATTGGAAAAGAAGAAGTAAAACTGTCACTGTTTGCAGATGACATGACACTATACATAGAGAATCCTAAAGATGCCACCAGAAAACTACTAGAGCTAATCAATACATCTGGTAAAGTTGCACGATACAAAATTAACTCACAGAAATCTCTTGCATCCCTATACACTAATGATGAAAAATCTGAAAGAGAAATTAAGGAAACACTCCAATTTACCATTGCAACAAAAAGAATAAAATACCTAGGAATAAACCTAGCTAGGGAGACAAAAGACCTATATGCAGAAAACTATAAGACACTGATGAAAGAAATTAAAGATGATACAAACAGATGGAGAGATATACCATGCTCTTGGATTGGAAGAATCAATATTGTGAAAATGACTATACTACCCAAAGCTATCTACAGATTCAATGCAACCCCTATCAAATTACCAATGGCATTTTTTACAGAACTAGAACAAAAAATCACAAAAGACCCCGAATAGCCAAAGCAGTCTTGAGGGAAAAAAACAGAGCTGGAGGAATCAGACTCCCTGGCTTCAGACTATACTACAAAGCTACAGTAATCAAGACAGTAGGGTACTGCACAAAAACAAACATATAGATCAATGGAACAGGATAGAAAGCCCAGAGATAAACCCATGAACCTATGGTCAACTAATCTATGACAAAGGAGGCAAGGATATACAATGGAGAAAAGACAGCCTCTTTAATAAGTGGTGCTGTGAAAACTGGACAGCTGCATGTAAAAGAATGAAATTAGAACACTCCCTAACACCATAAACAAAAATAAACTCAAAATGGATTAAAGACCTAAATGTAAGGCCAGACACTATGAAACTCTTAGAGGAAAACACAGGCTGAATACTCTATGACATAAATCACAGCAAGATCCTTTTTGACCCACCTCCTAGAGAAATGGCAATAAAAACAAAAATAAACAAATGGGACCTAATGAAACTTAAAAGCTTTCACCAGCAAAGGAAACCATAAACAAAACCAAAAGACAACCCTCAGAGTGGGAGAAAATATTTGCAAATGAAGCAACTGACAAAGGATTAATCTCCAAAATTTACAAGGAGCTCACGCAGCTCAATATCAAAAAAGCTAACAACCCAATCCAAAAATAGGCAGAAGACCTAAATAGACATTTCTCCAGAGAAGATATACAGATTGCCAACAAACACATGAAAGGATGTTCAACATCACTAATCATTAGAGAAATGCAAATCAAAACCACAATGAGGTATCACCTCACACCAGTCAGAATGGCCATCATCAAAAAATCTACAAACTATAAATGCTGGAGGGGGTGTAGAGAAAACGGAACCCTCTTGCACTGTCGGTGGGAATGTAAATTGACACAGCCACTATGGAGAACAGTATGGAGGTTCCTTAAAAAACTAAAAATAGAACTACCATATGACCCAGCAATCCCACTAATGGGCATATACCCTGAGAAAACCATAATTCAAAAAGAAGCATGTACCACAATGTTCACTGCAGCTCTATTTACAATAGCCAGGACATGGAAGCAACCCAGGTGTACATTGACAGATGAGTGGATAAAGAAGATGCAGCATGTATATACAATGGAATATTACTCAGCCATAAAAAGAAACGAAATTGAGTTATTTGTAGTGAGGTGGATGGACCTAGAGACTGTCATACAGAGTGAAGTAAGTCAGAAAGAGAAAAACAAATACGGTATGCTAATACATATATATGGAATCTAAAAAAAAAAAAAGAATGATTCTGAAGAACCTAAGGGCAGGACCAGAATAAAGACACAGATGTAGAGAATGGACCTGAGGACATGGGGAGGGGGAAGGGTAATCTGGGACGAAGTGAGAGAGTGGCATGGACATATATACACTAACAAATGTAAAATAGATAGCTAGTGGGAAGCAGCTGCATAGCACAGAGATCAGCTTGGTGCTTTGTGACCACCTAGAGGGGTGGGATAGGGAGGGTGGGAGGGAGACGCAAGAGGGAGGAGATATGGGGATATATGTATATGTATAGCTGATTCACTTTGTTATACAGCAGAAACTAACACACCATTGTAAAGCAATTATACTCCAAT
>NW_006796561.1:721448-729905 GCF_000442215.2 Lipotes vexillifer | reverse complement strand
CATATACCCTGAGAAAACCATAATTCAAAAAGAAGCATGTACCACAATGTTCACTGCAGCTCTATTTACAATAGCCAGGACATGGAAGCAACCTAAGTGTCCGTCAACAGATGAATGGATAAATAAGATAAAATAAGATGTGGTGCATATATAAAATGGAATATTACTCAGCCATAAAAAGAAATGGAATTGAGTTATTTGTAGTGAGGTGGATGGACCTAGAGACTGTCATACAGAGTGAAGTAAGTCAGAAAGAGAAAAACAAATACGGTATGCTAATACATATATATGGAATCTAAAAAAAAAAAAAAAAAAGAAAAAAAATAGTCATGAAGAACCTAGGGCCAGGGCAGGAATAAAGACGCAGACCTACTAAAGAATGGACTTGAGGACATGGGGAGGGGGAAGGGTAAGGTGGGATGAAGTGAGAGAGTGACATGGAAATATATACACTACTAAATGTAAAGTCGATAGCTAGTGGGAAGCAGCCGCATAGCACAGGGAGATCAGCTTGGTGCTTTGTGACCACCTAGAGGGGTGGGATAGGGAGGGTGGGAGGGAGACGCAAGAGGGAGGAGATATGGGGATATATGTATATGTATAGCTGATTTACTTTGTTATACAGCAGAAACTAACACACCATTGTAAAGCAATTATACTCCAATGAAGATGTTAAAAAAATAAATAAAGACCTCTGGATGGAAAAAAAAAGAACAATTGAAAAGCTGGCATAATTTTCTAGCTAATTTGAACTTTAAAAGATAATGCATCCTAAATAACAAGAGCACTGTACGTCAGACAGACACCTGAAAACCACCAAGACCTTTTCTACTGTTTTACTGAGTCCTCCTCTGCGCCTCTATCCAGGTCTATTTTCATCTTCACCACCTCTTATCCTCCCTAGGATACTGCTCAGACCTAACTGATTTTCATATATCCAGCTCACTCAAAGTTCCAAATAAATTAATTTATGAAATTGTACTATATTCTATGTAGATATGTCATAAACACACTCAAACAGTACAGAGAGTACAGCCTGGGGGAAAACAGATGACCACTGAGTGGGAAAAAGATGACTTCACTTGTTTCCTACCCCGAAAACTGCAGAAGATCTCTCCGTTTGAACTCCTACCGCAAGTTTTTATTCCCTACAGACAACTCTTACAGTGCTCTGAACTATAAACAAGTACACATGCCTAATCTCAGAGGGAGTAGGCTCCCAGACAAAAAACATGTCTTCTATGTCTGTATTCACCATGAACCTAAGACAATACCTTGAACAGGATGGGGCAAAACACAAGTTAAATTACTGAATTACTGAATTAACGTAAATGAAAACAGTTGAGGGTGGAAGAGGAGGAGAGAAAAAAAAGGCTGAGAGGATACATCAAAGAGAAAGGAGAAGGGAAGGAGCAAAAGAAGAGAAAAAAGAAAACTTGTGAAGGAAATTCTTTTTGTTAGAGTAGGATTACTTCTTTTAAATTGAGAGTTGGAAAAAGCCATTGCTATGCACCCCATATCACAGCTATCAACACTAGTCTTTTTTGTGTGTGTTTTAACATCTTTATTTGGGTATAATTGCTTTACAATGGTGTGTTAGTTTCTGCTGTATAACAAAGTGAATCAGCTACACATATACATATATCCCCATATCTCCTCCCTCTTGCGTCTCCCTCCCACCCTCCCTATCCCACCCCTCTAGGTGGTCACAAAGCACCTAGCTGATCTCCCTGTGCTATGCGGCTGCTTCCCACTTGCTATCGACTTTACGTTTTGTAGTGTATATATGTCCATGCCACTCTCTCACTTCGTCCCACCTTACCCTTCCCCCTCTCCATGTCCTCAAGTCCATTCTCTATATCTGCATCTTTATTCCTGTCCTGCCTGTAGGTTTTTCAGAACCTTTTTTTTTTTTTAGATTCCATATATATGTATTAGCATACCGTATTTGTTTTTCTCTTTCTGACTTACTTCACTCTGTATGACAGTCTCTAGGTCCATCCACCTCACTACAAATAACTCAGTTTTGTTTCTTTTTATGGCTGAGTAATATTCCATTGTATACATGTGCCACATCTTCTTTATCGATTCATCTCTCAATGGACATTTAGGTTGCTTCCATGTCCTGGCTATTGTAAATAGAGCTGCAGTGAACACTGTGGTACATGCTTCTTTTTGAATTATGGTTTTCTCAGGGTATATGTCCAGTAGTGGGATTGCTGGGCCATACAGTAATTCTATTTTTAGTTTTTTAAGGAACTTCCCTACTGCTCTCCACAGTGGCTGTGTCAGTTTACATTCCCACCAACAGTGCAAGAGTGTTCACTTTTCTCCACACCCTCTCCAGCATTTATCAACACTGGTCTTTAAACTGTCATTATAAACACCTTAAAATATCTCCCAACCCTTGATATTCAAAGTGTGATTTCGCACTGCAACTACAGTATTCCCTTTCTGACCAGCAGATTCCAAGCCCCCACTTCAAACCTACAGGTTTCTGGGTGATTTATGGCTGTTAAAGTTTGAGAAGCACCACCTACACCATTCAAGTCCTTTCTGTTGTACTGAACTTGTGTTTTATTTAAATGGATCAGTAGCTAACAATTGAAAAATCTCTGATTAGAGGAAACTGATCATTTTAATTGGATTTGATCTGTATGTATTTAACTTTAGGTTAAGTTATTAATTACAGAGTAATTTGGCCTGGAGGGTATACCACAAAACTTTGTAACTAGTCATAAGAACATGATTAAAAGAAATTGAGCATTAGGTCAGTGACATCCTCAAGAACTCAGTTTTGTTCCTTCATGCCTAGCACTGGGCTTGGAATGACAGGTGTGGCCAGTGTTTCCTGAATGAATAAAATAAATGAATTTTTACAATCAGATATCTAGGGCTGACAATCTTGGGGTCATCTGGCCAAACAACCTCGTTTTAAAGAAGAGCAAACTAGAAATCCTGAGAGATTCAAAAGCAAGCAAGCTAAACGAGCCAAAATATGCTGCATCTCACATTTTCCCTTTTTGTTCCTTTCCTAGAAATGTGTTAGAAAAGTGATTCTAAGTATTCTAATAAAATGACTGTGGGCTCTTAAAGAAGTGTTAGGGTAAAAAGGTGCCTAGGACTAGGAAGAAGAGACTGGCAAAGGTAAATGAGGTTGGACAAAACTATTTTTCTAAGCCTAATATACTTTTGGACAGGCCAATTAATTAATTTAATCTGCTGAAAAATAAATCTGAAGGAATTCTCAGAAAAAGAAACATGAGCTGCATGAAAATGTTACAAACCAAGGGAGACCGCACATAACTAACTAAAATCTCCACAGGCTTATTTCCTGTTCAAGTATGACCTCCTGGGATAAGTTTTACTGCAGTGTTCATTACCAGATGACTTTTGGTTTTAAGGGAAGCCAAGGGCAAGTTGGAAATATGATTCTTAACTAAACATAAAAAAACCAAAAACCAGAACAAAAATCCCCCTGCGGCTGTTTCTCATTTGTTTGTAATCAGAATGCGGGCTTGCAGAGGAAACACACCAATTTCTGAAAGCAAAAATATAAGGACCCAGTCACGTCCTCAAAACAAACCAACATACAAATCACAGCCGGATCCAGCTGTGCTGCGCAGGAGCCAGGAATTTCTTCTAAGAGCAGATAGATCAAAACGGCGAACGCAAGACAAGCCAGATTTCAATCAAAAAGAAAAGGGTGTGCCCTTCTTTTTTTTTTTTTTTTTTCTTTTCTTCTTCTTTGCAACTTTCACCCAGCAGAAACCTTTGAAGGAGTCTTGGTGAAAAAAACCTTTTCAGACGCTAGTCCCCAGAGCTACACCTCGGTGGGGTGGAAAGGGCAGGCACCGCGAGCTCGCACGGTCGCGGCCCGCGCAGGCTCCAGCCGGGAGGGGAAGGGTCCGGTCCCGAGCCCGGCAAGGCCGGGCCCCCCGAGTGATTCATCAGCAACTCAGGATTCGCGCGCCTCCACCGCGGGCAACACCCAGCGCGTCCCACGGCTCCCACCCCGGCCCGTTAGCCCCGAAGCAGCCCCCAGCGTCCCCTCGCTCCCCGAGAGGGACTGGTACGGAAGGAGATCACAGCCTGGTAGTTGGAAGGCAACCTCTCTCGCCTCAGCCACCATGGCCGGTGCGACTCCCTGCCCGCGCCCGCAGACGTACTTCCTGGAAAGCACGGGCTTGGCTTACCTGACTGGAGCCCGCTAGGGCCACCGACCTCCTTCACAGACCCACAGGGACGGCCTGCCGCTCAGTTCCCACTACCTGCCCGTCCGCCTGCTGCCGCCTCCCAGGGAGTTGTCTGATACTCCGCCGGCAGCTCCCCCAACTCGACGGCCCTGGTTCCACTCCGCCGCCTATGCGCGTGCGCACTACCAGGTCGCGGGGCATCCTGGGAGTTATAGTTCGAGCGAGGAGGGCGCGGCTCAGCGCAGACCCTGGTCTTTTCTGTGTGCAGGACTTTGGGAGTGGCTGCGGATACTAAGCCTTACACCAGCCTGAGAAAACGTCCTTTACTAGTGGAAATATCCACCTTGCACACTTTGGGAGCTATAAACAGCAGCTAGAGGCTCCTTAGTATAGATTTCCTCTTTACTTTGACCTTTGGTCAAGAGGGACGCAAGGCAGGACTTGTGTTGTACCCTTCGTTGCTAATGTGAGGACATAACATCGAGACCTTTAAACTTGTCGTGAAAAAATGATAGAAAAGGAAACAGGCCAAGCACGAGAGGGACGTAAATCAGACGGATGTCACCTCAAGCGCATAGTGGCCCTAGTGATTTCCTTAAGTTTGCAACCAGGGGTGATGTCACCGCGATCAGTTTCCACCCCATCCCATCTTTGCATTCCGGCTTCAAGCTGCACAACAGGCAGTGGAACTGGGCTGATGTAAGTGGGAGAAAAAAGTAGAAGCGCTGCTTAAAGGGGGGAACTGAGGCAGGTGGGCACTCTGAAGGCGAAGAGGAAGACAGCGGGAATACTTCAGATGGCAGCTCTAGGGTGGCCTATGAAATGGCTGCCTTTTGTCCAGGGCTCTGCGGATAGGGAACAGCCACGGCCTTGCATTCATTCCTTTAATCACTCACTGGTAATTTTCCTGGCCTGCTCTTCAGGAATAAACCATTCCCCGGGGTAATGCTCAGCTTTGATACTCCTTCTCAAAGAATACAGCCAGATAAAGGATTGAAGTGCCTGCTTGAGACACATTCCAGCTACACCCAGTGTGGGAGCCGACTAATTGTTAAGCCTCCCCTGGCATTTACTTCTTCCCCTCAGAGCAGGGAGCAACCCCAGGTAAACACCCTGGAATTTCATGCAATTAACATCCACTAATTCTAGCAATGAAGATCACTGATGATTTGGAGTTCTTCAGGAAAAAGAAAGAAAGAAAGAGAAAAAAAGGGAAAAAAAACCCTCCAAAATGCAAATACACTTAGAAGGCAATTAACATTAAATTTTGTGCCATTGCATCTTATTTTCTATAGCATCTTCGTGGGAATCAATTTCTCAAATATTCTTGGAGATAATAGCTGAGAGCAATTTCCTACAGAATTCAGAATTCAGGTTCAACGAATATTTATTGAATATTTAACCCACGCCAAGAACTGTGCCAGCACTCCCTTTATAATATCTCATCCAATCCTCTAAATAACCCTGCAAAGAATATATTAGTATCCTCCATTTCTACAGATGAGAAAACTAAGACTCAGAAAAGTTAAGTAATCTGTGCAAGGTCACACAGCCAGTAACTGGAGATCTAGAAATGAAGTACAAGTAGCCTGACTTAAATTCTAGCATGCTTTCCACTGTTGATCAGACTGTCTCCTAAATTTCATCAAATTCTTTAAAGTAAGATCATCTGTGACCATGTCCAAGGTACATAAAAAAAAAATTCTCTAACACAGTCCAGGGAGATGGTGTTCTGACTGGATGAGCTGAATATCTGGATTTATTTGGTAGTTCTGTGTTTCATTATAAGTTAATATATAGGCGTTATGCTAACTGACAAGTCTCTTGTGAGTTCCTGCTACACCTCTGGGGAAACTGACAAAATAGAGTTCCTGAAAAAGCAAAGCAGAGAACCATGGTTATCCAGATATGGTTTATTTTAAGAAGGACTTTCCTTTATAGCAATATGGCTTCTGCTTTGCTCTTTAAGAAGCAGAGAGGGCTTTTAATTCAATGTCTGACTGATTTAAACTATGACACATTTCCTCCCTGACCTTCCAATATGGGGTATTAGGCATACATTAAATATATTTTCTTTTTTAGCTCTTTAAGTTTTTCCTAACAAATGCCTTCATCTTATTCTAATGCTTTTTTCTAAAATAAAGTGATGTGATGATGGATTCTTTCCTTTTCTTCAGACAAGTATTATCATATTGTAATCACAAGACTCACAAATATGAATCGCCTAAACCCGTATACATTAAATACCACATATGGTACCAGACATATTAAGAATAACATCCTAGTATTGGATAAAACTGTAAAAAAATAGAACGTTCCTCACTGCTTTCTCTCTCTAACTACAATCTATTCTGTATACCAGTGCCAGAATGACCTTTTTAAAATAAATCAGATCATGTCACCCTCCTGCTCCAAACCACTTAGGGCTTCCCAACACATTTCCTTTGGAAAGGAAAGGAAATTCCTTTACAATTCAATCCACCCCCACCAGTCCTTACATGAAAATTTTTATTTCCCACCACACATACACTCTTTTGCTCTACTCCAGTCACAGGGGCCTCCCTGAGGTTTCTCAATCCTGCCAAGTATTTTCTCACTTCAAGTTCTGTCTACTACACAGGAGAATGCTTCCCTCCCAAATACTCGTGGCTCACGCCCTCATTTTCATGAAGGTTCTGTTCAAATGTCACCTCTGAAAGGTCTTCTCTGATCCTCTTACCCTGTCTTTCTCTTTACTTGCTTTGTCTTCTTAGCACCTGTCACTCCCTAACATCTTGCTTTATTTACACATGTAAACTTAATGAGTTCGCATCATTTACCCCTCTCTCCCTAGCATCTGCAGCAATGCCTGACATACAATAGGAATTCAATAAATATTTGTAAATAAATGAATAACTTTCCCTCCCCCTCCTGCACATGAGTGGGATACAGATCCACAAGGTTCATGATAAATGCCAGCCAAGGTCCTGATGCAGCTATAAACAGCAGCTGTGAGAGGATTTGGCTCCACAGGACAAAATCCAGTGAAACTCGTCCTGAAGTGGAGACAGAACTCTCTTAAAAGGACTACACTTTATGGGTTGCCATTATTAGCTTACAGTTAGAAAAAGCACATTTCTAGAAGAGGGAAAAAAAGGCAAAACCTGAAAATTATATATACATAAATAAGTGAAAAGGTTAATCCACTAAATGCCTGTGGTGGATTGCAATATTGTTCCCAACTATTTGCTCTCCCGTAGAGGAAAAGACTACCTTACCCACTGTTATATGACTTGCAGTGCCTCTCTGTAGATATTTTCAGGCTTCTTTTCCTTCTTTCTTCACAAAAATACTGTCATATTGTAATCGCAGAGCTTACAAACATGAATTTGCTTTGGCCAATAAAATGAGTTGAAGCGACAATACGACAGCTTTGAGTGGGGGCTTTAAGAGTGCCATTTCCTACTCGTGTGCTTACCCTTTCCTTCCACCAAGAGAATGGCATGTCCAAAATAGAGTCTTGTCCTTCTGCCTGGCTTTTAGAATGAGAAGTCACATGGAATCAGAGCCTCGGCTGAACACAGGTGCTGATGTGTAATGCGAGCAAGAAGTAAACAGAGATTCAGGTTGGTTTGTTACTATAGACTGACCTAGCAAAGCTGACTACTGCAGTGCCTATTCCATGACAGGCGATCCTCTGAAATAAAAGTGGTCTGGCACCCCTCCCACACACATTTAATCCCACTTCAAGTAATGGAAAACAGTTTGTTTAAGTTCAACATTGGAAAGAGAACACATCTGAGACTGTTAGGTAAAATATTTGAATAAGGAACAGAGTACACATCCTGTTAGTTTTCAGGGTTTTGTCAGAGTGAAAGTGATTGACAAAATGACACTGTGACTTTACTTAATGTATTACAAGACCTAAGTAGTGTTATCTTTAAACTTCCTGCCAGAGTAACACATAAAGCGTGTCACACTGAATCATAATTTGCAAATTAATGCCAGCAGCAATTTTCTTGTTATCAAAAGTTCCTTTAGGAAATAGTTTCCTTGATATACTCAAGTTTTGTTTTTTTTTAATGTGTTTTATAGGAGAACTGAGAAAACTTAAGCTAAAGACATCAAGTTGTAACTAAAAGGTAAGGATTTCATTCCTGAGAGCTTGGAGTTGGTTAAAGCAGTGGGAGGGAGGAATCAGAGAAGACAAACACCATAGCTGGGGCGCACAGTTTTATAGAAAGGAATCAAGCAAAGCCTTTAGCTTGAAATATCTTTCCCT
>NW_006796561.1:703114-721438 GCF_000442215.2 Lipotes vexillifer | reverse complement strand
TTTCCCTAGCATCCCATCTCTGCTTGTTAGAAGCGTCCTCATGTTTCATTGCCCATCTCAAATGCCTGTTTCTGACTCAAACTTCCCTAAGGCCATCAGCTGGAATTGATTTTGCCATTCCTCATATTTTCATACCCTACTGTGCCTCTGCTGAAGGTGCACTAAATGCATATTTCAGCTAAGTGCCAAAGGGCTGAGAATTTACATTTTCAGCTGAAGCCAAGGCTGCTCACAGATATCACTATCAAAAAATAAACTTCTGGATACACAAATAAACTTAAATTTTGATGCCAAAATTTAAATTATTGTTTTAATATTATTTAAAATGTTAGTGCTAAAATAGTAAAGTTTAACATAGTATAACATAGGAACAATAACTTCCCAGTTCTGTGAGCTGTTAGACTCTCCTACAGTCACTGGAGAGCCAGATTTCAGCAGAGGCGAGTGGATGAACAGAGCCATGTCCTAAATGGAACTAAATAAGAATTAAATTCTGGTTTTAAATTATACATGCTAGGTACACCAAAGATTTCTATAAAGAATAATAGCATGGGCTTCCCTGGTGGCGCAGTGGTTGAGAGTCCGCCTGCCGATGCAGGGGACGCGGGTTCATGCCCCGGTCCGGGAGGATCCCACATGCCGCAGAGCGGCTGGGCCCGTGGGCCATGGCCGCTGAGCCTGCGCGTCCGGGGCCTGTGCTCCACGGGGGGAGAGGCCACAGCAGTGAGAGGCCCGCTACCGCCAAAAAAAAACAAAAAAAAGAATAATAGTATGATGTAATCTCTACTTATCTTTCCTTGTATTATTAATTTAAAATTTTAAGCATATATTGACTAAAAAAGATATTGTTGTTCTTCCTAAGTTATCTAACTAATGCAGTCTCTATATTTGTAGTAACTGTCAACCTATTTCCCTACTTACCTACTTGAAAGTTCTTAATACTTTTTAATAATTTTTGAATTAATTTATTTTTAATCAATGTTGAAGACAAAAGAAACCTTTCACAGTCAGCAATTATTACAGCATTTTACTTATCCAATTAGCAATATACATTTATATTTGATAGAATTTCAACAAATAAATAACAGATTTTTCACTCAGATTAAATCTAGAATACCTGCCTATATCTGAAAATCAATATTCATAAAATAATAGCAAATTTAAATGACATACTTTGTTCTTATCAGTGACACTGTTGACTGCTTATATATAAGAATTACCTTTAAAAATACCTATCACCAACCATGCCAAAGCTTAAGGATGATGGGAATAATATTGAAGTAGGCATTCCAAAAGCTGAGGCCCAAAGCCCAGGACAAATAACAGATTTTTGGACAAATATCAAGACTCTTTGTCTACTGTCACTGAAGCTAGAGTTGGCTTTTAGGCAGGCACATTCTACTTCTTACAGTTAAGCTTTTAGTCAACACCAAAGTCTTTATCCACACAGATGGCAATTAACTCACATTTTTCCCATTCTATCTTTTGTAGTTGACTTTTTGGATTAAAATGAGAAAACTAGAGACTTCCCTAGTGGCACAGTGAATAAGAATCCGCCTGCCAATGCAGGGGACATGGGTTCGATCCCTGGTCCAGGAAGATCCCACATGCTGCTGAGCAACTAAGCCCATACACCACAACTACTGAGCCTGCGCTCTAGAGCCCGCGAGCCACAACTACTGAGCCCATGTGCCACAACTACTGAAGCCCGCGCGCCTAGAGCCCAAGCTCCGCAACAAGAGAAGCCACCACAATGAGAAGCCCGTGCACGGCAACGAAGAGTAGCCCCCGCTTGCCTCGTTCAGCAGCCAAGACCGAACGCGGCCAAAAATAAATAAATTTATATATATATATTAAAAAAGTAGAAAACTACTATTGTTTCTATTCAATTTCATCTGATTAGATACAGGCTTGGATTTTGGCCTGTCCAGATATTTTTGAACCTCTCAAAGTATTCCTTATCTCTCCCAGTGCCCATTAGTTAAAGACTCAGTCTGTATTCTATGGGTATCTCATCCAAATTACTGATGAACTGCTAACCAAAACTCATCAAGGAAAGACCAATGTAGAGGCTAAGCCCTCCTTGTTGAAATTCTTCTATTCATCAGCTTTACTTATGATAATGAGTCAAAAAAAAAAAAAAGACTGTTTAAACCAGTCATTTAACTATTTAGTTGAACTGTTATACAGCCCACATTTCTCAAGGGTGTTGAGACTTTCTCAAATGTCTTGATGAAATCCAAACACAGTACGTTCTTTTGACTGTACTCTCATGATTTCCTATCATTTAATATAAGTGAATCTGTGCTACCTGTTAGAGATCACTGCTTCACTTCTAAGTGCTTACAAACCACTAAAGTGGATAATACTTTTCTAAAATTTTGCTCACGATGGGTTAAGTTCAGTGGTCTACAATTTGGAGACCTCCCCCACCTCCACCCGGCCTCCACCACGCCTTTTGAGTCATGCATTGATTTTCCTACATCATCTCCCTTCTTAGGTTGGTTGAGCCAAAGCACAGCCCCCCCTCATTCAAGCTCATGTACATCTAGTTCCTACAGAGGCCCTGTGATATGTTGGATACTTGCAGGAAGCTGTGGGCATCTGATTGTGTTCCCTGACTGGTGGGCTGAGAAGTGAGCTGTTAGCTGAGGCAGGGAGGGTGTGGGGCACCACTTCTTACAGCCCCAGAGAAAGGCTGAATGATCAAACTGAGAGAGGGTGGTCCATAACAGAGTCAAGTCTAATATACAACAGACCCAAAGTCAAGGAGTCACTGCTCAAAGCCAGACTGCCAAATCCAAAGGAGGGCACCCAGAAAGCAGGGCAAGTACAAGCAAGTTGAAACATCAGGGAATTCATGAGGAGCTAAATGAGAGGGTGGGTCAGGAGTAACTTCTGAGTCAGCTGTATCTAATTTATATTTGATTCTTGGAGTGATGGGGGAGGGCCTGTCTGCCAGAAGGGAATGGACAGTGGAAACACAAAAATGTGTAAGATTCAGTCCCCCTTAAATTCCTGACATTGTCAGCATTAAATGGAAAACTTTGTTGCTGTTAATATCCATGGATATTAATTTAGGTTAGAATTTAGGATACTAATACCTAAGTGCCTTCTGTATGCCAGGCACTGCTCTAAGTATTTTTACACATGAATCCTCATAATAGTCCTACTGTGAAGTACGACTGTGATTCCTATTTCAGAGGTGAAGAGACTGAAGCTAGGTAATTTGCAGAATTTCACACAACTAACAGAAGTGAGATCTGAATTGGACAAGTCTGACCCCAAAGTGCACACCTGTAACTCCCATTCATTACAGCCTCATAGACTGAGAGAATTCTTCAAAGAAAATAATTACCTTCTTGACCACGAAAAGGTGTGAGACAGCAAATATAGAAATTAGATACAGGCCTTCTATGCTTCTTCTTGGACCTCATCATCAGTCTAAGTGACAGAGTTAGGGCAGAGCTCAGCAGGGTGGCAGAAAGTAGGTTTTCTTGTTTTTCCAGGACAAGCCTTTACAATGTAACTTTATTTTTAGTGTTCCCTGTTTTGAATCCCAGCATAGCTTACAAAAAATTTAATTCCAAAGTTAATATAAAAAATTCAAGGGCTTCCCTGGTGGCGCAGTGGTTGAGAGTCTGCCTGCCAATGCAGGGGACACGGGTTCGTGGCCCGGTCCGGGAGGATCCCACATGCCGCGTGAGCGGCTGGGCCCGTGAGCCATGGCCGCTGAGGAGAGGCCACAGCAGTGAGAGGCCCGCATACCGTAAAAAAAAAAAAAAAAAAAAAAAAAAATTCAAGGTAAAACAACCCATTTGGGGTTAAGTATATCTGTATTCTTGCTCCCATTTATTCTAACAAATGTTAACTGTTCAGCTGAATGTGTGTGTGTGTGTGTGTGTGTGTGTGTGTGTGTGTGTGTGTGTATTTTCATTTTAATAAGGTCTTGTTTCTCCTCTGGCTACTTCTGGTTGTCTGTCTACTTCTTATATTCCTCATAATAAGGGCACTCTATGGTCCTTTCTAGCAAATGTACTTTTCTAATATGAGAACATGGTGCCAATCATTTTAAAGAGACAATGTGTCTTAAAATTATCTAGATTAAATCAGTCTTTACTTTCATTTTAAAAGAAAAGTTTATTATTCCTAATGTTCTGTACATTTTCACTTGGAAACTTCATTCCAGACACAAATGAATACATTACATCTTTGAAAGCAGAAAGATCTTGATTAATTAAAACAGTATACCTTTACCTTAGCATTAGGTCAGGCTGGCAAATTCCAAAAGGTCAAACACTGCACCTATCTGTGCTGACTGGGATCCTTATTAATTATCATGGTAAAAGTATTTCACGTTTCATACATTTTGCTTTTTTACACATTTATTTCCCACATAATGTTCAATTTCACATTTAAAAGGCAAATTAATCTTTAATTCCCTAATGAATATAACCAATGTCTACCTGTGAAAAGTTTCAAAATGAAAAATGAAACTATGTTGATTTATCAATAACTGCTTAGCCAGATAAATGTTGCCAATATAAGTTTAAACAGCTTACAAAGTATTATTTCCTTTGTTCTCTTCAAAACAATACAGGTACACATAAGGTCACACATTACAGGCATCTGAACTGGTAAGATATTACACATTGGTGGCATGCAAGTATTTTACATTTTTAAATCCAGTGAAAAATGCTGCTTTTTGTTTTCTTTAAATAGATGAAACACAATTAAGATAAAGTTTTAATTAAAATATAAATATTATTCCATGAATATAGTGGGGTTTTTTAAAACCAAAGTGGCAGAGATGAGAATTTTAGTTCAGAATAATTTTTCTTAACTAAAGATTGTCACTGGCAAAATTTGGTACTAAAATAAAATTTCCTTAAAAAGTACATTTTCTACCCATCTTATTTCACCATATGGCCAATTCTTATCTATCCACATTTAGATTATCCATGGGAAAGTTTTAATCCTGGACCAGCTTCTCCCAATCACACAGTGTACTTCTGATTCTGATTGGCTTCTCTCTGTTATCCAGTCAATATGTGCTCAGTCAGACAGACAGACAGACAGACACACACACACACACACACTCTCTCTCTCTCTCTCTCTCTTTCTCTCTCTGTCTCTCTCTCTCCGTCTCCCTAAATAAAAACCTATGAAAAACATGCCATGTTTACTGTGCTCAGTTTCTTTCTTTGCATTTCCTCCTCGCTTTCTCCACCATGAGAAATAAAATATGAGGAGAAAATATCATATATTTTAAAATGTCAAAAAGGCTGCTTCTCCAGAGCTATTCTGAAAACAGTAAAAACTGCTGCAGAGGAACAAATAACTCTGTGGATTGTTCAGACCTCTTCCTCTGAACAAAGCCTATGGAGGAGAGATGGAGCCACAAGGGAGGCATTGCGCACCCGCACTCACGTTCAAAGGCAATGGAAACATTTAGAATCACAGGATTGTAACGTTTGGGGGCTGGAAGGGATCTTAGAGAGCATCTAACTCACTTAATTTTACAAGTGAAATGAAGACAAGATAGATGGAAAGATCCACCCAAAGAAACACATAGCTGACATACAAATCAGTACTATTTTCCAAAAATATCACTTGGTGGAAAATTGAGCATAATTCTTGAGGGGCTGGAGGATAATTCAATTCAAGCAACATTTATTAAGCACCTATTATACACAAGGCACCTTACTAGATGTTACTGAAGATGCAAAGATTAATGAGACAGTCCCTGCTTCCCAGTGCTTATGAAAGTTCCTTGAGGCTATGTTTCAATATCTTTCTTAGCAGAAAATAATACTGACCAGGACTAAGGTTGCTGGTGATAACAAAGCAGCTGATGCCCAGGAGAGCTGATCTCACAAGTAACACTTTCTCCCCTTCACCATCAGGGCTCGAGCCTGTTACACAGCTGTTGGGGCCCTAAGGACAGTCTTCTTTCCTAGGCCTCCAATCACACCTCAAATCTTAGCCTACCCCACCCCCTGAGTAGTGACAAAACTGACAGGAGGGCAGCAGTGCGCCAGACCCTCCTCTCAACTCCTAATCCCTGTTTGCTTTCCCCTTAGTGTCTGTGCAAGGGTCCTGATCACATCCCAGGGTACTGTCAAAGTGGCCCAGGAAAATGCCCACCCACATACTTCACTGGTATATCTAACACCCACTGCGCCCATCAACCACTTCTCCCACCTGTATGTGGAAAGTAAAATAATTCCAGTCCCCTACATCATACCCATGTTTTAATTCCTCATATTCAAAAAGATGTGAGAGATGTAATTGTTGGTTAGAATAAAATGGATTCAAGAGGCAGTGGAAAACATTAGTGACTAGATAATAAAAATGATCTCCCACTTTTGTATAGCCCTTTCCAGTATAGTGTTTTCATCCCATTATCTGATTATATTCTCACCACAAGTCTGTGAGGTAGTTAGTGAAGTTTATTCCCATTATAGTATAGCTGAAGAACCTAAGGCTTGAGAGACTAAGTGGCTTGCCCCAAAGTCTCCCAGCTAAGGAAGTATGGAGCCAAGTGTCCAAGTTTCTTGACTCCAAATCCAGTGCTCTTCCCCCTATATAGTCTATAATTGTCAGGCAATTGAATGAATTGCCCATGATCATATACCTGCTAAGTGTTGGTGATGGGATTAAGAGTCAGCCTCCAAACCTGTTAGTATGGTGCCCTTCCACCATACCAACTAGCAGAGCCAATGTGCTCAGAATGACTACCATGGAAGATGTCAGAGAAAAGTCTAGTCTCCTTCACCCTCTCCCAAGTCAATGATGCATCACAAAACTGGGATAACCTCTGGTACGTGTACAACCTTCCTAGAATAGTGCCCAGAGGCAGGTTATAAATTCAAACCTTGCAACTCCTCCATCCATCTAATGAATGTTTAATTATAGCTGTTAGGGGAAGATGGGAAAGAGGTAAGCTGAGCAGAGCTTACTCCTACCCTTAAGCAAGTCAAAACCTTTAATTTCCATCTTCCTTCCCCACAGCACTTAGCCCCTCCACTCTACTAAACTCCTGAACCACAAAACAAAATTCAATCTGACCTAGAGTTGGGAGCAAGAACAATGAATACATCTTTTCCTTTGCATGTGTCTCAATTCTTGAGCGTTGAGGATGGCATGGTGAGTGGTGGGGATATTTTAAATGAGGAGCAATAAGGGGAAACTGCTACTGGAAGGCAGAGCTAAAATATTTCTTCTTAGTTCTCTATTCATTAAAATGAAAATAGCCGTCATTGCTTCATTAGTGGAACAGAGGAAGGAAGCTTCAGAATCATGACTTAAGACCCAACCCCAGAAACAGTTCCACCGAGTACAGGTAACATAGCACAGAACAAAGTATTCACAGCTTACTGCCCCCTGCCCGTTTTTGCTTATGCAATCAATACTTGAGCTAAAGATGGTATCCACTTTTCAATAAGGCACTCTACCCCAAAACCCAGAAACACTGATCAAATTATATTAATCCAGAGTTCTTTCACTTCCTGTCTCCTTCACAGGACCTAGAAGAGGGCTAAGTACATCATGCCCACAAAAAAGGAAAATACCCCCAAACTCTTTTGTAAATTTTAAATGTCTTACATTTAAAACATGTTGATGTTTAAACTGGTTTCAAGTTTGACTGTCTGAAATATTCTCATGGTAGTTATTCAGAACACACTGGTTTCCCTAATGCTGGTGACCTGCCAGGGGCCACATTTCTGTCTGGAAGAGAAGCAGCTGTTCTTTTGGTTTGATGTGCCAGGCTTCCCTTAGGGAAATTGTTTTGAGGAGTATAGGCATTGGGATGCTTTCTCAGTTTTTAAATGGAGATGGGCTTTTACTGTAAGATGAACTGCGTGCTCTAAGATGGGTGAGTTGCATGAGCCCCTCCAGGTTGGTGATTCTCTACCTAACCTAGGCCCGCAGCAACTCTGAGAAGGAAAGGGGAGAGGGACTGGGAGACAGCATCTCCCTTCAATCAGGAGTCCAGCTTTGGCCAAACACCTCCTTAGAGTATTTGGCGATCTTTATGTACAAAATATTTATATACAATATATCCTACAAAGATGGAAGGAAGGGGCTTAATCATGTGGATGAAGATGAAAATGCTTTCACCCATACACTTTAGGCATATGGAGAGATTTGGTGCTGGAACAATGAAATGATTTCCAGGCTTCTGATATTCCCTAAGCGTTATCTTCCATACATGCTGGGAAATTTGGTGGTTGGTGACATAAGCCACAAACTCTAGGGAGTGATTTCACATTTCACCTGGGCCTGAAGCAACTCTAAAAAAGGACAAGGGAAGTGGGTCTGGGGAGAGAGTATCTCCCTTCAATCAGTGGTCCAGATGCAGTCAAATACCCAGTTAGATATCTGGATATTTGGCAACATGCACACATGCACACACACACGCGCGCGCGTACATTACGCCCTACCAAGATGAAAGGAAGGGATTTAATCATGCTGATGAGGAT
Organism: Lipotes vexillifer; assembly: GCF_000442215.2. Taxonomy (NCBI): domain Eukaryota; kingdom Metazoa; phylum Chordata; class Mammalia; order Artiodactyla; family Lipotidae; genus Lipotes; species Lipotes vexillifer. Next base: position 712,952 of record NW_006796561.1, on the reverse strand, counting down.
AAAAGTTTCCCTTATACACTTCTGGCAGATGGGGAGATGTAGTGCTGAACTAATTATATGATCTCTCTAGACTTCCAAAATGTATCTCCTAAAAGTCATCTTCCACATATGCTGTGATGGGTGTTGGTGATAGGAGCCTGCGAATCCAGGTGAGTGATTTTACACTTAGGGTGGGCCTGTACACGTCTAAAAGGGGAAAGAAGGTGGTCTGGGGAGAGATGATCTCCTTTCAATCAACTGTCCAGATGTTGCCAAATATCTCGATATAATATTTGGCAAAATGCATACATATAAAAATATTTTATATACATTATGCCCCACCATGATGGATGGTAAGGGATTAGTCATGCTCAGGATCACGAAAGAGCTTCTACTTACAGACACTTGGCAGACAGGGAAATGAAGTCCTAGGCTAATTAAATGATTTATAGGCTCCCCGAAATGTAAGTTTATCTTTTAATAGTTGTATGAATACTCATGGAAATGTCACCTTTCGAGCTACTACAAAAACACAGGTAATGATAAGATAAACTGATTAATAATAAATATTTGATTTAACGGACTCTATATACAAGTGACCCAACTATTTTATAAGCTAAAAACAGTGCTAAATTTTGACAATATCCCATTATCTTGCTTTAATACTATCGACAACTGCAGCACAGTCACTTTCAAGTCCTGATTTTTTTTCTTGCTTTCTGACACGGTTTGCCAAGAATTGCTTTAGCCCCTGGTCCACAGCACCTTGGGGCTGCAGGGAACACTCCGTAGGATCCAAGACTTCTTAGGGGTGAAGGCAAGAAAGAGAGTAAATGAGAAAAGAAAGGAAAAAGCCTTACTTAGAGGGGCATGTCAGCGACTCTGCACTTAAACATATTTGCAACAAATCTAAAGGGATAGGAGAAAGACAACTAAGAGATGTGTCTCCCCTGGCAACATGGTAACCAAAACATGTGTACAAAAAGAGGAAGAGGGAGAGGGAGGGGGAGAGAGAGAGGGAGAGGGAGAGGAAGAAGAGGAAGGAGGAGGAGGAGACCTGTAAACATTCTACCCAGGGGTGTGCTGCTGAATGTTTATTAACCAGCAAACTGGGGGTAGGGGAGATGGGCTGGAAGCCCTGATTTGTAATATTTGCTAATTTCCATGGTATAAATACTCCCACCAACAAGAAGTACTGAACTTCTGAGTTGGGAAGAACTACTGAGTTGGGCAGAGATGTTTAAGGGCACACCACGATACAGTATTTCTGCCGCACAGACACAGTAAGTGCAAATAATCTCAGGAGTATGAAAAATAGTAAAGTGTATTTTTGAGTATTACTTTTGTTTTTTAATATAATGTATTTAATTGTTAGTGCATGTCATTTACTTTTTAATAATGGTTGTGTTTAACAACCAGTTTACAAAATTCTTGATAATTTAATAATGAGTAAGCCTGTAAGTTGACTCTAACATACCACACCTAAATGAGTAAGAGGGAAAGAAAAAATCAGACTGAAAGCTGTCCAGTAGTAGTTGCTACATAGATAGATAGATACATAGATAGAGAGACAGATAGGGAGATGCAGTAGAAAGCTAGTTAAAGGATTTTTAGGGTTTCCAAAATTCAACATGCTCTGCTCATTATTCCCTCAAAAAGTATAAAATATTCTTATGTCTCAAAGGATTTTATTTTGTTTTCTTCTATTTTCTTTTCCAAAGGATTTTAGAGATAGAGATGTGGGCACTTATAATACAGGTAAATGTTCAATTTTATAAGGGCTTTCCATCCTAAACAGTTTCCACGTGCTTTATAAACTAACTAGAATAATATATGAATTGTTTTTTCATTTATTTGTTTTACTGCTATCAAGCAACTCAGGAACACTCAATTACTTAGTAAATTCTGGATTGGGCCCACCTTCTGACTGAGTCAGCAACTTCTTTAGATCCAGTTGTCACCAGGACAAAGGATGTCACCTTTACAAGGCTCAGAATTATAAGGAAAAGAAGAAAAAAAGAGAGAGAGTTGGAAGGAAAGGAGGTGGGGAAGGGAGGCAGGGGTGCCTAAGGCAATGTCAGAGGGTCACCACGTCCTGCCTCAGTTGTGAGCTGGTGTCAAAGGCTGCAGTCACATGTTTCCTTAGCTTAATATCACACTGGTGCACTGCAAGATGAAAAGATTCATGCATCTACCATGCAATCATCTCAATTGTACTTTCATAGTCTTTGTCCTTGGGATGACCAACATCTGGATAAACGATAATTCACATTTTTTCCTGATGTTTGAAAATGTCTGGATGGATCATGCCATGTGGACAAAATCCGTATAATTAACTTGAATGTTCACATTTCATCCTGTGATCTTGTTGCCCTAAAGACAAAGCAATAAATGCTTCTAAAATTTGCCAAAATAATGCAATCATGTGTAACAGACAACCTTAAAGTGTGATTATTATTGTTTTATTTAGGAATGTACTATTTTAAAAGCTTCCCTCTTGCTAAAATTTAAAAATTTGCCATCATGGCTGGAAAACTTTAAAACACCTTTGTAAAAAGTTATCCATAGAGTGATGTTAAAGATCGAATTACGTGGAATAATCAGTAAAAGTAGGTATGCTAATTCATTTTGCTACTTGTGAGTCTGGTTTGAAGCTATTTTTGTGAGTGAAAGAATATTTCATACCTATTTGCTAAAGCTATGCTTATGTATCTTAATGCTGTCTTCTTTTTACGAAGATGACACCACTGATCTTCAACCAGTAGGGCATGTGCATTTAGTGACTTTTCTGGAACTAAGGGAGAATTTGTGTTAAGTTGGTCACATTTTTTCACCCAGTGAAAGATTGGCAATACTAACTTCGTATGTGGTCAGCAGAACACTTCTGATGTATTTAGCCTAACTCAAAGCTATGCATGTAAACAGAGATAGGCCTCTATCTTAATCACAGTTACAAACACATTATATACTAAGTTCCTTTCCTTTAAAAAAAAAAAAGTTCATGTAAGAAAGCAAGACCGCCCAATATGAAAGTCACTAAACCATTTTCCATTGTCACCCACTAAGATCTGCATAAGTCCATTGGTGCAAGTTGCCAGAGGTGCCCATGAGCAAATAAAACAATCGTATATGTTTAAAAATCCAAGACAAATACGTAGTGCTAAAAAAGAATAACAATTAAATTATTAGTTGTGTGGTTAACGGAAATGAACAACCTTTGATAAAATGGTCCCAATGGAGAAGGAGAAGAGCTTTTGTTTTGAAATTGCCACCATGGTGAAACTGCCACTTCCTTTTCTTGTGGAAGTTTATCTTCGGTCTCCTTCAACTCGCTTTTTACGAACTAGGTGAGAGAGAAAGGTTTAAAAAGACAAAATGAAGGCATATTCCTTAAACTTCAGACAAACAACAATAATCACACAGAATAGCATCTCACACACTTGAGAACACAGTTATCAAAAATTTCAGTATTTAATTACCCGTGGCGATAAATGGAAATGACAGACTAGGCCAGTGCCTTTTGTAATTTACATTCAAATAAAGCTAAGTCTGATAGTTGGGGACTTCAATGTTAGAGCTCTCCCATTTCTATGGAGTAGAAGGTCCAGAACAAACCCACGAAACAGTGAACTTCTAAATATTTTCATGTTTACTTATCCACAACACATCTTCTCAGCTTCTGTGTAACTCAGTCACCAACTGGCTAAAACTAACTCCCCAGGATGACACATTCACAATTCTGATTTTGGATTGAAAACCAAGAGGAGCTGCAAACAGAAATTTAAAGTTTCTAAATCTGTTTTAAATGGAAACTTCGAAGTATCAACCTCCAAGGAAGGTAGGATTCAGATGACTAGCAAACTCAAGAGATTAAGCTTCCTTAAATCTGGTACTTAGTATCAAAGAATCTGCCCTGACTGCCTTCCCAGTTTCTGCAACCCTCTTCTTCCCCCTTTCACCTCCCCACCTGCAGGCTCCTCTGGTGGATAGGAAGAGGGCTGCTCCAATCTTACTGGATTTGGCAAAAAAAAAAAAAAAAAAAAAAAAAAAAAAAAGGTGCCCTGGCTGTGGCCCTGTCTCAACTTCCCCCTTTAAATAGCCCAGCCTGCTCCTGCTCAGCTGCAGAAAATTCAACAAAAGCTATTGCCCACAGCTGCCGCTCTTGGTCTCAGGACTGCCTCTCCATTTACTTCAGACCTCTTGTTTTGCCTTTTTTCTTTGCTCTCCGTGTTGTTTAGATGAGGACCCATGTGTTTTCCCAGGAATCTTCCAACTGCTGCTCTAATCATTCCCCAAAGCCCTGTTTGCTGGGCTGCCCCCTGAGCCTCACCCTTTGCACCTTGGAGGCAAGCATTGCCATATGCCTGGCCAGCCTCTGGGTACCATTCACTGCACCTTTGCTGGGCCTCAGGGTCTTGGGCAGCAAACTGGACACTAACATGTACCTGCCCGCTTCCGGTTCTAACCCTTAACTTCCATCTTGTCCACCATCTGAACCCTCTCTATGGCCAGCACTATACTTGGTGGGACACCTTGTCCAGTTTCCCTGTCCAAGGTCTGGCATTCTGTCCCTGAACCTCAAACTGGGGACTGAGCTCTGTTGTTGGCAGACTGCTTGCCAACTGGACTATCTGCACCTGGATGGTCTTGCTCCACACTGCTTCAGGTGGCTGGGATGTCCCCAGAACAAGCCTTCCCAATCAGTCCCATTCTTCTTTGCTGTGGTTGACCAGGACAGGCCCCACCTCATTCTAACAGAAGTCCTCAGCAAAGAGTGGGTAGCAGGAAAGATTAAAGAGAAGCTAACTGAAAAAGCTACTTCTGAGCTTAACATTTAAAAAACATAGCTCTGTTAGGTCATTTCACATGTAAATCACCAATAACCATATTTAAACCCAAGTACAAAAGCACAGTAAGGAGTCAAACATAAGTGAATTGGGAATTTCCATGTCACTGTGTCCATCTTGTGGTGTAGATAACAGAGGGTGATTACATGTAAGAAGTAAGGAGAAGTAAATGCACAAAGGAAATCAAGCAAAAATCAAAGCCTGTCTGGAAAAAAAAAGAACAAACGGTTCCTCTTGAAAGAATGCTACAATAAAACTTAAACACTGTGAAGATGATGAGGATTCCTATGACCATGTAATAATGTGCTTCCGATGAAGGGCTGACACCAAAGGCCAGTGGAAAGGTATCTGTGAGACATTATATCTGAAGTGGAGAAATGAATGGTCACCCTGCTCTTCTAATTGCTAACAGCACATATTATGGCTGCATTACCCAGGTCATTATTCTTTGTGATGGCAGCTGCCACTCTTGTTCGTGGTCCTTGCTTGGTAAACTGATATCCAAACTTGAGGATCCTTGAATTCTCCTCGAGCATCTGGGCAATTTCCATCTCTACGGCTGTTCCCAACTGCTGTCTCTGATTGCACGTGTGGACACATACAGAGAATGGCCAAGAAGGAAAAGGAAACAGTTACTCGCAAGGGAAAGATGCATGGCTATTTGTTGGACAAAAAGGCAAGTCTCAAATTGAAAGGGACAAAATCACTTGAGGTGTTTTCTCTCATACAGTTATTTGAGACCTGTTCCTTGTGGAGAAGCAAAATCCAACAGACAGCTGAATCTGCTGGCATGTTAAACTGAAAAGACTAAGCAAATTATTTATGAAGGAAAAGACGATTCCAGATGTAAAATTAAAGCAAAACTAATACTTGGTGTTTCCAATTACCCCAGTATCTGCTGTTTAAACAAAGGGTATTTTTTTTTTAATAGTGACACTGTCTTATAGCAATCAATCCAATTATGGAATTTTCTATTCTGGGGTCCATATCCAAAAATAACTGAAGATGGGCCATTCTCTCCCAACAGTCTCACTAGGAGATCCTCAAGAGGCTTAATTAAAGTGGTTTGAACTGTAGCTAGTTGAATTATTGAACACTGAAGGGGTTACTGGACTACAGGAAAATCCCCTAAGTTTTTTGAGTTGGTGGAAAGAGGTTTTTTGTCTGTTTGCTTTTTAAGTTGAGACACAGAATAATAATTTAAAAAGTAGAGTTAAAAAATGGGGCATGTACATTTAGGAATTTACAGTTAAATTTAAGGAACATAGTATATTTTTTCATACTATATTCATGAATTTTTTTAGAAAGTACAAAGAAAAGACAAACAAAAAAAGTATATAAAATATAAAAGCTCCCTTTCCCCAGTATTCCCATTCCCCATACAGAAAGCCAGTTCGGCATGTAGTCTTTGAAACATTTTCTGTGCATTCATATGTCTACATAATCACATGTACATCTACGCTTTTTTTCACATAAATGGGTCACACTAGCATATTGTTCTGAAACATGTTTTTGTTCTTCATTTAACATTAAGAACATGTTTTCATGTAGGTAAGTATGTTTCCCTCATCCTTGTAAACAATTGCGCAGCACTGTATTGTAGTAAGTGATCATAATTTATTTAGCTTTGCTCTACTGACTGCTACATTCCTTTCCATTCCTATTCCAAACTATGCTATGGTGAACTTCCCTTGCACAGAAAGTACGTCCTGGGGCATTTCTGCCAGTGTGCCTGTAGGGCAAATTATACCTGGGCCCAAGAGTAAGCATGTTTCAAATTTTGATAAATTACTGACTTACCCTCAAAGGTTGTGACAATTTTTACTCCTGCTGATAGTGTTGGAGAGCTAGTGTTCCCTACTTTAGCCAACATGGGATATTATGAATCTTTTTCACCTTTTTTAATCTAAGGGGTAAAAATTTATTTCACTTGTATTTATTTGCTTTAATTTGCATTTCTCAAATTATGACTAAGAACAATTAATTTTCTTATGCATTTGTATTTCTTTGTTTGGAAACTACCAACCTCTGTCATTTGTATATTTTTCTACCAGCTTGTGGTTCCTGTTTTTAAAATTTATATATTAGGAAATTAGCCCTTTGTCAAACATGCTAAAACAACTTTGCTCAGTTTGTCTTTTGACTTTCTGATTAAGACCTTTTTTCATTTTCATATAGTCAAATTTATTAGTCTCTTAGATTTTATGTCATGTTGAGGAAGCCTCTCTACTTCTCATTTCTTCCATTTGTTTTATGATTTCATATATTTTAATATTTAAATCTTCATTTTACCTGGAATGAATTCTAGTAGAAGAATTTAGAGCCCCAACCTAATTTTGTTCCAAAAATGCTAGTGAGTCACAACATTGTAAATCAACTATTCTCCAATAGAAATTTTTTAAAAAAATGCTAGTGAGTAGACTCACCATCTTTTACTTCATTCTTTCCCCACTGAGTTGAAATACTACCTTGCTGCAAAATTCTCAGGTGTATTTGGGTGTGTTTCTGGACCCTATAGCTTTGCCAAGTCTATGTCTGTGCCTGAATCATGCAATTTTGATTAAATATATTAAATATATATATACACACACACCTTTTAAATATATTAAAATATGTAATACATTAAAAGATATATTTAAATATATATATATATATATCTTTTAAATTTGGAAAAGTTAAGTATTGGGCAGATGAAGAAGAAAAGTTAATGGAGGAATTTTTGTGTTCTAGGCAAGTTCTAAGGCTTAATTAACTCTGTTCCTCTTCTTTCTTTTCATCCAGCAACCTGTCAAACGAGTGTCTCCCCAAGAAATGAACAAAATGTGACATTTCAAGTCAGAAAATAACAATTCTGGGTATCCAAAGTATAGAGATTACTGTTCTCAGCAGTGTAGGGCCATGGGACTGAGAGGCAACAAAAAGGTAAGAGACACTGACCTTAAAGTTTCATGAGCAACTTTAGTTCATGACACACTTTCAAACAACAGGGCTGTATTAGAGATTGAGACTTGAGCTAAGGTTGGGGCTGCCATAGTTATGGCTTATGCCCCCGGGGTGGGCCAAAGGTGCTATCCAAGGGCAGAAGGAGCTCAAGATGGATGTAGCTGACTGAGGGAGATGACATAACACCCCTCTATTTCCCCTCACAAATCTTAGGCATTTGGAGTCTTAGATTGGGGTAATATACAGCTTGAGCATGCTGTGGTGATAAAAGGATATAAGAGCCAAAGAAAATTATATTGGGAGGAGGGCATATAAAAGAAGGGGAGAAAGTAATATAGCATAGAGCATCTTTCTTTCTTAGCCTGAGTCTTTTTTTTTTTTGATTTGAGATCTTTTGTGTTGTATAAACCCAGGGCAACAAATGGGCACCAAAATTTCTTATAATTTGGATGTTTCTCTTTTTAATTTTAAGTCACTAAATACAAAGAAAAGGAAAGAGAAGTTAAGCACGTAGTCCTTCAGATCACCTTTTTTGTGACCTTTTTTCTCTACTCAAATTTATTTAGCAGTTACCCATTTCATTAATATGCATCACTGATTGCTCTTCTCACGGGGCACCTGATTAAATCATCACTTGTTTACCTGGAGCTTAGTTATGGCAGCTCACGCCACTGCTGGATTCTCAGCAGGCCTGCATTTTGGTGCAGCTGCCTGCTGCAATGATGCTAAATTGGTCTCAGCTGCTGGCCCTTCCTGAGGAAACTGTCTTAGAGATTATTTTATTTCAAACCCTTCACTGTACAGATGAGAAAACTGAGGTCTACTTCTAACAGTCTATGAGTCAATGAAGAAAATTTGGATGGAAGAGAAGTTTTGAGTCTGAATTTCCTTTATTGGAATAAAGCAAATAATTTTTCCAGTTGCTTTAGAACTTAACACTCTTTCTTATCATAAGTAAAGAGAAGCCATTTCAGAGGCATATTGCGAGTTGAAAAACTACACAAATCCACCCCTAGATGACTGAGGACGGGAGATGAGGTTTGATGCTTCAGAGGGATTTAAGAGAGATTTTATATTTCAGGGTCTTCTTCACATGCATTCTAAAAAGCTACTCTACTCTAAATTTTCAGGATTTCAGCTCATTTAATAGGTATAAGGTTGCTAGATTTAGTAAATAAAAATACAGGACATACAATTAAATTTGAATTTCAATAAATAACAAATAAATTTTTAGTATAAGTATATCCCAAATGTTTCATGGGACATACTTGTACTAAAAATAATTCACTGTTTATCTGAAATTCCAATTTAACTGTATTTTATCTGGCAACCCTAACTAGGTAGTATCTTACAAGGAACTGGTAACAAAGTACCTGGAACATTATTTCAGATATGGGGTTTCACAATGGCCTGAACCAACACAGAAAGTTAAACATACTTTGGAATGAGGTATCCAATTCTGTCTTAGCACTCCTGGAAATATTTATGAAGAGTCCTCATAACTTCCTCCTGATACTAGCCTATTTGATATATATCCCTGAGCTATCACTTCTTTTCACTCACTTAATATTTCCCTCTAGCTTGTTTTCCTACTCTTCCACTCCCCAATTTACTAGTAGCTGGACACATTAGGATACACAGGAGCAAGCTTCCTACGTGTGTACAGCCACGTGTGCACATTCCCAGAGATGTGCACTCCACATCTCTGCAAGGGAAAGCTGTTTTGATAATGTATCCCTTCTAGGGAGGGTGAGAGTGAGGGAGTGAGTACCTGTCTCCTGGTGGGGTTCCCCTGCTCCCCTGGCAACAAGGCTCAGGAGGAGTCTAGGGACAGAGGACCTGCACTGAAACAGCCCACTTGTTCTGGTTAGCAAAAAAAAAAAGGAGAGTAGAGGGCTTCCCTGGTGGCACAGTGGTTGAGAGTCCACCTGCCGATGCAGGGGACATGGGTTTGTGCCCCGGTCCAGGAAGATCCCACATGCCGCGGAGCGGCTGGGCCCGTGAGCCATGGCTGCTGAGCCTGTGCTCCGCAACGGGAGAGGCCACGACGGTGAGAGGCCCGTGTACCA
>NW_006796561.1:693548-703104 GCF_000442215.2 Lipotes vexillifer | reverse complement strand
AAAAAAAAAAAAAAAAAAAAAAAAAAAAAAAAAAGGAGAGTAGAACTATTCATGTGATCTGCTGGGGGTCTCCAGGCTTAGGCAATAGTCTTGGGTGGGACCCTGGGGCTTCATCAAATCTTGGAGGGTCTAGACCAGGGATTTTCCTAGACATGCAGGGGTCACTTCCCTTACTGCCCATCCCGTCACCCCACAGGGGAATGCTCACAGCACAAGTCTCCTTGCTTTCTCCTCTTTCTGGTCCATTCCAAGGCCCTTTATTCCAACTATACAGTGTCTAGACCTCGCAGATTTACTGAATCCCACTGCAGACAAGTCCCTGTAGCCAAAGGGGAAGGGCACAGCATCATGCTGAGAACTGAGAGTTGCTGTCTGAGAGCAGGAACCAGCTCAAACCAGCAGAGCGACTACAGCAACACTGTAGGTTGATGCTGGGAAAAAGAGGTCTTCGGGGTACAGGAGGGGGTGGCTCCAGGGAAAAGCAGCTTGCTTTGGTTGTTGGTGGGACCTGAGCAATGCTGCAGCAGAGCTGAGACTGTGATCACACTGTGGGTGTGGCCTACTACTCTAAGCCAGGCCATCTACTAGAACCCCGAGTCCTTGAAACAAGGCTCTGTGTCTAGCACCAGACAGCAGGAGCCCGGGAATGCTCTTTTGGCTCTGGCAGCCTCCAACCAAGGACAAGGAGTCTGTTTCTGGGTGTGGCCACTCTGCTTTTCTCATAGTCCCAGTGAGAGGCAAGAGCAAGGCTGGGGCAGGACTGCGCCGACATTCCTGCTAAGAGGCAAGGATGATGAAGGCTGAACAAAGCAGCTGTCAACACCTCTGCCCCCATCTCTTTTTCCTCCTCTGGTTCCTGACTAGCGCAGGGCTGGGGAGAGCTTTCTGTCTCAGGCTTCCCCACTGTGCACCATTTAATTATTAATATGCTCTCCCACACACCCTCCACACGCTGGAAGCTGTCAAAATTTACCAGAAAGCCAGAACATGAAGTTAAGTCACAGAACTTTGTCTTTTAACTCCCTCCACTGTGGTATTCCTCCCTTTCACATGTACCCTGTGCATTAACTCACCTGGTTGTCGATCTTGATCTCTGTCAAGGTGTCATTTTCTTTGAGTGCCTCTATAAGGGCCAGGATCCCGGTACCAGTGATAAAATTGGATTCTATGTTTAGACTTTTCAAGGTCTTGTTTACTTTTAGCATATCTGCAAAAGCCTTATTACGTGATAAAGAAAATAACAATTAGGGTTTCTGAAGATTTATTTACTAAGCTTCCCACCCCCACATTAAATACATATTTTTTACAGTACTTAAAGAAAACCTTAGTTAAATCATACTTTCACCTCCAAGTAACAAAGATAATAATTAAAAAATGCAATAAAGATAGTTCAGTTCAGCAGTCCAGGCTTATGAATTTCACATACATGCAAAACTAAAAAAAAAAAAAGATACTGACATAGAATTAACAACTTTGTTTTATTAAGTAAAGACATTAAAAACTCACTACCATCTGTTATCACTGTCAATTTTTTTTTGAGAAAAGGCATTTTAACATTAGGAAAAATGTAGAAAGGACATAATCTCAGAATTATGTCATTTTTTTCCCTTTTACTATGAATGGATAAAAAATTTTTATCATTGACTAGCATTTGGGCACTACTTCAGGTCAACACAAATCAGTATTTTTCAAAGATAACTTTTGGAACAAAATCAACACTCAGAGTGGTAGAACCGCTGAAGACACGTCCCAGTTCAAAACAGCAGACTGCACACATGAACCTGTCTGCTCCCTTTATTCGCAAAGTTTCCCACTGTCATGAAGAAAAGATATAATTTTTAAGTGGCTGGAACTCTCACAGTGCAAGAAAACAAAAAAAGAGGGCCATTATCTTGAAGAATTGCTAAAACACAGAAAACAGAAAAATTGGTGGAGAAATTAGCATAAAATTGCCTGAGACGCCAGAGGTAAGAGCTGATTAGGGCGCCTCATTAAAGAGCTGCCTTAGGAACAGGTGGATCAGCTAGAGCAGGCGGCGAGCACACCATCCCTCCCTGTGGCTTCCCTGAAAAAGAGCAACTGCCTGCATAACCATCAGTGAGAAATCTCCCAGGAAGAGGCTCTAGTGAGGGTGCTAGGTCCCAAGAGAGAAGCAGTGCAGAAACTGAGGTACCTCCAGATCTTTCACCAGATACTGTGTCGGAGAAGGGAGAGGAGAGGTGGCCATTGCCCAGGAAGGAAATATACTGAAATGTATCCCTTGCAGAGTGAAGCCCTACAACCTGGAGCACTTGCAGAGTACTCCCTGGTTGCCTGCCAGCTTCTCATGCACACACTGCAGAGAAGTCCACCTATCAATTCACCTGCCTGCTTACAAAAGCACTCACTCATTCATTCAACCAGAAAAGACTATTTATCAGGCTTCTACTGTGTGCTAGCAGTAGAGAAAACAAAAATCCCTGTTCTAGGGAGCTTATATTTGAGTAGGAGGGGCAGAGTCAATAATTAATAAAATATATGGCCTGTCAGTTGGTAACAAATGGAGAAACATAAAGGGGCTTCCCTTATAAGGGAGAGAGCTGTTGGTGAACCAGATCGACATAACAGGAGAGGAAATAGTCCCAGTTTACACAAATCAGTTTTGTTCTCTAACTGGAAATATGACCAGGCAACCAATAATTACTAGACATATTAGGAAAACCATCACCATGAAAGAGAAAAGCCAAGTTCACCAAACAGGAGAACATGCCATACAGGGAACAGAGATTATTCAGAAAACATAAATATGTAAAACTTCTAATTGCTATAGTCTCTCTCCACCCTGCCCTACTTCAAAAAAAAAAGAAAAAGGAGAAAGAAAAAACACTGTAGCCATAAAATAAATAAATAGGGCTTCCCTGGTAGCGCAGTGGTTGAGAGTCCACCTGCTGATGCAGGGGACATGGGTTCATGCCCTGGTCCGGGAAGATCCCACATGCCGTGGAGCGGCTGGGCCCGTGAGCCATGGCCACTGAGCCTGCGCGTCTGGAGCCTGTGCTCCGCAACGGGAGAGGCCACAACAGTGAGAGGCCGGCGTACCAAAAAAAATAAATAAATAAGTCCATGTATATTAGTGCTTTTCTACCGTGGTTGCATATTAGAATGACCTGGAAGCTTTAAAAAATATAGCAGTGCTTGGGCCCCACCCCAGATGAATTAAATCAGAATCTCAGTCTGTGGCCTGGACAGTTGCTTTTTTTGTTTGTTTTGTTTTTTTGTTATTGAAGTGTAGTTGATTTACAACTGCATTTTTGAAAAGATCTCCAGGTGACTAATGTTCAGCAAGGATTGAAAACCACTTTAATTAAAGTCATACAGACAATGAGAAGACTGTAAAACTAACTGCTAATAGTGATTGCTCTGGGGAGTAGAACAAGGAACTTCTGAATTATTTTAACTGCTTTTATGGCAGAAAAGACAAGAAGAAGGAATCCAACTTGGGACAAGAACAGGGTTTCCAACCTCGGGTCTATTGACATGAAGCTGGATAATTCTTCGTTGTGGGAAGTTGTCCCGTGTATTGTAGGAGGTTTAGCAGTCTCTGAGACCCACGAAATGCCAACAGTACCCCTCCCAGTCATGACAACCCAAAATATCTCCAGACACGGCCAAATGTTCCTAGAGGGCACAATCACCCTGAGTTGACAATCACTGGACTAGAAGAATAATCCTGTGTATTAGTCAAGCAGCTGCTTGAACTACCAGGAAGCTCAAGGATTTGGACTGATGCTATTGTACACCATGTAAATTAAAGTGCATTTATTCAGTGCTAGGTCTTTAGTTAGAATTAAGTGTATGCATTTTAATTAGAGCCCCAGAAGGGAATGCATCAAGCCTTTCCTTATGGATGCTGCAAGCTTTGGGACTTACTTCTATTACTAGAATAACAAAATGTCAGAGCAATTAGGCCTTTGTAAAAAAGTTGCAGGACCTCCTGGCAAGTAGCCACGATCCTGCCAATTTCTTTTAAACTTGAGAAAACACTTTTCACATACTGAACAAAACAGGGAAGAGAGATCCAGCCAAACATAACCCTGGGCTGTAGGCCCAGGTTCACCACAGTTCAGCAAATACTTGAGCATCTATTACATGTGCTGAGGATAATAACATTAGTAAAATGAAGACTAGATTTCTTAAAGGTTACATAAATAATTAGAGTAGAAATACATTTTTAAAGAGAAGGTTTTGCTTTCAGTACTTTATAGAACTGCCCGGAAAAGCAGTTTCATGCACTGTCCAAACCTGTACTATTCCAGTGGTAGCCACAGGACACAGGTGGCTATGAAGCCGTTAAATAGCACCTGTTCTGAATCAAGATGTGCTGTAAATGTAAAACATTCATTGGATTTCAAAGATGTAGTATGGAAAAAATACTGTAAAAGACCTCATTACATCTTCACATTACATTTTGAAATGATGATATTTTGGATATGGTGGTTTGAATAAAATACATTATTAAGTTTAATTTCACCTTTTTTTTAATGCGGTTACTGGAAAATTTAGTTACACATGTGGCTTACATTTGTGGTTCTCATTTTATTCCTATTGGACAGTGCTGGCCGAAACTTCTGATTTTTATGTGGCATACCTGTTAATAATATGTAATAGCATTTTTTTACATATTTGGACCTTTTCTCTATATCGCCATTCATTACTATGGCAAGTTTCATTAATACTCCCTGCTATAGGTGTGGTTATATGGAAGTGCTTGGAGCGTGGCAAACTGAATTTGATTACAGGTCACTTAAGTTTGCTTCCTGGCTTGGACACATGCTGGGTAATCTTAGTTAAATTACTCAAACTCTGAGCCTCAGTTGCCACATCTGTAAAATGGGGATAATGTCATCTCAAATACACATAGCTGGCCTATATTCACAATAATCCCACAAGTACTTTGCTGAATCTGTTTTTGAACCTTACATAGAAAAGTCTTGAAGCTCTTGCTTTAATGCTGATTTGTAATTCTCAACAGCAAGTTGTTCAGCCATAATAACAGTGTGAATATCTCTGTTGCCTGTGGGGTAATCAACCAAATTACAGCCTATAGAAAAGTTCTTTCCTGACTATAGCATAGCTGAAAGGGGAACCACCTGGGGTCAGCCAGGTGAGGGCTGGACCATGTAAAGCCATCCAGGCATAAGGCTGAAAGAGGCTTTTCTTTTCACACCCTCAAGGATAACAGTTTTTCCTTGAAGTTGTAAGGTTTGCTTGTCACATGACATACATTCAATACATAGTTGTTGGATTAAAAACAGTAACAAAGAGATTATTATATTTGAAATTTATTTAGTCCATTTAGCAAGTTATCTATTTGACTTAGAGTAGAAGTTAGACTGCTTACAAGTAGTGCTGACAATGAACTATACACTATTTGCATCCCTGCCATTTTACTGTAAATAATATATTAAACAGAAATGACAAATAATTTATTTATTTATCCCTTTAGTTACTTGCTTACAAAATGTATTGTGAATATTTTTTGCTTTATTGAAAACAAACCTACTAAAGGGCAGAGATTATACACAAAATCATACACAGATAAGAACGCTTAAATTGCTAACTTCACCGTACCAATAATCTAGTTCTGCTCTTTTTCTATTTTAATGATAGGTTTCAAATTCAAAACTGCTTTCAACCTACAAATTTAGATATGTAAGAATTATTGGTGAAAACATCAGTTCTGTAGCTTAGCCCCTCTTTTACATGAGTGCCTAATTCAAATTTGCTGTAGTCATCATGGAAATATTGTCTAATGCTGAGAGGTTGAAGGGCAAGTTCATTCATTCATTTAACAAGTATTTTTCAAATATCTACTCTGTGCCAACACTGTGATGGGTAGTCATTACTTTCATGTTGTCCATTTTTAATGCTATTTTTTTTAAACTTATTTTTGGCTGTGTTGGGTCTTCACTGCAGCACACGGGCTTTTCTCTAATTGCAGCGAGTAGGGGCTACTCTTTGTTGCGGTGTGCGGGCTTCTCACTGCGGTGGCTTCTCTTGCTGCGAAGCATCGGCTCTAGGCGCACAGGCTTCAGTAGTTGTGGCTCGCGGGCTCTAGAGCACAGGCTCAGTAGTTCTTGCACACAGGGTTAGTTGCTCCGCCGCATGTGGGATCTTCCCGGACCAGGGATCGAACCCGTGTCCCCTGCGTTGGCAGGCGGATTCTTAACCACTGCGCCACCAGGGAAGTCCCTAATGCTCTTTTAGATCTTCCAAAAGACATGTTACTTTAAATCGCAACATCAAGTCAAGAAAACTTTCATTTTTCTAGCTTAATTCAAGTGCTGAGAATCAGATGCTGTAGAACCACTGATGTAGCCTGATGCTCAGGCTTCTGACAACTGCCATAGTTTAGCAAATGTACGACAGTGAGGCACAGTATGTAAATACAGCATAGCTTGGTGGTTAGGCATCCTGGTTGTGGAACTAGAAAGACCTGGTAGTGAATCCTGGCTCTGCCACTTGCTGGTTGTGTTACTTTGGAAAAGTTACTTAACCTTTCTGAGCCTCAAATTGAGCAATTTGTGTGTGTGTAATAGTACACACCTCACTATATTATAGTGAGGATTAGGTGAGATGACGTAAGTAAAGCACAGAGATCAGCAGTGGCATTTACTAATTGTTCAAGAAATGTGAGCTATTAATAGGAGGGTTAACGCTGATAAGGGCAATGGCAGTAGTATTTACTTGGGTTCAGGGACTTCCTTATTTACCTGAATTAACTAAAGTGCATAGAAGGAATAGGGCTTTTGGTTGTTTTTTATTTTTTTCATATTCTGGTTAACAGTATCAAACAAAAAATGTTTCAAGATTTGGTTGTTTAAAATATTTCTGAGACACATTAATTCATTTCAAAGGTTAAAATGAAATATATGTTAACATTTTTTATATGGGCCGAGTTCCTGTAGGCTTTGGCGGGGGGGTCTCATAATATCCATTTACTGGGACAGAATGTTACTGTAGATACAAACGTTTCAGAAAATTTGTACTAAGCACAGAACAAAATGTAAATATTTATTTAGCTAAATACCAAATCTAATCTTGTTTCTTTCTCCAAAAAGTGTAGTGCTAACAAAATTCTAGTGAATTCAAAGTGCCTGACAGTTGGGTTCTTGTTTTACTGTCTCATTATAACTAATTTTGTTTATTAACTATACAGAAAATAAATTTACTTGATCTGAACATTGTTAATTGATAAAACGAATTAAAAATAGCTTCTAATGAATTAAATATTTTCATGTTATATTTGTAAGAATTTTACTCACAATCGCCACAGGGTCATTGCTGCGGGTTGCCGCCAGGCTGAACTTTTTCACATGAGTATTGGTCTCCAGAGCCTTTGCAAATTCCTTCAGGGTTGGAATTGGAATGTTCTAAGATGAGGAAGACACAGATCCTTGATGAATCATTCTGCAGCACCTTCACCCCAAGCTAAGGACCAACAGCTTTTAAATACCTTGTATGTTTAGATGTTATCCTTTCTAAAAGACTTTCATCACCCATTCTCTAGCAACCAACCTATCCTAAGCCAAATAGCACCACTTAGTGTCCAATAAGGGAATCTAACACAATGTGACATTCTGGCATCACTTCTGTTTACCCTACTGTCCAAATTATGCATACAGCACACTTTCCTTTCTTTCTTTCTTTCATTGTCTATATTTTAGCCAGACTGATCTGCTTGCCATTCTTTTACTATCCCATGGTCTTTCTTTTGTCCATACCTTTAGATATGCTTTTCCTTTTGCCTAGAAATTCCTTTATCCTTTGCTCTAATTCCTACTCAGCCTTCAAGACCCAGCAGAAATATCACCTCCTTGGTTTATTGGCTCTCCTAGGCAGGATCAAAATTTTCCTTACCCACAATTCCACATGTGGGGGCTGACCACATCATGTAATTATTCGCTTAGTGTTTTTCTCGTAATTTAAGTTCTTCAGAATGAATACCGTGTGACTCTTACTTCCTCTTCCACAGCACTTAGCCTAGTACTAGGCACTGGGGAGGCAGACAATATAGGGCACAGCTAGAGGCTAATGTGAGTTTACAGAGCACTACAGGCCAGCTCTGTGACTGTGGGCAACTGAACCTCTTTAAGTCCCACTAAGGATTCAATGAGATAATGAATTTCAAGTATTTAGCAAAGGATATGGCACATAGCGAGTATTTAACAAAAATCAGTTAATATTACTAAATACTAGAAACTGGCCCAAAAAGAATGAACAAAAAAGATATCGGGCAATGCTCTCTCTCTCTCTCTCTCTCTCTCTCTCTCTCTCTCGGTTTCCAACTATAATACTTTGTAATCTGGGGGTGGGGAGGGGGTGATGGGAGGAAGTGGCTAACCCTCCCCCCCCCCCCCCCCCCCCCCCCCACACATCTTACCCTCCCTTTGAGAGTGACGTGACTTATGGTCAAAGCAGAAGTGACAATGTGTGACTTCAGAGAATAGGTCATAAAAGGCACTGTGGCTTCCAGCTTAGTCTCTCTTTTTTTCTCTTGGATCACTTGTTCTGGGGGAAGCCAGTTGTCATGATGTGAGGACACTCAGGCAGCCCTACTGAGAGATCCATGTTCTGAGAAACTGAGGCCTCCTGCCAACAGACACATGACTGCGCCATCTTGGAAATGGATTTCTGTGCCCTCGTCAAGCCTTCACACAAGTGCAGCTCTGGCTGACAGCTTTACTATAGCCGCATTTGAGACCCTGAGCCACAGCAACCCAGCCCAGTCACTCCCAGATTCCTGACACTCAGAAATTATGTGAAATAATAACTGTTTGTTGTTTTGGAGTAATTTGTTACTCAGCAATAGATAGCTAATACACTGTGTATAACACAAGTACTGTGATTCTTTTCAAAGAATTCTGGGAATCACTCTTTTTTAAAAACCCACTTCTTTCAAATAGGATATTGTGCCTCAAAATCCAGTGAGTACAAAGGATTTTAAACAGGTGTAAAACAGGCAATCAGTCATCTCCAGTAAGTTTTCTGACCTCAACGGACAACAATCGTAATGAAATACCTTAATGTTGTTGAGGTTGACCTCTTGCAGGCTGGGGTCATTGGCTTTCATCTGCTGCAGACTTACTTCCACATTTGTGGGATTGGGTGGTTCCTCAAATACTGGCTTGACCTTTTCACCTTTGACCACATCTAAGACACAAGTTTTAATTTTAAAAATAAAATGTAAGGGCTCTCCCATAAAAATCAGAGATGACGTCCCCCAAAATGACCTTCCTTTCATATGCTCTGATTCCAATAATACTCCAATATCAATGACAGTAAGCTTACTCTCAACTAAGCAAGCACAGGAATGGTATGATTCTGAGTTACAGCCTCAAAGGTGGGTGTTTTTCACCTGCAATGAGAAGTCTCAGTGGCTGATGCTCCATGGGGCCAAAAGTGCAGGAGGCCCATCAGCAAACTCCAACACCGAAAAGAATATCCATGGGTAGTTACTGCTGCTCCATATGGACCTCTTTCAGACTATAATAACTAAACCAAAGAAAGATGCAAA
>NW_006796561.1:680813-693494 GCF_000442215.2 Lipotes vexillifer | reverse complement strand
ACGCGGGCCTCTCACTGCTGTGGCCTCTCCCGTTGTGGAGCACAGGCTCCGGACACGCAGGCTCAGCGGCCATGGCTCATGGGCCCAGGCACTCCGCGGCATGTGGGATCTTCCTGGACTGGGGCACGAACCCCTGTCCCCTGCATCGGCAGGCGGACTCTCAACCACTGCGCCACCAGGGAAGCCCAAAAAAGAGTCTCTTTATTTCCCAAACCTTAATCCTTCCCTGGCCCACCCTCCTCTGAGTTCCATTTCGGAGCTTTAATTTTGAGGATGGTATGGGAAGAGAAAGGAATAGAAAAGAAGAATGGAAGAATTCTCAAAAGCAGTTAACAGAAAATGTTTGCAATATATGTAACATACAAAGGGTTCATATCCCAAGATACATAGAGCTCCTACAAGTCAATAATGCAACCCAATTGAAAATGAACAACTAATGATCAGAGGAATCTCTATCAGTCAACCAAAAAAGATAATAAGTAATTAAACTCTGAAATTTAAAAATGAGATACCATTTGACTAGCCAAAAAATGTAAAAAGAGAATATTCAGAGTTCGCAACAATGTGGAGGAAAAAGCATCCTCATACATTGTTGGTGGGAATGTAAACTGGTACAAATTTTCTGGAAGAGTAATTTGGCATTATCTATTTTTTTTTAAATTTATTTTTATTTTTGGCTGCATTGGGTCTTCGTTGCGGTGCGCGGGCTTCTCATTGCAGTGGCTTCTCTTATTGAGAAGCACGGCGCGCGGGCTTCAGTAGTCGTGGCGCACGGGTTTAGTCGCTCCATGGCATGTGGGATCTGCCTGGGCCAGGGCTCGAACCCGTGTCCCCTGCATTGGCAGGCGGACTCTTAACCACTGCAACACCAGGGAAGCCCGGCATTATCTATTAAAATATAAAATGTGGATACTTTATGACCCAGCAATTCTATATCTAAAAGTCTAATCTACAGAAAAAGTAGCATGAATATATGAAGATATATATTTATGGATGTTCACTGACACGTTACTTGTGACAGCAAAACATGATAAACAGAATGTCCATCAAGGGCTTCCCTGGTGGCGCAGTGGTTGAGAATCTGCCTGCCAATGCAGGGGACACGGGTTCGAGCCCTGGTCTGGGAAGATCCCACATGCCACAAAGCAACTAGGCCCGTGAGCCACAACTACTGAGCCTGCACGTCTGGAGCTTGTGCTCCACAACAAGAGAGGCCACGATAGTGAGAGGCCCGCGCACCGCGATGAAGAGTGGCCCCCGCTCGCAGCAACTGGAGAAAGCTCTCACACAGAAACAAAGACCCAACACAGCCAAAAATACATAAAAAATAAAATAAAATAAATTAAAAAAAAATGTCCATCAATGCAAAAATGGTAAACAAGTTATAGCATAATCACATAATACAATGTTATCTATTCATTAGAAGAATGAGGTAAACCTACAGGTATTGATAAGAGAAGAGAATCACAACTTGAAAAAAATGTTAATGAAAAATGAAATACTTAGGTATAAATCTAACTATATATATGTATATTTATACATATATATGTGTGTGTGTGTGTATATATATATATATAATCTGCATGAAGAAAACTACAAACCTGTACTGAAAGAAATCAAAGAAGAACTAAATGGAGAGATATTCCACGGATAGACTCAATATTGTCAAGATGTCAGTTCTTCCCAAATTGACCTACAGATTCAGTGCAATCCCAATCAAAATTCCAGAAAGTTATTTTGTAGATATCAAAAAACTGATTATATTAGAGAGGCAAAATACTCAGAATAGCCAACACAATACTGAAAGAGAAGAACAAAATTAGAGAACTGACACTATCCAAATTCAAGACTTCAAGCTATAGAAAGCAAGACAGTGTGGTATTGGTGAAAATATACAAATAGATCAATGGAACAGAATAGAGAGTCCATAAATAGACCCACATAAATATAGTCAACTGATCTTTGACAAATGAGCAAAGGTAATACAGTGGAGAAAAAAGCAGTCTTTCAACAAATGGTGCTGGAACAACTGGACATCCGCATGAAAAAAAAAAAAAGGAATCTAGGCACAGACCTTACACCCTTCACAAAAATTAACTCAAAATGGATCACAGACTTAAATATAAATGCAAAACTATGAGATAGATAACATAGGATAAAATCTAGATGATCTTGGGTCTGGAGATGAATTTTTAGACACAGCCCCAAAGGCATAATCCATGAAAGGAAGAATTGATAACCTGGATTGCATTAAAATAAAAAAATTCCACCCTGCGAACAATACTCTCAAGAGAATGAGGAGATGAACCACAGACTGGGAGAAAATGTTTGCAAAAGACATATCTGATAGGGCTTCCCTTGTGGCGCAGTGGTTGAGAGTCCGGCTGCCGACGCAGGGGACACGGGTTCGTGCCCCGGTCCGGGAAGATCCCACATGCCGCGGAGCGGCTGGGCCCGTGAGCCATGGCCGCTGAGCCTGTGCGTCCGGAGCCTGTGCTCCGCAACGGGAGAGGCCACAACAGTGAGAGGCCCGCATACAGCAAAGAAAAAAAAAAAAGACACATCTGATAGGCTCATAGATGTAGCGAACAGACCAGTGGTTACCAGTAGGGAGAGGGAAGAGGGGAGGGGCAATATAGGGGTAGAGGGAAAAAAAGGGTTATTATGGGATTATTTGAAATCGTGTGTACGAAACTTTTGAAATTTGTAAAGCACTATAGAATTTTAAAAAATCTTTCATTCACTAAAAAAAAAATCAGAAAAAAAGACACATCTTCTAAAGGACTTATCCAATATATACAAAGAACTCTTGAAACTCAACAATAAGAAAACAACCTGATTTTTAAAATGGGCCAAAGAACAGATATCTCACCAAAGAAGATATACAAATGACAAATATGCATATGAAAAGATGTTCCACATCGTATTTGTCAGGGAAATGCAAATTAAAATAATGAGATACCACTACACATCTATTAGAATGCCCAAAGTCTGGAACCCTGGCAAAACCAAATGCTGGTGACGGTGTGGAGCAACAGGAACTCTCATTCTTTGCTAGTGGGAATCCAAAATGGTACAGCCATTTTGGAAGACAGTTTTGTGGTTTCTCACAAAACCAAACAACTTGCCGTAAGATCCAGCAATCAGGCTCCTTGATATTTACCCAAAGGAGCTGAAAATTTATTTATAATTTACTAAAACCTGAACACAGATATTTATAGCAGCTTTATTCATAATTTCCAAAATTTGGAAGCAACCAAGATGTCCTTCAGTAGGTGAATTGATAAATAAACTGTGGTATATCCAGATAACAGAATACTATTCAGCATTAAAAAGAAATGATCTATCTCTACCATATAACTCAGCAATTCCACTACTCGCTATATGTCTGAAAAAAAACAAAAACACTAACTTGAAAAGATACATGCACCCCAATGTTCACAGCAGCATTATTTACAATTGCCAAGATATGGAAGCAACCTAAGTGTACATCAACAGATGAACAGATGAATGGGTAATATATATGGAATACTACTTAGTCATAATAAAGAATGAAATTTTACCATTTACAACAACATGGATGAACTTGGAGGGTGTTATGTTAAGTGAAATAAGTCAGACAGAGAAAGACAAATCCTGTATGATGTCACTTATATGTGGAATCTAAAAAATAAAACAAATTAGTGAGTATAACAAAAAGGACAAACTCACAGATACATAGAACAAACTAGTGGTTACCAGTGGGGAGAGGGAAGCGGGGAGGGGCAAGATGGGGGAGGGGATTAAGAAGTACAAATAAATAAACTATAGGGATATATTATACAACACAGGGAATATAGCCAATATTTTATAATAACTATAAATGGAGTATAACCTTTAAAAATTGTGAATCACTATGTTGTATACCTGTAACATGTAATATTGTACATCAACTATATCTCAATAAAAAAAAATGATCTATGAAGCCATGAAAAGACACAGAGCAACCTTAAATGCATATTATTAAGTAAAAGAAGCCAGTCTGAATAGGCTACATACTGTATGATTCCAACTATATGACATCCTGGAAAAGGCAAAATGATGGAGACAGTTAAAAGATCAGGGGTTGCCAGAGGTTAGCAGGGAAGGAGAAGTAAACAGGCAGAGCACAGAGGAATTTTAGGGCAGTGAAACTACTCTGCCTGATACTGTAATGGTGGAAACATGTCATTGTTAATTTGTCCAAACCCAGAGAATGTACAACTCCAAGAGTGAGCCCCAATGTAAACTATGGACTCGGTGATAACGATGTGTCAATGTAAGTTCGTCAACTGTAAAAACCGTACCACTCTGTGCAGCATGTTGATAATGGGGGAGGCTGTGCATGTGGAGGGTCACCGGGTATAAGGGAAATCTCTGTGCCTTTCTCTCAATTTTGCCATGAACACAAAACTGCTCTAAAAAATTAAGTCTTTTAAAAAGTTAAAAGTGTGTGTATGTGTATGTATAAAAACCCAGAAGGTTATGCACCAGACTTTTAATAACAAACATGTTGTCAGAATGTTACCCTTTGATACTGAAATTAAAAGGATGAACAGTTTGCACCTGTATGCATAAGAAAACAAGGTAAATAAAAGGAATATTGCTCATTGTCTGGGTAAATTACTCTGTATAAACAGCAAATGATATACTGCTGAGACTAGAAAGCATTGCCTATATCACCATCAAAGAGAATAAAATATAATTAATCTAAGAAAAGCTGTGATCTTCTGTGAGTTTTCATAGTACCTGGATCACACTGTACTGAAATTACCTCATTACTGATCCATCCCTCCCACGGATAGATAAGTTCCTTTGGGCAGGGACCACCTTTTTTACCTTTGTACCTAAGCCTAGAACATTCCTGAAACAGCAGGTATTTAGTAAATGACTGACGAATGAGTGAGAGAATCTAATGAATTGTACGTTTCTCCAGAAAATTGTGACACAGAAGATAGCGGTCTGGTACATTCTGTGCCAGCAAGTCCATGCCAGTGTGTCTTTCATGCTCTCCGGGGGAAGCAGGTATTCAAATTCTAATGACAAACATCCATTACTGAGACAAAAAGGCACTTGAATAGAGTAGGAAACTTATCTGATACTAGAGTTAATTAAAACATCGTTAAGAACATAAAACTCTGCATTCTGTGCTAAGCAACCTTTTTGTTTGTTTTTTTGTTTTTTTTTGCGGTACGCGGGCCTCTCACTGTTGTGGCCTCTCCCGCTGCGGAGCACAAGCTCTGGACGCGCAGGCTCAGCGGCCATGGCTCACGGGCCCAGCCGCTCCGCGGCATGTGGGATCTTCCCAGACCGGGGCACAAACCAGTGTCCCCTGCATCGGCAAGTGGACTCTCAACCACTGCGCCACCAGGGAAGCCCTAAGCAACCTTTTTTATCAGTAATTTTCTCTTTTGACTGAACAGACGTATCAAGACAGTGTGTTCTGGGCAAAACACTGATTGGTACTAGTTACACTGCCAGACAGAACTCCCAGTATTGGCTAGTCTATCCTGGTTTGATTGCTCAGAGCCTAGTGATCCTTGGTGAACTGGCAAAAAACACCTTCAAAGCCTAAAAGAATTCTGGACTCCCCAGGGGGCCCAGTCAACAGGCCTCTTTCCTACCAGCAACACCCGGAGGCTCCCAAGTTTCATAAAACCACAGATTTCACGTCAGCTTACTTCTCACATGCCCTTTGCCGCCTTTCGTGCTGGCCGTTTCTTCATCAAACTTGGGATTGTTGAGCAAATTGTGTACTCCAAGAACAGCTGAAAGCAAAGATAATCAGTGAATAAACTTTAAGTTTGAGAAAGCGTGTTAAGATGTCCACATTGTTAATCTGCCCCTCGAAGAACAATTCTTCATATCATAAAGATAAGTCTCTAGACCCTCTTGCCTTGCAAAGTGCATGACACATGTATAGTATGAAATAAGCTTATTTAAAAAAAAAAGAAACCCTCCTCCCAAGACCACTGGCAGTCTTCACATGTCTTTCTACCTCTATACATGTAGAATCATGTAGGATCTGAGGGACAATGGTCTCATCATAGCTCCACACTGAAAATCTGCATAGATGTCCTAGTTAAGTAGATTCATCCCTTATGTTTTCTCATCTGTAAAATGTGAACGTAGGACTGAGTCTAAGGAGAGTTTAAGATCTAACATAATACATACTATGGCACGTAGTTTTTCCAGAGACAAAGAGCAGAAAGATCATGGGCCTTTTCCAATGTAAGCCTCCCCATCTCTCCCATCTCTCAGTACCGAAAAGAGTGGTTCTTTTCCCATCTAGAATATCCCAGGGTGGGAAATAAGAGATGTCAACAATAAAAAGTCAGATAAGCAGGCTGAGATTTTTGAGTCTCTTGTACTACATGGAACTTACACCAGGGGGCAATACAGTATGCAGCGGACAGCACTGGGGTGACAACACTGAGCATGCTCTAACTCCAACTGCCCAGCTTTCCCTTTGCTAAGGAAATTCCAGGTGAGAAATTACAGGTGGCCTCCTGGGGAAGGATCCCAGAATAGTCTGCCAACAGGTGGCAGAGGCGCACCTGAGCTCCTCATGAGCTGTAATCTATACCTTAGAAGGAGGGGGGCAGCCCGTACAGCTGAGAAAGGGCAAATGCTCAGAACCAGCGAGTCTAGGGGTTGAGAGTGGCAGTCAGGAGCAGTCAGCCAGAGCTTAAATCCAAGCTCTGTCACGTACTATCTGTATGACTTGAGAAATTGTTAAATGCCTCTGAGCCTCAGTTTCCCCATCTGTAAAATAGGGATAATAATAATAATAATTACACTTTACCTATTACAAAGGTTAAATGACTTCCTATGTGTTAGATGCAGGTGCCTCAACTCCTGCAGTGACTTCTGAGAGGGTTTCAAATATGTGAGCTAATACTGACCACTGATATCATCACAGAAGGAATGAAAATGTAGCTGAGATGGTTGGCATGCTATTAGAATAAGGCATAGCTGGTTCTCCTGGGAGGAAGGAGATTATTATTACTTACGTATTCCAGTGGAATAACAATGTGAGAATTCTTGCCAAAGCTGTGGACTGTTTCTCAAAGCACCTCTCTCCTGGGAGGACCTAATGACCCTAATAATCCAAATTTCCATCCAATGAGTACACAAATATGGTGGTACATGCATGGAATCTTTTTCAAAGGAAATGTAAGAAATGGCAGGGGACTTAGGAACAAGGGTGAGAGACTTTTCATTACATATTCTTTTGTACTATTTGGGGTTTTTTTTCTATCTGTACGTATAACCAATTCACATAATTATTATAATTACTGTATTGTTGCTATTGTTAAGAAAACTAGAAAAAATCAGCAGATTGGGCAGAATATGGATTTACTTTACTGGGGAAATGTAACAGTAAATTGGTCCTGCTCCATGGTTAAGTTAACAGAATCAAAATTGAACAGTGACTGTGGGGAAGAACAAGAAATTTTGTGATGGAAACGGAAATTCTGTGATGATAAAATGCCAAATGGGGGGCTTCCCTGGTGGCACAGTGGTTGAGAGTCCACCTGCCGACGCAGGGGACACGGGTTCGTGCCCCGGTCCGGGAAGATCCCACATGCCGCGGAGCGGATGAGCCCGTGAGCCATGGCCCGCTGAGCCTGCGTGTCCGGAGCCTGTGCTCTGCAGCGGCAGAGGCCACAACAGTGAGAGGCCCACGTACCGCCAAAAAAAAAAAAAAAAAGCCAAATGTGAAGCTCTTTAGAAAGCATATGCACTGTAATTTTATTAAGTTCTGAATACTCCTTCATACTTATTCTCTTTGATTTCTCACAGTAACTCTCGGATTTTATAGGACCGGTACTATTGGGAGTACTTTACAGCTGAAATATGATTTTACATTTTCAGCTGAGATACAGCAAAATGTTTGCTCAGAGAGGTTTAAGTCACCTGCATCCAGCCTTATAGCTGCCTAATGGCTGAACTCAACCTGGTATCACAGTAACCATCAATAGTTACACAGGAGCTCAAAGGCTGCTGCCAGGGGGGTCACAGAGCCAGACAGGAAAGTTTCCCAAAGCTGAGGACTAACCTGCAAGATCATAGAGTTCAGTGTCGGAGGCGCTGGCCAAAGCTTCTTCCAGTTCTGGGTCAAGGGTCACTTTTTCTTCTTTATGAGTTTCTATGGGCTTTTCTTTGGGGATAAAGACTCTCCCTTTAAATCAGAAGAAAAACAAAAACCGTTGCGTGCTGCTGCCTTGTTGTAGGGTAAGTGAACTAACCAGAGAATGTGCAGCTCTGGCCATTAAGAGCTGAAGCATTAGACCATTGCATATCTAACTGGGATTCCTTAATTTCTGGGATGATGCCAATATCAATAATCCCCTATTAGAGGAAGGAAGGTCAGAGGAGGGATCCTGCATTCTGCAACACAGAGATCTGAGGTGGCAGAGAGTGAAACAGGGGCTTCTACCTCCCTATCATGGGCAGCATTGCCCTTAGACCTGGGCAAGAGGGGCCCTGCCATGAGCCCTCTGCTCTAGAGGGGCCCAACTCTGGTCTCTTCTGGATGCACACCCGTCCTCACTGCCTGCATCCCACTGAGGGAGGAGTCACGGGGACAAAGGGACATTCCATCCAGAATACAGGCCACCTGCTAGAGTATACCCCAGACACCTGGGGCCCTGCAATTCCCTGCCAAAGAGCCCTGAACCTGCTTCCAGGGCCTGCATGAGTCCCTTCCCCATGTCCATCCTCCTGAAGGCAGGTCACACTGCTGGGGTGTGTACCCACGGGCCAACAGGATGCTGTCTGTGAGCGAGTATGGATGAAGCTTGGATATGTAGGCTGGGGTGTCAGCTATGGTGCTTGAGGCCTTGGCAGTGCAGGATGGACCCATATCCCTATGGAAGTCCAAGAATATTGGCCTAGGTAGGAGGACAGTACATATTTTAACAGTTTATTAGCTTTTACATATTTATAAAAATGGCACATGGACTTCTATTTGTATTCTTGCCTTGGATCCTGCATATGGGGGGCAGATGCATCCAAACAGCCCCAGGGGCTCCTGAGATCCCCCTCCTAGAGTTTTCCTCCTACCAACTGAGATTGTAGGCAACCAGCATGCTATATCTAGGGTACCTGGCTAGTGTAGTGACCTGGAGACACAGTCACCTTTCTAGAGCACATCAAAGTCAGCCTGACTTAAAAGGAAAAATCAGGGTTGTCCTATTTAGAGATGTGGAGTTCTGAGCAGCAACACACTGTGCTACCCAAATATGCCTTCTCTGCCACCACCTCCCGCTTCATCCTGTCAGTCTGATTCCATTTATTTTGCCCCCTTCTCACTTCTGAATATGCTGAAATCTGTAGCACCACCACCGCCCGCCCCCACCCCCCCCACCAGCCCAAACCTCTGGACTGATGATCGCAGTTCTGGGAGGATGGCACATGACCTTCTCCTAACTTCCAGCCAGGCCAAAACAGCCACAGCCCACGTGTGCAGTGGCTCCTCAAGGTTAACCCAGGCCACTACAGAGCCACCATAGGATACCCCAGACCTGATCACACTCTTTTCCAATTCCTCCCAGTTTTGACTCTTGGTTTCCCTCTTTGTTGGAGCTGCTCTTACCTCTTGGCAT
Organism: Lipotes vexillifer; assembly: GCF_000442215.2. Taxonomy (NCBI): domain Eukaryota; kingdom Metazoa; phylum Chordata; class Mammalia; order Artiodactyla; family Lipotidae; genus Lipotes; species Lipotes vexillifer. Next base: position 683,865 of record NW_006796561.1, on the reverse strand, counting down.
GATCTTTGAAATTGGCCTCTTCCATTTTGATCGCTGGAGGTCCCTAAAGACTCACCCCTCTATTGCTTTTCCTCTTTGTCACCTTAGGACAGACAGCTGGCTCCAGCTTCAGACAATCAGAACCCAAGCTCTTGCCAGGTCTCCTGGGCTAGCCTGGCCATCCCCACTCTCATGGAAAAGGAAAGGGTTATAACCCAAGTCAAGTACTTCCCTCATGAAAACTCTCCAGGAGACTCCCCTGTTTACAGGGCTACATACTTCCTGCTGGTTTACCAGACCTTCAAATGGTTGGATACATCAACAGGGGCCAGGCAGAACTGGGCACCCCAAAGAGGCACCACTGCTGTGGTCAGTCTGGGGTATCCTGACCACAAGGTCTCTATCACTGACCATCACATAAGCTACCACATTTCCCAGAAAGAAGGGAAACAGACTAGGAAACAAAACAGGAAAATAGCCAGAGAATAGAAAAGGAAAAAAAATCAAATCAATCAATCAATAACATCTCAGACACTGAGGCTCCTCCCAGACTTTTGCATAGTGTCTGTAGCCCGAGGCATTTTCTTTCTGGTGCCAAGATCTTGGATCCAGAGTCGAAACAGGGTTTCTGAGTTCCTAACTCCTGGTACCATTTAGGATTACTCTGAACACTAGGTGCGCAGGTGGCCCAGCTACCAGTATTCAGGAGAACTGCTACTGCATATCCATTCCTGGGGTCCAACCGAACGAGAAGCTCTAAATGAATAATGTAGCCTAGCAACCTGAAGGCCCAGGGCACCTGGCATTCAGAACTGAGGCTGGGCAGTCCCTCTCCTGAAGCCCTCACCACACCTCCTGTATCACCGCTGTCCTTCCAGGGGCCCTGCACACGCCTCGCTCTGATCGTTCTGCTTTCTGGAAAACTTGCTCTCTGCTCATTGAGCTCAATCATGCTGCTTCTCAGCCTTTTCCTAAGCTCCCTGGTGCAGCTGTGCACCCCTTCTGTACCCCCACTTATTACTCTGACTGCTCCTGTACTCCTAACCCCCTAAGAACCATCTGTAGATTAACCCGGATCAGGAGGTAATTTACCATAGCTGTTCCTCAGACCACTGCTCTGAGAACAGAAGACAGCAGCTTCCCTCTTATTATTCTTTCACTACCCTACCACTGGATGTTAACTGGGATTTTATGGAAGATTTGACATTATAATTTATTTTTTCCTTCACAATTAAATTAGTCTAACAATAACCGTGCTGCCACAGAAACAGCTCCGTATTTCTACAGCAATCCTCGGTTATTTGCCCAGTTTGTCAGTGCCCAACTTTACCTTCTTAATAAAATGACATGAGTGGTGCACAAGCCATTGGATGTGCATGATTCAGAGCGGCTGGGAGGCTACATAGAGAAGGCAGCAGCCAAGTAGCCCGTGCTTCTGCTCCCCGTGGCCATGGCACAAAAGCTCAGAGATGGCATTTATTCCAATCCACGTTTATCTAGTGCCTCCCCTGTGTCAGTTTCTGTGCCATGATGCAAGGGAGACACAGCCCCACTGTTAATCTCAGTCTCCTATGGAAAACACACAAATCCTAAAGTAAACAAAAGGATGAACACTGTCACAGTGCTAAGAAAGCAATAAATGGGGTCTGTTTTAGACAGAGAGGTCAGGCAAAGCTGGAGGCCCTGACATTTAAGCCGGAGCTTTTAGGAGGTGAAAAACAGGGATGCGGGTCAGAGGGAAGAAGACCCTGAGATGGGAGAAGAACTTGACAAGTTTGGGGAACGAAGTGAGGACAGTGGGGCCCAGGCTTAGTGAGGGCAGGAGAGATGCAGTCAGAGAGGTGGGCAAGGTGAGCTCTGCCAGGACTCTGAGGACCATGGCAATGATTTGGGACTTTAAGCAGGGAACTGACAAGATCTGATTTGTGTTTTAAAAAGACCGTAGTTACTATGAAGTTATCAGTGATTCCAGTCATATCTTTGGGCCCAAGTCACTGCTTATAGCTGAAGGACCTGGACAGGTGATTGGTATCCACTTTTCCTCCAAAGAGGAGCTCAGGGTCAGGAGGTAGGGAGGAGGATTTTCCTTGTCTTAGTTCAGAGCTCACCCCCTGTGTGGAGAAACATCCCCTTACTCCTCAGGCCTTTCCAGATCTATCAGAGTGTTTCTTGCTGGACCACATGCTCCTTGAGGGCAGGGCAGGGTCTCATTCCCTGTGGTCCCAGCACATGGCACAGGGCTCTGCACCCAGGAGGTGGTTGGTACATACTGGATGAGCAGACTGCAATGGCCTCTAATGGTAGCAACTGGAATAGAGGCAGCGCCTCGACCTGGATGAGACTCCTGAAGCTAGGAAAGCCCCGGGCTAAGAGGAACACGCCAATGCCGTGAGACCCTCTTTTAAGCCCGACGCTACTTTACACTTCCAAAACTGCTTCTTGGGGTTTAAAATTTGTTTTACAAAACTAATGTGCGTACCATTACACTCTAAGTATTCAGTTAATTAGCCTACATATTCCTTTTTCTTTCCCCCTTACTCAAGCAGATTATTTTTATAAATTATGGTTACCTGCATGTGTTTCTGAAGCAAGATTCATACCTTTCTAACGACAATTTTCTTTCTTTTGACCTGGTAGCTTTTTTGTTGCTGCTGTTCAGATCTTTAATTTCTCTGCACAAGTCTGTGGTTTTTTTTTAAATTTTATTGAAGTATAGTTGATTTACAATATTACATTAGTTTCAGGTGTACAACACAGTGATTCAATATTTTTATAGATTAATTCCATTTAAAGTTATTAAAAAGAATGTTTACATTTCCCTGTGCTGGACAACAGATCTTGTTGCTTACTTATTTCATACACAGTAGTTTGTGTTTCTTAATCTCGTACCTCTGTCTCACCCTTCCTCTCCCCGCTGGTAACCACAAGTTTGTTCTCTATACCTGCAGCCTTCATATTCTGCCACGGTTCTTTCTTTTTTTTTTTTTAATTAATAAACTTTATTTTTTGGAGCAGCTTTAGGTTAGCAGAGGAAAGTACAGAGAGTTCCTGTGTCCCCCCACCCTTCCCTACA
>NW_006796561.1:676022-680717 GCF_000442215.2 Lipotes vexillifer | reverse complement strand
GTCCCCCCCCCCTCCCCTACACTCACAGCCTCCTCTCTTAATGACAGCCCGCAGCACAGTGTACATATGTTACAACTGATAAACCCACACTGACATCATTATCACCCCAAATCTACAGTTTACATTAGGGCTCACTCTTGGTGGTGTAGTCTGTGGGTCTGGACAAGTGTACACAGACATGTATCCACCCGCCACGGTGCTTTTTAATACTGAATCCAGTTCATGGTCTTATTTCCCCCTTTCAGGCCAGTTCTGTTACTTGACCTTCCATGACAATACCTTAGGAGTACCTACATTCCCAGATGCTGCCTGTGGTCTTACCTTTCTTTTCTCCAGTGAAGGGCACAAAGTCTTCCCTGTCTTTCTGTTCTAAAGCCTCCTTCTCCAGGTACATGAGGAGGTGCTCGCGGTCAAACGGGCCGGTGGCTGCTTTCTGTGTCTGGTCTTTCTGTCGAAATCCAGCTGGCAGCAGTGCGCTCTGACAAGACAGAGGCGTGAGCAGGAAGCAGGGTGTGTGCCTGACTGACACCTGTTACCTCCCCCACCCCTGCTGTGTATGGGGAGATGTGGGTGTGAGCTGAGGGCTAGGGCTCTGGCATATCTTTGAGGCCCCACCTGCTCTAACGTTCTGTGCTGAGACGGGGGCTCCTGGTGAGCTCAGGCAGAACACACATGGCTGGGGCGGGCTGTCTCCTGCACCTGCCTTCTAGAACGTGGTAGCAAAGGCTAGCCACCCTTCACAACCTTTTTCTTCATAGATCCCTCTTAGGTTTGGCCAGGTCTGCACCCAAAGTGCTCCCAGGCAGGCATGTGGATGAGCCAATGCGACCACACTCTGTTATTTCTAACCTCTCCTGGGAAACATCCAAGCTGGTAAGTGAGTATTACAGTAGATGCTGATACCTCCTTGATTAAATATAGAGGTATCTTTCTTAAGTTTAAAAAAATAAAAAAAGGATACTAGTATTTTTTTAAAGTAAAAACCATATCCAAATTATCTGGCATAATGGAATATCATATAAATATTTTAGTGACATTTTTATTTATAGTAAAATCACTATTTTAGGTGCCTCCTATTCTATGTCTGAGATAATATTAGCTGAAGAAAGTGCTTGCTAAACAATCACTATAACAAGCTAATTACCTTTTCAAGAGCTCATAAAAATATGAGAAGCTCCATTTAAATTTACCTGATATTATGGTTACATTTATTTATTTATTATTATTATTTTTTAATACTTAAAAAAAATTTGGTTTTGGCCATACCATGTGGTATGTGGGATCTTAGTTCCCCGACCAGATATCGAACCCGCACCCCCTGCACTGGGAGCGTGGCGTCTTAACCACTGGACCATCAGGGAACTCTCTCGTTACATTTACTCTCATCTATCCATTGTTGTGGGATTATCAAAGATTTCAAGTTGTTTATACATGTTAAAGAAACAAGATATAAAAAAGATCTGCTTTTGTGGTTAAAGATCTGGTTTAAATACCATCTCTGACATTTACCAGTATAGGATCTTATGTAAGTTACTTCTCCTGGTGTGTCTCCTCATTTATGAAATGGGGATAATACAATTTGTCTCAAGCGCTTCTGGGCCCAGCAGAGTATATGAATCATAGAAGAAACTCAGTCATATTTGTTTCGTCTCCCTCTTCCTTTCTTTTTCCGTCAGTCAGTCTAGTCCTTCTTCAGCCAATGGAAAGTATTTTCCCCCATTTACATTAAACTGGTTTTTGAGAAATACAATTGCTATATCATAGATGTGGCTACTGAGGTTCTCCATGGGTTTATAAAAGTAATGACCCACAGCCAATCAGGGAAGAACACATAATTTGCATTTAGAGATCAGGAATTTCTACACTATTGTTTAAGGACCACACCACACCGTTTATCCCATCATATCACTAACCACCTGCTTCAGTTCCAGGTCACTAACCTCGGGATCTAGGTCATCAAGAACATTTTCCAACTGTTTCAGTTCGTCTTCTGAGAGTTTGCCAAGAAGCTCATCTTCATCAATGTTCTTGTATTTCTCCAGGTCTTTTTGAAATGGGAGTGCCATGGTTTTCTATACGCCTTTCTCATGGGCCATGAACATTTAAAAGCACCAGCTTCCTGAGACTTCAGAATACTGCTGAGAAGAAAGAAACACTGTTACCTCCTTTGGGTGAACAGGACTTATTAGCAGGAGACAGGGCTATGCTACGTGCCAGTGGGGTCTCTCCCCTGACGAATAACTCAACAAAGTAAGTAATATCACCTTCATTCGCAGAGCAGCCTGACTGCTTAAAAAGTATTTTCATATATGTTATCTCACTTATTTAGACCTTTACAATGACCTGAAAGGAAGCCTGGACAGATATCGATATCCCATTTTACAGATGAAGATTCTCAGGTCGAAGGGGCTGAGCGCCTTGCTGGAGGGGCTGGAGCTGGGATGTGCCAGGCCCTTGAGTCCCTGTGTAGTGAGTGCCTTCCCACCAGAGGACTCTGCCTCCTGCTTTCCACAGAGAACAATGAAGAACAATGCACTAATTGTAAGGCAGTGTAAGGAGCAGACTTGTGTCTTTTCAGAGGGAGAGTGATATGAAGAATACAAAATGGGGTTCATTCAGGAAAGAGTTTGGACGTCCATGTGAGAAAGCATCGTTCAGAAACTCCCCGGCAATTAAGCTAAGTAAGAGTCTAAAATCCTGGTACTCTCTCCACTTTTCTCCCCTCTTTTCTTCTTTCTTCATCTCCCATTCTCTTTCTAGTCCCATTTCCTTTTTGTTTCTTAAGCCATCCTCCCTAATTCTTTATACCCCTAGTCCATTCATTCTTTCAACCTCCTCTTTTTATATCACCTCCCTCCTAAACTTCCACTCAAAACAAAATTTTTCCTCAATCCCTTCTTCCTGGCAGAGGATTTTACATATCTTCCCTCAAAAGATAATACTGCATTCAGGAAATAGCAATGTACTTAACTGATTGTGTTTCTCCTTTGGCCGTATTAATATCAAGCAGATCTTTCAAGGCAATGAATACTTGCTGTCAACCTACTATTTGTCAGGTATGGTTCTAAAAAACAGGAATACACAGATAAAACAAGATATGACCCTTTCCCCAAGGAGAACACAACTCAGTGAGACATACATATATAGGGATAATACCACTGGATAAGTGTGTGGACTAAGAATGCAGCCTGCCATATCAGCAAAGGATGCAACCCTCAAACACTACAGCCACCCCCAATGGTGCACCCTCAGGGGACTCTGGATGGGAAAGAACAGAATACTGGCCCTAGATAGTTAAGGTGTATATCACAGGAATTACTTCAGTGAGCCCAGACTTTTGCATCTTCCCCTTGTTGACTTAAAAAAAAAAAAACATGCACAACGTGAGAGTTGCGAGTTAAATTTTATTTGGGGCAAAATGAGGACTGCAGACCGGGAGACAGCGTTTCAGATAACTCTGAGAAACTGCTCCAAGGAGGAGGGGGAGGAGCTAGGATATGTAGGAGCTTTGCAACAAAGAGCAGGTAATTGGGAACGTCAAAAGATTATTGTTAAATAAAGAAAACCAGACATCTCAAGTTAAGGAATTTAGTGCTTTTCTATGTATGGGAAGATGAAAGAGTCTGGGCTCACTGAAATCATTCCTTTGATTATGTACCTTATCTATCTGGGGCCTGTGTTTTCACATCCTGAGTTTCCTCAGGGCTCACCGCAGGGAGTGGCTGCAGTCTGCTGGCTGCTAGATGGCAGGTATTCTTTTCAGCCCTGAGTTTCCTCAGGGCTCACCAGCTCACGTTGGAGGGCTGCAATCATTGGTGACTGTGACATCCTCTGTTTATGGATATGGCAGGAAATATTCCATTTATAAATATTCCATTTATCATCCTACACAGAAAAGTGCTGAATTCATTAACTTGAGATGTTTGGTTTTAACTAATAGTAATCTTCTGATGCTCGGACTCCCTGGGTTTTCTAGCAAAAACCCCTGTACATCCTGGCTCCTGTCATACACAGCTATCTGAGAAACTGCCTCCTGGGCTTGAGTCCTCAGAAAGTCCGCTGAAGAAAACGTAATTCTCAACTTTTAGGTTGTGGTTTTTTTTTTTTCTTTTTTCAGTTGACAAGTGTTATAACAGAAGTCATGTCCACAGTAGGTTTAAAACACGTGAGGAAATAATCCTTGGATGGGGATGGGGGTTTTGAGTTGACACTGAAAGAAGTTGTATTTGAGCCTTGAAGGAAGAGGTCTTAAGGTGGATGTGGGCAGGGAAGGCTCCTTCCAGGAAAATGGAACAGCATAAACAAAGGCACAAAGATAAGAAAGTACATGATGCTTGGTGAATGGCTGGTGTGGCTAGAGGGGAGCAGGGGGAAGAGGAGAGGAAACTACTAAAGATGAAGAAGGGACAACTGTGAAGGGCCTTTCCTATACGTCTTGCCAAAGAACCTGGGCTTTATTCTGTTGGAGATGGGGAGTCACCACAAATGCTTAAAGTAGAGGAATTGATCTGAGAAGACCTGTTTTCAATAAGGTAATTCAAATGGTGAGAATGAAAAATAGGTTGTCATGGACAGAGAATGGTTGTGGGCGGGGCCACTTAAGAGCTATTGGAATGTTGTTCCTCTGTCCTTACTTCAACTGCTCACCATTTTCCAGTTTGTGATTTTTTATTTTGGTGTCTTCCATATACAATG
>NW_006796561.1:569906-676012 GCF_000442215.2 Lipotes vexillifer | reverse complement strand
TCCCTTCCATCAATCCACCTTCTTTTAAGCTTTAATTGTAATATTCCAGTAAAAAAAAAAATAAAGCCAAACCAAAACAAACAAAAAAAATCCTCTCCCACAAAAGTGAAAGAAACCAACTGGGTCATATACACTTTGTTCTGGTCCCAACTACCACTAATCTATTGTGTGAGTCTAAGAATGTCACCTGCCAAATCAGCAAAGGATGCCCTCAGCCACCTACAGTCATCCCCAGCAGTGCACCCTGAGGGGACTCAGGATGAGAAAGAACAGGATACTGGCCCTAGATAGTTAAGGTGTATATCTGCCAGGCTCTTAGCCTGAACTGACTGAATTACCCTAACCAATGGATTCTAAGATGCACAGTTTCCCACACTTAACACTCAGAAATTTTGTGTCCTGCAACTGATGGTCCTACAATTATTGCCGACCCAGCAGCGGTCAAGATGTCATACTTGTCATTGCCTATGTATGCATAAATAACAAAAGCACCAGCTTCAAAACTAGCAAAAGGTGTGTCAGGAGTTTGGAAAATATCTCAGGGACTTTTTAAAATAGTGGAATACTCTTTTAAAACCTAACATAATTTACAGAGTAGATTTAAGAGCCAACATCAAAGGCTTTTAGTTCTTTTACAGATTTTTTTTTTTTTAATTACCACTCTTGATGGCACAGAGGAGATACTGTGTGGAAAAGACCAGACACTGATGAATATGAGTGATTCCAAAAGTTGGAGTCTGAACATGAAGGAGCTTTAAGAATATTAATCAGGGGCTTCCGTGGTGGTGCAGTGGTTAAGAATCCACCTGCCAATGCAGGGAACACGGGTTCGAGCCCTGGTCCGGGAAGATCCCACATGCCGCAGAGCAACTAAACCCATGTGCCACAACTACTGAAGCCCGCGCACCTACAGTCCGTGCTCCGCAACAAGAGAAGCCACTGCAATGAGAAGCCCATGCACCGCAACGAAGAGTAGCCCCTGCTGGCCACAAGTAGAGAAAGCCTGTGCACAGCAACGAAGACCCAACGTAGCCAAAAATTAATTAATTAGTTTTTTTAAAAAAAGAATATTAACCCATTCATTTCCATTTTCCCTTTTTATGTATGCACAGAGGTGATATATTATTTTTTAAAATGTGTATTCATAGCAGCTTTATCTGTAATAGCCCAAACGGTAAATAACCTGAATGATCATTAGTAGGTGAGTGGATAAACAAATTGTGGTATATCCACATAATGCAATCTACTCAGAAATAAAAAGTAATGAACTAATGATACACACAGTAACATGGATGAACCTCAAAACAATTATATCGAATGAAAGAAGCCAGATCAAAAAGAATGTATATGGCATGATTCCATTTGTCTAAAATTCTAGAAAATGTAAACTGCTCTATATGACAGCAAGCAAATCAGTAGTTGCTTAGGGATGCGAGAGAGGTAGGGAGGGGAAGAGGCTTACGAAGGGGCATGAGGAAATTTTGGGGGTTTGATTGTGATGGCTTCACAGGTGCATGCATATGTCAAAATTCATCAAATTGCATCGGTTTAAATATTTGCAATTTGTTGAATGGCAGTTCAAAAAACCTATGTGTAAGTCTAAAACAGCTCTTCAATAAAGTAAAAAAATTGTATTTTTAAGAAGAGTCACTTTTTTTTTCTTTTTCTTTTTGGCCATACCGTGTGGCTTGCAGGATCTTAGTTCCCTGACCAGGGACTGAACCTGGGGCCTGGCAGTGAAAGTGCCAAGTCCTAACCACTGGACCGACAGGGAATTCCCAAGAAGGGTCACATTTTAATTGGCAGCATTTTTCTTCTAGGTGGTATGTGAAATACTGGTGCATTTTACAACTGATGGTATCTTAGAGTTGATAAGATTCTATTTGCAGTTCTATTCCAGGATTCTACAACTATACCCCAACTTCTTATCTTCCCCTGAAACAGACTTGCTCTCCTGGTTTTCTGGATCATACTATTAATCTACCAGTCAGTCACTGCCAAAACTCAGACCACTTGAGTTTCTTTTCCTTCTTTCCCTGTGTCGTTGGTTAACACCTCCTGTGGATTCTTATTGCACAATACTTTTCACACCATCCCTTCCTGTCACTCTTGCTTTAGATCTTTGTTCTTTCAGACCTGGAGTACTCTCACTGCATCTTGAAAGGATTCTATTCTTGCCTCTAAGCCACCCAGAGCACTATGGTTAGATCATCTTTCTTCACACTGCTAACAAGCCACTTCCCTGATTAAGGACTTACAATGGCTCCCTCTTGTCTACACAATGAAATTCAGACAGTCTAGCATCCCAAACCCCTACTATTTGGCTTTGATCTGTACTTTCTGTTTTCTGTCTTCATTACTTTCCTAGGGAGCCCTCCAATCCAGCCAAAATTGTTTATTCGCTCTCTGTGGTCGGCAGAATAACGACCCCCTAAAGATGTCCATATGCTAATCCCCAGAACCTGGGAATGTGTTACTTTACACAGCAAAAGGGACTGCGTGTGATTAAATCAAGGATCTTAAACTAGGAGACTATCCTGGATTATCTGGGTGGGTGCAATGTAATCACAGGGCTCTTAAAATATGGAAGAGGAAGGCAGAAGAGTCAGAGAATGAGATGTGATGACCAAAGCACAGGGACAGAGTGATGTAATTGCTGGCTTTGAAGATGGAGGAAGCGGCCAAGAGCCAAGAAATGTGTGCATCCTTTAGAAGCTGGAAAAGGCCTGGAAATGAATTCTCCCCAGAGCCTTCAGAAAAGAATGCAACCCTGCTGACGCCCTCATTTTAGCCCAAAGAAACCTGCTTTGGACTTCCAACCTCCAAAATTGCGCGATAATAAATTTGTGTTGTTTCAGGCCCCTGCATTTGTGACAGCAGCGACAGGAAACTAATATACTCTCTTATTCATAGACTTCCATTTTCCAAGTTAATTGTTCTGGATATCTCGTTTGCCCTCCCAATTCACTTCCCACCCTGCTCTGTACCCTAGGAAGACGTTGTATTTACACGGCATCAAGACTCCCTTGCTCTCTGGCTTCTGTTTGGCCAACAGGAGGCACTAGCAGGAAAATGGAGGGCAGGCAGAGAGGGAGGTTGGTGCAGAAGGGCCACATTGCCTACCAGGAAGCCCCCTCTACACAGCTGACCCTACGCCCTTGCTGACTTCAGGCCTGGGGGTGGTGAAGGGTTCCTATGTGGCTAGTGCCAGATTTCTGCCTTGCTGGATTCCTCAAACCCTCCCTACAACTTTGTAAATAGTCTCTTTATTAAAATTCCCTCAAATTATTCAGTTTGAGTGTGTCCTCTGTTTCTTGTTGGCACCTTGGCTGATATAGTAATATTACTTGGAATGCCCTTCTCTATGCTCATGGTCAATCCATGTGCTCTGCTTTTGAGACCTGGCTCAGATCCCAGCTCAGCAGGACCACAGAACGTCAGGGCTGAGGGAGGCCTTAACGATCATCCAGTCCAGCAACACAGATGGTTTTTCTGCTGCCTCTCTGATCACTCCTTGGTCTCTTTTGGCAATTCTTCTTCCTCTACCTTAAATACTGGCATGTTACAAGATCCTGTCTTAGCATTTCTTTTCTTACACTGTAAACTTTCCCTGGGGAAACTCATCCCCTCCCAAGTTTTAATTATAATCCATAACCTGAAGACCCCCAAATCCATATCTTTGATCTAGACTTTGTTCCTTGAGGGTTACGTCCATATATTTCCACTGCCGAACCAACATCTCTACTTCGCTGAATCAGCCACCTCAAATGTCAGAAGTATTCACATCATCTTTCCTTCCAAATAGCTTCTCCTCTGGAATTTCCAATTTTAGGAATTTGGCCAAGAAACCAGGGAGCCATCCTTGACATCTTGTCTTCCTTGTCTCCTCCCCGCCCACCAATAACCATATCTGGTCCATACCTAAACATGTTGCGAATCCGCCTATGTCACTTGCCTGCACTGCCTCAGCCAGCCTTAGTCCATCTGCATCCATTCTCCATACAAACGGCCGAAGTGATCTTTTTAACCAACTCTGCCCTAGTTACTTAAAATCCTCCAGTGGTTTCCCTTCGCTTGGAGGGTAAGGTTCAAATTCACAGTCTGACCTCTGTCATCCCCATCAGCCTCATCCTGCACTGCACTCCCCATCTCCTCCTGGCTCCAGCCCTCTGGACCACTTCCAACTCCTGGATCATGCCTTATGTTGTTTCCTCTGCTCAGAGAACTCTTACCCCCCCTTTCTCTGGCTGACTGGTAGCCAACTCATCTTCCAGTCTCAATGTCAGCTTCAATTCCTCAGAGAGGCCTTGTTCAGACCCCCAGGCAGGTCTGAGTCACTCCCCACCCCATGGCACACCCCTTATCTCCTTGACTTTATTACAATTGCTTGTTTTATCTCTGTCTTCCTTGCTAAGCTCTGTGAGGGTAGAGACTGTATCAGTTTTAGTCATTGTTATAATCCTGGCTCTCAGCACAGGTCTTGACCCAGAGAAGACATCCAACAAGTATTGGGCAACAAATGTCAAAAGAAGGAAGTGAGCTCAGAGAGGTGAAGTGACCCGTTGGTCCAGAGATCATTCCACCATATCCACAGCCTGCACTCTCTGTCACGGAACTTTCTGAGGCCACCTAAACGCACAGAAGTTGCTCTGTTTCCTAAATCTCGTTGCCTATGTCACCAGTTGAGTGTTCTTCCCTCTCTCATTATTTTTTATGTATGCTACATAAATGGTTCTCTCTCCAACTACATCACCAACTCGTAGAGGACAGGGATGACGTCATAATTCTTTATATTCCTGGGCTTCTTGTATATACAGTCAACAAATATCTACTGAAAGTCCACCTTTTCCAATGCTGGGACAAAAGCAGTGAACAGAACAGATGATATCTTGTGCCCTAACTGAGCTTACAGTTTGGCACTGAGAGAGACTTTAACTAAGTAGTTACAATAACATGTTAATACTATGTAACAGTACCTGTTAAAACAAATTGCATATGTTGTGTCAGTGCATCAGGGGGGGTCTTAAAGCCAGAGAAGAAAAAAAAGTGTATCCTCCGGGAGCACAACTCTGATTTAAAGATTTGGGGGAAAGCTGGTTTTATTTTTAATAACAAATATAGATATATGTGAAAACATTATTCACATAGCTTTTAAAGTCAAATCACAGATTTCTAGCTCATGGCTAGCCTGCTTTAGCCCCTACCCAGGCCTCCCAGAGTTCATATTTGTCCTCTTCAGAAAGTTTCTAAAGAGTTGCCGCAGCCTCACCTCCGGCAGAGTGTGTCCCATGGCAAGCTCTCAACATGCAACAAGAAACTAATATGCACACTGCAGTGAAGCAAGCACCAAACAGAGCTTCCAGGAGTCCAGGTAGGCATGTATGTACACCAACCGGTTAGAAAATGGACAAGAGGAGTAAGGACTTGAGCTGAAGGGAGGATGATTTGGGCCCTCTGATAACTCTTCCTGTTACCAAAGATACGAGCCCGGAAAAGAAAAACAAGCAGTGTGGCTTCCTTCACTTCTCTTTCCGCTACCTTATTTGTATAACTGTGGTATGAAAGAGGAAAATCAGATACAGCACGAAGTGCCCAGCCTTTGGCCCTCCCTCCCCACACAATTAGAACCAAAGCCAAAACAAGCAGCCCTATTTATTAAATCTGATCCAAACCAAAGACCAATTTTTACAAAAGAGTAAGAAAAAAATACTTGTAAAACCTAGTGAGAAGTTTTTTAAATGGGTAAAACAGTGCCATAAATTGTTTTGGAGTACATACATATCTGGGAAAGCTACAAAGGACTGCACATGGAAAAGACAGACACCACGTAGCGAGGGGAGGGGGAGTTAATTGGGGAAGGAGGACTTGGGCTTCCACTGCACTGATGATGATTTAGTCCCAAGAGGGGTAGTCAGTAAGTGAGAAGTTATTATTCTCTTTATTATATATCTTCAATATTTTATAGTAATCTTTAAGCAATCAGTGAACCAGTTTGCACAAGAGCCAAATCTACATTTTCTAAAACTAGTAAATTAGAAAAAAATCAGCTTATCAATATATCCTCCAACAAAACAGGAATTGATCCTATATATTTAATTCCTTTCTAGCTGCAGGAAAATACAAAGATGTGTACAAAACACATAGCCTGTGTTTTGGAATCTAGCTATTTGAAGATGGCCCATTCAAGTCTGTTTTTTTTTTTTTAAATAACCAAATGGCTCCTGCCATATCCTGGGAAATATCTGCAGGCGATGCAGGACAGAGAATGGGGTGTGATAAGGAGGAATTTCAGGCAAAAAATGAGAAGGCAACTGGAAGGGGCAAGCTGAATGGGGAATGAGGAACAGATCTTAACAGAATGAAGAGTTTGTCTCTGAGATCATTTGTTCTTAACTTCCCAATCTTACAACGCAAAAGTTGCCATAGCTCAAACTGCGCTTGAAAACTGTCTCCTTTTAAAACAATGTGCCCACCAGTAACCACCCCCTCCAGGTTCAGAAGAGCACAGAAGACAAAAAGCATAGGCCTTGGAGTCAGCCAGCCCTTGAACTGATGGTTACAGATCCATGTGCGAGTGACAACCTCTCCAAGTCTCTGTCCCTTCCTCTGTAAAACAGGCAAAGAGCAGTACTTATTTCAGAGGGTGGTTCCCTCTGTTAACCTTGTCAGGATCTGTTGAACGTGGAGAGGCAGCACCCTATAGGAGCCCTGGGTCAGCACTGCCAGGTGTAGCAAGCCACCATGGGTAGGCTGGCCAAAGTATGAGATAGGTTTCCACCTGGGCAGGAAGTTGCCAAGAAGCTTCCTGGCGGGGGCAGAAGGGCTCTAGCATGGAAGTCTCACTGTCTGCCCAGACTGCCACCTGGTTTCTAATTATCTTGGCAGGTCCTATTCCCTGCTACTGCCCTACCCCTTTGTCTAGCCCTATTCTCTGTTTTCTGAGGAGTTCTTGTTTCTTGAATTCTAACTCCTTGCCTTCCACATGGGTGTCTGGGTCTTTTTGGTTTTCAGCTGCCTATTGGTTCTAGCCATGTCCCCTCATCTTGGCTTCAGGAAGTTATGGGCTTCTCACTTCCTGACTGGCACTATGGGTTCTCTACTTTTTGTCTTTTCTGCCTGCTTATGCATCTCTGACCCATCTATCTTCTCTCCTTCTCTGGCATCTGTATCCCAGTTAGGTTTTTTTTTTTTTTTTTTTTTTTTTTTTTTTTTTTTTTTGTTCTACCGCCCCCTTACCTTTTAGAGAATGGAAGGGTAAATTAATCACTGTGGCTAAGTCATTTGAAATATTACAAAGCTTGTAGAGTATAGTTCCTGTGAAATCTACATCCCTTGAAGATGCCATACTCCTGATAAGGTTTTAGAAATTTAATTGAAAAATTGTTATAAAGATTTTAAGTGACCGTAGGATCCTTCGTTAGAAAAAAAACAGAGTCCTCTGATTCTTCTCAAATTGCGGTACACAGGCCTCTCACTGTTGTGGCCTCTCCCATTGCAGAGCACAGGCTCTGGACATGCAGGCTCAGCGGCCATGGCTCACGGGCCTAGCCGCTCTGCGGCATGTGGGATCTTCCCAGACTGGGGCACGAACCCGTGTCCCCTGCATCGGCAGGCGGACTCTCAACCACTGCGCCACCAGGGAAGCGCCCCAGTTAGGTTTTGATCAAAGCTTTGTTATGACTTACAGGTGCTATGTGCACCTTGACTCATGACTGCTTATCAAGATGATATGCAAAATATTTAACTGGTATGAAATGGGCACTGTCCTATCAGAATGGTTGTCAGTTATAAACGACAGGGATGGCTGACCCTGTATATACTGGCTGAACAGTAGCCTAGCTCCCTAGCCTCAAGACCCCTCCCACTTCTCTGAGAAGAGGCCTCCTGGTTCTTTAATTGGGCTGGTGCCTCAGATTGGCTCCTTACTCCTCATGTCCTGGCTCGGCATGGCTGGCCTTGCACCTTGTTTCATGAGCTCCTATTACCCACAGTCCTAAAGCTGACCTTCTCATTCCTACTCTACTCAGCCGTCACCAGGGAAACCCAGGAATACTGGCGACACACAGGAAGGAGATGGGGTAGCCTTGATGCCAAAACAGGGGGGCAAAACATAAAAGCATATATATATATATATATATAAATCTCAGGTATAGGAAAAACATCCTTACAGCAAAAGGTTCTGTATAAAATTAAGTGCTGTATCTTAAGAATTGGTTCTGTTTTCTTGGTCTGGTAATAGGTAATAGTTCTCTTCTGCATCTGCCTTCTATGAGCCTCTTTGAGCCACATCGGTGCAGATCTTGAACTGAGAGAGGATAGGGATAGCACTTTCAGAATGGTTCTTGAGTAAGGTTAGAATTTCTAAGGTTTGGGAATTATTAATACTTTAAGGTTGGAGTTAGGGGATGAGATGTCTTAAGAATAAATGATTCACAGTAGTCAAGACAAACCAAAAAACAGAACTTCCCCTGACCCAACTCCCACCTCCAATAGGATTTAAATCTTGGGAACTTGAAGCCACAGACTCACTGTGAGTCCCCCGCGGATCCACTGCTTTTTTCTGTCACTAACCGCGCTGTCCTCTACAATCCTTTCCTTTGTTTACTTATCTATTTTATTGATCACCTCAATTTTTATTTAAAAAGTTCAAATCTACAGAAAACGTAAAATAGTACAATAAACACCTGTATGCCACTCTCTTTAATTCACCAGCTGTCATCACTTTGCTGCATTCTCGAGCGTCCTCCCCAACTCTTCAAATCCCCCTCCACCCTGAACCCGCTGAAAGTTGCAGACGTCATGACACTGTGCCTCAAATACCCACATCTCAAAAGAAAAAGACAGTGTCCAACATGATCACAGTACCATCACTGCACCTAAGAAAATGAAAAGTAATCCCATAATATTACCTAATATGCAGTCCGTATTCAAATCTCTCCAATTGTCCCCAACTCATCGTTTATAGCTATTTTTTATTTATTTTTTCTGATCTAGGATCCAAAGTTCACACATCCTGATTGGTTATCACTTGAATATTTTAATCTACAGTATCCCATTCCCACGGTCTTTTTGGCCGGAACACCACACGTGAAGTTATGACCTTCTTATTGCATCCCAACAAGAGATGCATGGTAGGTGCTGGTAAGCTTGATCATTCAGCTAAGGTGATGACTTCCTCATCTCTCCATTGTAAGGACACATTTTCCCTAGGTAATCTGTACCAAGATACTTTGAAAAAATGCCAAGATACTTTGAAAAAATGTGAAAATCCTGTTCCCCAACAACCTTTTGCTCAAAGGTTTTGTACCCCTGGATGAATCCTTGCCTGAATCAGTTACATTAGGGTTGCATAGCACTGGTTTTTCTGGTTCTCTCATTCCTTCTATTGTGTATTTATTATTCAAACAATGACCCATCAATACCCATCCTCTCTATCCTCAGTGTCTGTACTCTCTGCTTACTTTTTGCTGCTGTTTCCTCCCCTCCTCCTTGGTGACCACTCTGCCCAGCACCGGGGAGCCATTTGCTTCTCCCTTTACCTGCTGATCCCATCACTTCACCTTCAACAAATTAAAAACAAACACGGAACATCCACAGCCTGTTGTTGTCTACCAATTTATAGTAATTTACAAAAAATAAAAGTCATAATGCATATTTATTGGGTTAGACTGCAGAGAGTAGATAGAGCAAACTGGTTTTATTTTTTAAAAAATCAGGTTGCCTAAACCCTGAAAAATCTTTCCTCCTCACTAGGTAAAGCCGCTTGCTCTGTCACAATCAGGTTTTTGTAATGGTTGTTGAACACCAGCACCCTCATCTCCTCAGTTCCCTGATAATGAGAGTCTTGGAAGAACAGACGTTTAGAAATCATGTGACCCGAATGCCCCGTTTTACCATGGAGAAAGAGGATAAGAGAGATGAAGGGACTTGTCCAGGGCACCTCAGCTCCTTAATGGTAGAGCTGGAAATGGGTTTTATAAATACCTTCTCCGATGTTCTTTTCATTCCCTTCCCAAGGACCTGGTGATTCAGATGTTTAGTAGGCAAGAGGAAGCCCGTAGCATTCACAGCCTCCTTCATTGCTAATTTGCATTTTGCCCGCATCACCTTCCCACCTTTGAAAACGTTAAGTAAAAATTCCCTTTAGGAGCCATTATTACTATTATTATTAAAAATCAATTTTCATTTCTGCAGGTCAACAGGGAAAATTTTGGAAGACTCAAGGGAGCACATACTACCATTACTTTAACCAGAAAAAAAATGAGTCCTGAGAACCTGCATCAGGCCGCTCTCGGAACGCTGCTTTCTCGGAGGCTGAAACGCCCTGCGGGTGACAGCTCCGGCCGGAGTCTACCCTTCCCCGTCGCCTGCTCTAACGCTGCAGTGACAGGCATTAGGCTCCAGGAGCTTGTTAAACGTTAACGAGAGGATAAAATGGGGAACAAAGCCCAGCGTAGAAAAACCCGGCCCCGCAGTTCAGGGAGGACAGAGACCGCGCCCTCACTGCGGCG
Source organism: Lipotes vexillifer (assembly GCF_000442215.2). NCBI lineage: Eukaryota > Metazoa > Chordata > Mammalia > Artiodactyla > Lipotidae > Lipotes > Lipotes vexillifer. The sequence goes on along the minus strand of NW_006796561.1, from coordinate 665,501 downwards.
GCCCGGGGGCTGCAGAGACTGCGGAGCCGCAGTGCAGGGTGTGGGACCCACACCCGCCGGGCGCCTCCGGCCCGCGCCGCCCTCTCCTCCGCGCCGCCCTGAGCCGCCCGTCGAGCCGAGGAGCCCAGAGGCGGCCCCGGCCTCGAGCGCCCGCCGGGCCGAACGCCGACGCCGCGGAGCATCCTCCCGAGGGCAGGGAGGGCGCGGCCGCCCCACGCTGCGAGCCGGGGGCTGCGGACGGCGCCTCGCCCGGGCGGGCCCCCACCCACCCCTCGGCGCGCTCACCGGTCAGCGCGCCCATCCCGGAGCCGGCGGTGCTGGCAGTCAGTCCGTCTGCCCCGCGGTAGAGGGGCCGGCGAGCAGGGCGGCGCCGTGGCCCGGGCGAGCGAGGCAATCAACAGGCAGCTCCCGGCCCGGCGCGGCGCCGGGGCGCGCGGCTGCTGCGGAGCAGGCTGGGAAGCGTAGTTCGAGGCGGCGTGCGGCGGCGGGACCCCGTGCCCACTGGCTGTACCCCGGGCTTCCTCACCCCTCCCCTGAAGGTGTGCTCGCCCAGAATCTGCGTCCCGACCCCGTAACCGCTGTGCAGGCGAGGAGGACCTCAGCCTTGGGACCAAGCTGTGCGGGCTCTTTGGAGAAGCTCGGGGCTACGGATAGGGTGGGTGGCAAAGGCTGTACAAGCTTGTGAGGAGCTGTTGGGTGAGTGAGCATCTTTAAGTGGAAGCCTTGTTAACGCCGGCTCAGAGACAGAGCAGGCCTGCCTTAGGTTTTATTGGCTTTACGCCGGCCTAGGGCGGGGCGTGGGGAGGAGTAACTGGGGCACATGCCTGGGGGTAGGGAGGTGGGGTGTAGCGAGGCCGATCTAAGGGTTGTGGGTGAGAATGTTCGAGAGCCCACGCACATGCAGTGGCGTCACTAGAGGAGAGGCTGTCTAATTTAGCCTCTCTGTGCCTTAGCATTCTTATCTGTAACGTAGGCTTAAAGCTTGAAGACATGTTGTGAGGACTAAACGCATTTTAGTACAACAAACGCACGGGTGCATATGTGAAGGCACCTGTGTCTGGCACTTAGCACGTACTCAATAAATGTTCCTTCCTCGGGAGTTGCAGGGGAGACCCGGGCACACTTCCGGCCTCAAAAGCCCTACGTATAATGCTAAGCTAAAGATAGTCGGCCTCGTTGGTCTAGATAAATAAATGTTACAACCCGCCGGGTTTGCTATTGTCACACGTTTAGCAGGCTCACTTCATCCGGAGTGTAAACTGTGATGTGTCCTCTATGCCAGGTTCTTGGGAACTACAAAAATAGAGAAAATACTGTCTCGTCTCTGAAGCATGAAGTGGGGTGGGGTAACATTGGACAAAGATTGAAATTATGAAAATATGTGGCATAATAGGATTACCTTACAGAAACGTTTTCTAATCAGATGTGATATCTCTCCTTTTTGAACCCTTGCTGCATATTTTCAGGGCAATATTTCACATTATGGTGGGATTTGCATCTTCCAGATGTGGTGGAAGGAAAATGAACCAAAGAGATGGATGCACCATTGCTGGCATAATCTCTGAAATAGGCAAAGGGTGAATGGAGGTGAAACAGTATCATAATCTGGCATGACCTGTGCAGTAATCATGTGACCAAAAAGAAAAAGTGCCGCAGAGAATTCCATGTTTGAAAATAGTAGCCTTTGCATTTGTGGAACTACTTTCCTATCCATGTTCTAGCTTGATTTTTGCAACAACCCTGTAAGAGGCAGAGTGAGGATTTTCTTAAGAGTTCTAAGAGACACAGGTGATATGAGTTATTCGGTCATCCAGCTGGTCATTAAGCCTATCTTCTCTCCTTCAGCCCTGACCTTCCCCAAAGAGGCACTCACAGCACTCTCTTTCCTTTGTACATTTCAAAACAGGGCCAAACCTTCCCCAGCAAGAGGGCTGAATCAGAAAATAAAATTAATTCTCAAAGGCTCTTGGAACTATAAAGATGAACAATGGCATACAGTAGCTGCTGATTGAGATACCAGTGTTGTTTCCACTATCAACACTATAGTAATGAGCTACAGTTTTGGCCTCCTCACCAGAATGACTAATCTGAGCGGGAAGGAGTGAACTTAAATGGAGGTGTGACCAAATCAATTTAAATCACATTCCCAAGTTTTCCTATATGTTTGTTATTCCAAATATCCTATGTAACAGACCAGATGTCTCTGACTTTTTTATGTTGTATATTTGTCACAAATTATAGCTTTCTGTTAAATAAGAATAGGACTGCTTACAGGTCAAGCTAGTAGCTTCCTCGGAGAAAGCTGATGGTAGGCATAAGCTGAAAATAATAAAGCAATTTTATTCAGATTTGAAGAAAATGTAGCAAAGGTTTGATATAGCAAAGATACTTAGGGGTGTACTATCTTTCTCATTGGCTTCCTTGTTATTCCCTGAAAGGAAAAGGTCTGCATGTGATGAAATGAATGGAGCACTGCTTCAGATGAAGATTGTGAAATGAAGCAGGTGTAGAAATGATTTCTTAGGTTAAAGTCATAGGTGGCAGCCAAAGCAGAGATACAAAAGCTATCCAACGGTCCCAGTCGCATTTATATGAAAATGTAAAATTGAAACAGAACTCCTAGAGCTGGAAGGGACCCTACAGATCATCTTGTCTAGCCTCTTCATGCAATGAGGAGGCTGATACATCGACAGTAAATTTGCAATGGAATATGTAGCATACGTTATTTGCAACACGTAGTAGATACTGTTGCTTGCCTACTCAACATCCATTCCCACCTTTTCCTTCTTCTTTGCGGAAGCCTGTAAAGGTGTTCACCCATTAGGGAACCTGACCCTATTACCATCCCATACCAACCTATCATGGGCAAGGGGAATACAATCTTCTTGACTGGCCACTGAGAGATTAGGGGTGGGCATGTGACCCAGTTCTGGCAAGTGAGGCCTGAGGAGGGGTCAGCTGAAGTCCTTCTAGGAAAGGTTTTCTTGCTCTTAAATAGAGGCATACAGGGAAACATGCCACCATCTCCATGGGATGTTGTTGCATCTGGCGGTGTTACCTCAAACTGGAATAGCCATCTTAGGGAATCCAGCCTTAAGACAAAACACTGATGACGGCAGAGTAAAGAGATAGAATGAACTTGGGTCTGTGATGTTGTTTTTGAGACAGTAAACCAATCAGCCCTGCTGCTGCCCTACTTCTGGATTTATTATATGAGATAATAAATATCCTTATTGTTGAGCCCATTTGAGATGGAGTTTTCTGTTACTTGAAACTGAAAGAATCCTAAGTGTTGCAGATGAAATGTGAAAGTAAGTTCTTTGGATGGACTGAAGGACTACTTCCCAGAGTTAATAAAAACAAACAACAACCACAACCCAGGCAAAGGATAGGGATATTATCACATAATGGATAGAAGTATGCGTTTTAACTATGGTTAAATTGTGGTTTCCAATCCAGACAGACCTGGGTCGAACCCATATATTTACTGCTTGCTTGACTGTGGCCAAGTTTCTTTAACCTTTCTAAGCCTCATTTTCTTCATCTCTAGGCTGGGGATAATAATACTTACCACATGGGGTTGTTATGAAGATGAAATGAGATAATTTGTGTCAAGTATGCTACAAAGGATATGGTGTCTAGTAAGCACTAAAGGAGTGGTGACTATCTTGATGAACTATGAATTATCTTATGTATAGTGTAATAAATAGCACTATAAAAGCCCTGGTGCTGCATCTAAAAGTGAATCACTATATAATAGTGATCATATTAAATGACACCACAGTGATGCAAGCAACAAAGTCCAGAATGTGTGAAACTCTACATGACAACCCAGTTCTTCAATAAATTGCAAGAAAAATAAAGGAAGGAGAGTTTATAGATACACAGAAATAGAAGAGGCAAATAACCATATGTAGTGTGTTATCTTGATTTGAACAAAGCAGCCGTTAAAAAAAATCACATTTATGAGACAACTGGGGGGAATGTGAACACAGAATATTTGATTATCTTAGGGTACTACTTTAAAATTGTTTGGATGTGATAATGGTATCGTGTTATTTTTTTTAAAAGAGCCATCTTTTGGAAAGATACTACTGAAGATTACTGAAAAAATACAGAATATTTGCAGAAGAAATGATATCTGGGATTTGCTTTTCAAATAATCCAGCATGAAAAAAAAAAAAAAAAAAGGGCTTCCCTGGGGGCGCAGTGGTTGAGAGTCCGCCTGCTGATGCAGGGGACACGGGTTCGTGCCCTGGTCTGGGAGGATCCCACATGCCGCGGAGTGGCTGGGCCCATGAGCCATGGCCGCTGAGCCTGCGTGACCGGAGCCTGTGCTCCGCAATGGGAGATGCCACAACAGTGAGAGGCCCGCGGACTGCAAAAAAAAAAAAAAATCCAGCATGAGAGTAGCGGTAGGGTGGCAGGGTGGAGGTATCGATGAAACAAGATAGGCCATGAGTTGATAATGGTTGAAGCTGAGTAATGGAGCTTTATTAAACCATTCTCTCTGCATTTTTTTTTGATAACTTTTGACCCCCTTCCATGTGATGAGAACTTTATCTATTCTCTTAACAACTTTCAAATATGCAATACAGTATTATTAACTATAGTCACATGCTGTACATTACATCCCTATGACTGATTTATTTTATAACTGTAAGTTTGTATCTTTTGACCCTCTACATCCATTTCACCCACTCCCCACTCCTTGCCTCTGGCAACCACTGGTCTGTTCTCTGTATCTACAAACATGGTTTTTGTTTTTGTTTTTGTTTTAGATTCCACATGTAAGTGAGATCACACGGTATTTGTCTTTCTCATCTGACTTATTTCACTAAGGATAATGCTCTCAAGGTCCATCCATGTTGTCGCAAATGGCAAGATTTCATTCTTTTTTGCGGCTGAATAATCTCTGTATTTTTATTTTTTTAATTTATTATTATTTTTTTAAATCTCTGTATTTTTAAAATACAGCTTCCCTGAGATATATTTCAAATACCATAAATTTACCCTCTTAAAGTGTACAATTCTGGGCTTCCCTGGTAGCGCAGTGGTTGAGAATCCGCCTGCCAAGGCAGGGGACACGGGTTCGAGCCCTGGTCTGGGAAGATCCCACCTGACGCAGAGCAACTAAGTCCGTGCGCCACAACTACTGAAGCCCGCGCACCTAGAGCCCGTGCTCCGCAACAAGAGAAGCCACCGCAAAGAGAAGCCCGCGCACCACAATGAAGAGTAGCTCCCGCTTGCCGCAACTAGAGAAAGCCCGCGCACAGCAACAAAGATCCAATACAGCCAAAAATAAATATATAAATAAATTAATTTTAAAAAATCTTTTGCCTACTTTTTAAATTGGGCTATTTTTTTTTTTTTTTTTTGCGGTACGCGGGCCTCTCACTGTTGTGGCATCTCCCGTTGCGGAGCACAGGCGCCGGACGCGCAGGCTCAGCGGCCATGGCTCACGGGCCCAGCCGCTCCGCGGCATGTGGGATCTTCCCGGACTGGGGCACGAACCCATGTCCCCTGCATCGGCAGGCGGACTCTCAACCACTGCGCCACCAGGGAAGCCCTATTTGTCTTTTTATTATTGATCTATAAATGTTTTTTATGTGTTCTGATTATAAATTCCTTATCAGACATATTATTTGCACATATTTTCTCCCATTCTGTGGGTTGTTCTTTTTTCTAATTTCTTGATGGTATCCTTTGGTAAACACCCTTTATCAGTTTGAAGAGGTTCCTGTCTATTCCTACTTTGTTCAATGATTTTATCATGAAAGGATGTTAGATTGCACCAAAGACTTTTTCCGTGTCTGTTAAGATGATCATGTGGGTTTTTTCATTTATTCTATTAATATGGTGTATTACATTTATTTTCAGATCTTAAATTCCCTATTCATTCCTGAGATAAATCCTACTTGGTCATGGTGTATAATCCTCTTTATATATCGTTGGAATTGGTTTGCTAGTATTTTGTTGAAAACTTTTGTGTCCATATTCATAGGAAATATTGGTCAGTAGTTTTCTTATCTTTTGATGCTTTGACTAGTTTTGGTATCAGAGTAATACTAGCCTTATAGAATGAGTTAGGAAGTATTGCTTCCTCTTCTAATTTTGGGAAGCATTTATGAAGGACTGGTATTAATTTTTTAAATTCTTTAAATGTTTGGTAGAATTTACCAATGAAACCATCTGGGCCTTGGCTTTTTTTTATTGGAAATTTAAAAATTACTAATTCAGTCTTTGTGGTTAAATTCAGATTATGTATTTCTTCTTGAGTCAGTTTTATTAGTTTGTGTCTTTCTAGGAATTTATCCATTTCATCTAAGTTACCTTGTTTGTTGGCCAACAGTTGTTCATAATATTTCTTTATTATCCTTTTTCTTTCTGTAATATCAGTAGAGATATGAAGATTTAGGAGATGTTCCCCTCCTTCATTCCTAATTTTAGTATATGCATCTCTTTCTTTTTTTCTTGGTCAGTCTAGCTAAAAGTTTGTCAATTTTGTTGATCTTTTCGAAGAACCAACTTTTGGTTTTGTTGATTTTCTCTATTGTTTTTCTAGTCTCCATTTCATTTATTTTTGCTATAATCCTTATTAACTTTACTATGGCTGAGATGGTTTCATTTGTGAATTCTACCAAGAATTTAAGGAAGAAATGATACCAATTCTCTATAATCTCTTCCAGAAAATGGAAGCAGAGGAACACTTCTAACTCATTCTATGAGGCCAGTATTACCCTAATACCAATACCAGACAAAGATATTACAAGGAAGAAAAATTACAGGTCACTATCTCTCATGAAAATAGATGCAAAAGTCTTCAACAAAATATTAATAAATTGAGTTAAGGAATGCATAAACAGAATCTTGCTAGCAAGTGGAGTTTATTCCAGGTAGGCAAGGCTGGTTCACCATTTAAAAAATCAATTAATCCATCACATCAGCAGGCTAAAGAAGAAAAAACTTATATGAGCATATCAATGGATATAGAAAAGGCATTTGACAAAATCCAACATTCATTCATGATAGAAAGCACGCAGAAAACTAGGAATAGAGGGGATCGTCCTCGACAGCTGACATACTTAATGGTGAGAAACTAGATGCTTTCTCCCTAAGATCAGAAACGAGGCAAGGGGGCTTCCCTGGTGGCGCAGTGCTTGAGGGTCCGCCTGCCGATGCAGGAGACGCGGGTTCGTGCCCCGTTTCGGGAAGATCCCACATGCCGCGGAGCGGCTGGGCCCGTGAGCCATGGCCACTGAGCCTGCGCGTCCGGAGCCTGTGCTCCGCAAATGGGAGAGGCCACAACAGTGAGAGGCCCGCATAACGCAAGAAAAAAAAAAAAAAAAAAAGAAACGAGGCAAGGATATCTTCTCTCATTATTCCTATTCAACATCATACTGAAAATCCTAGTTAGTGCAGGGCGACTAGAAGGGGAGGGAAGGTATATACAGATTGGGGAGGAAGAAATGAAAGTCTTTGTTCATAGATGACATGATTGTCTATGTAGAAAATCCCAAAGAATTATTTTAAAAACCTTTCAGAACTAATAAGTGATTATAGCAAGGCTGTTAAGTTACAAGGTCAATAGACAAAGGCAACTTCCTGTAATTGTAAATTAAAAACACAACATTATTTATTTTAGTACCAAAAAAAAAAAGAAAGAAAGAAAGAAAGAAATACTTAGGTATATGTATCTATATGAGGGAAACGACAAGCTCTGATGAAAGGAGTTAAAGAAAATTTAAATGGTGAGATATTTCATGTTTATAGAGAGAAAAACTCAGTGTTGTTAGGATGCCATTTCTTCCCAACTTGACCTATAGATTCAGGGCAATCCCAATCAAAATCTGAACAAGTTATTTTGTAGGTATCAACCAACTAATTCCAAAGTTTATATGGAAAGGTAAAAGACCCAGACTAGTCATACAATACTGAAGAGGAAGAACAAAGTCAAAGGACTTACACTACCAAATTTCAAGACTTACTATAAAGCTACAGTAATCATGACAGTGTGGTATTAGTGAAAAAATAGACAAATAGATCAATGAAACAGAATAGAGAGCCCAGAAATAGACTCACACAAATACAGTTAGCATATCTTTGACAAAGAAGCAAAGACAATTCAATAGAGAAAGGATAGTCTTTTCAACCAGTGGTGCTTAGCAACTGGACATCCACATGCAAAAGAATAAATCTAAACACAGAATTCTCACCATTCATAAATATTAACTGAAGATGGATCATAGACCTAAATTCAAAACACAAAACTATAAGACTTACAGGAAATAACATAAGACAAAATCCAGGTGACTTTGGATTTGATGATGACATTTTAGATACAACACCAGAAGCAGATTCGGGAAAGAAAAAATTGATAAGTTGGGCTTTATGAAAGTTGAAAACTTCTGCTCTGAGAAAGACACTGTTAAAAGAATGAAAAGGCAAGCCACAGACTGGGGAAAATATTTGTTGGCAAAGATGTGGAGAAATTGGAACCTGCATACGTTGCTGCAAGTGGGAATGTGAAACGGTGCAGCTGCTATGGAAAACAGTTTGGTGGTTCCTCAAAAAGCTAAACATATGACCCAGCAATTTCAGTCCTAGGTATCTTTCTAAAGAAATCTAAAGTAAGGACTTGAACAGATACTTATATGCCAGTGTTTACTGCAGTATTATTTACAATTGCCCAAATGTGGAAACAACCCAACAAGTATCCATCAGCCAATGAATGGACGAACAAAATGTGATATATCCATACAATGAAGTATTATTCAACCATAAAAAGGAATGAAGTTCTGACACGTGCTACAACATGGATGAACCTTGAGGACATTATGTTAAGTGAAACAAACCATACACAAAGGACAAATATTCTAAGTTTCTATTTGTAAGAAATGTCTATAATAGGCAAATTCATAGAGATAGAAAGTAGATTAGAGGTTACCAGGGGCTGTGGGAAGTAGAAATCGGAAGTCACTGCTTAGTGTTTATAGTTTCTTTTTGGAGTGATGAAACGTTTTGGAGATAGACAGTGTTGTGATGGTGGTACCACATTGTGAATTGTATTTTGTGCCACTAAGTTGTATACTTAAAAATGGTTAAAGTGGTTAATTTTATATTATATTATACATATATATTTTACCGCAAATTAAAAAACTAATAATGTAATGTGAAACTTTTTTTTTTTTTGCGGTACATGGGCCCCTCACTGCTGTGGCCTCTCCCGTTGCGGAGCACAGGCTCCGGACGCGCAGGCTCAGCGGCCATGGCTCACGGGCCCAGCCGCTCCGCAGCATGTGGGATCTTCCTGGACCGGGGCTCGAACCCATGTCCCCTGCATCGGCAGGCGGACTCTCAACCACTGCACCACCAGGGAAGCCCGAAACATTTTATATGGGTTAATTGTGTGGCATGTGAAGTATTTCTCAATAAGCCTGTTAAAATATGCAATTATATAATTATAGCACAATTTACTTATCTGCTCTCCTGCCGAATAATTGATTATTTCCAGTTTTTGTTGTTCTGAATGATGCTGCTATGGACGTTTTCACAACATGTCTCCTGGTGTATAGGTATGAGATTTTCAACAGGGGATATACAGTGTCTAGTATTGGAATTTCTGGTTTGTAGGAAATGCGCATGTACAGTTTTGCAAGATAGTGGCAGAGTGTTTTTCAAAGTGGCTGTACCCAATTGTACTCCTCCCAGCACTGCATAGAATTCTTATCTTCACTGGTAACTGGTCTTGCCAAACTTAGATTTTGCCCATCTGGTGAGTGTAAAAGGGTTACTCTTTGTGATCTTAATGTGAATTTTTCTGATTTTAATGAGATTGAGTATCTTTTCATATGTTTATTCACAATTAGGATTTTTTCTTCTATAAAATTCTAGTTATCCCATTGGATTATGTCTTTTATTGTTATGTAGGAATTAGCTCTTTAAATATTCTAGATATTAATCTTTGGTTGATTGCATATGTTACAAATAAGACATTCCTTGCTACCAGAATTTATGAAGTTTCTGAATTCAGATAACCAGAGTTCAAATAATGAAGAATACCTAGTTTTCAGAATCTATTCGTTCTTGATTTTCATATAAAAGTTAGCTAGAATTTGGATAATGAGATAATTCAACATTTTATTCAAATATTTTTGGTTCCTAGGACACCTGTTTCTTCTCTTAGTTTCTAATTTGTCTTTTTATTTTCTTTAAAATATCTTTTTTGTTAGAAGTTCTTAATTTTAACGTTGTCATGCTTATCAATCTTTTATGAATAGAGCTTTTTTTCATCCTACTAAAGAAATCTTTTCTTGTCCTGAGATCATAAAGATATTTTTCTCTATATTCTTCTAAAAGTTTTATCTTTCACATTTTTTTTTTTTTTTTTTTTTTTTTTTTTTTTTTTTTTTTTTTTTTTTTTTTTTTTTTTTTTTTTTTGTGGTACGCGGGCCTCTCACTGTTGCGGCCTCTCCCGTTGTGGAGCACAGGCTCAGCGGCCATGGCTTACGGGCCTAGCCGCTCCGCGGCATGTGGGATCTTCCCGGACCGGGGCACGAACCCGTGTCCCCTGCATCGGCAGGCGGTCTCTCAACTACTGCGCCACCAGGGAAGCCCTATCTTTCACATTTAAGTCTGTAATTCAACTGAACTTAAATTTTGTGTGTGGTAGGAAGTAGAGATTCTACCAAGTGGATAACTAATTGTCCTGACATCATGTGTTTTATAGACCATTTCCCAGTGACCTACAATGCTACCTTTGTCATAGATGAAGTTCTCATACATTTGTGATTGTGTTTCTGGGTGCACTATTATCCATTGGTTTTCCAGCATCAATATCACCCTGGCTTAACTCTTATAGCTTCATAATAATTCTTGATATCTGGTAGGGCAGTTTCCCTTTCCTTATTCTTCAAAAATATCTTGGCTGTCTGTGGGTCTTTGCTTTTCCATATCAACTTTAGAATTAGCTTGTCATGTTTTTTGCAAACCCATTGCTGTTTCATAGAATATACGATCAATTTGTAGACTACTGACATTTTGTATGATGTTGAGTCTTCCTGTCCATGAACATGGTGTAGTTTTTCCATTTATTTAAGTCTTCTTTAATGTATTTTCATATATTAAAATTTTTTTCTCTGTAAAGGTCTTGCCCATCCTTTATTAGATTCATTCCTTTGTTCTATCTATTCTGTCATTTAATCTACTAATGTCTTAATATTAAGGCACCCTTGAATTTCTGGGATAAAGTCATCTTGTTTCTGATGGATTATCTTTTTTATGCACTGCTAGATTTGGCTTAATGATATTTTAAGATTCTTATATCCATCTTTATGAGCGTGATACCTTCCTCAACTGGTTTTGGTCATGGTTATACCATGATAGATATGGGATTGGGTGTATGGTTATATTATGAACTAAGTTGAAGATTGTTCCTGCTACTTCTTTTCTCTGAAAGAGTTCACATAAAATTGGATTGATCTGTTCTTTGAAAGGTTGATAGAATCTTCCAATAAGATCTTCCGATGCTGACTTTTTTTGGTAACAAGATTTTTAACTCTAGTACTGATTCAGTTTCTTTAATGGTTATAGAACCATTCAGACTTTCTATTTTGTCACGTATTAGTTTAGGCAAGTTGTTTATGGCTGTAGCTTACAAATCCCTCTTGTTTTGATACATAAGGCTGTCCCTTTTTTATTGCCAACTCAATTATGAATTTCTTTAAAAAATTAAATTATAAATACTTATATTAGGAGGACTTCAAGTTAGTTTAGACTTCCAGCTTGCCAGAACCAGAACCAGATATGAATTTCTTCAACTTTACTAGATATTGTCCTACAGCTCTTCAAAGTGGTTGCACCTATTTATACTGCCACCAACACTGTTTGAGAATTTCTGTTGTTCAACAGGAATCTTACCAACACTTAGAATTGTCCAGTTCTTTAATTTTTGCTAGTTTCATGCCTATGAAATTGTAGTTTTAAATGGAATTTCTCTGCTTTGGTAAGGTTGTGCATCTTTCTTTTGGCCATTTGAGTTTTATCTTCTGTAAATTGTCTGTTCATATCTTTTGACCATTTGTCTAGTGGGTGTTTTTCTTCTAATAACTTGTAGGCATTTTAACATACTCTGGATAGTAATACTTTGTCAGTTATAGGTATTCAAATATATTTTCCCATTTTACACCTTGTCTATTGAAATTTTTCAGGTGCCTTTTCAGGACAGAGGTTTTTATGTTTATATATAGAATTTGCCAGTTTTTTTCTTTGTAGTTTGTATTTTTGGTATCTTGCTTAAGAAATTCTTTGCTATCCTAAGGTTATAACGATATTCTAAAAGTGTTAAAGTTTGCTTTTCCCAATTATATATTTAATCAATCTATAATTGATTTTGGCATATGGTATAAGGTAGAGAGCTACAGTTTTTTTCCACGTGGATGGCTAATTGTGGCAGCAGCATTTATTGTCATAGATACATTTCTCTGATATGTGTGGGTCTGCTTCTGGGCTTTCTTTGTTGTCCCCTTCTTATATTTATTTGTCTTTCCCAGCATCACTACTGTAATAGTTTAGTTCTCATCACTTTTTTGGTAAATCTTGATGATTGTAAAGTTAAGTCTCCCTTTCTCATTCTTCTTCAGGAATGTCTTGGCTCTTCTTAGCCTTTATCTTCCATATGAATTTTAAGGTAAGCCTGTCATGTCCTTTGAAGAATCCTATAGGGATTTTGGTTGGAATTTCAATGAATTTATATATGAGTTTGGGAAGGAAATGAAAATTTTGCATGTCCCCATTTATAAGCATGGTATATCTCTGTTTTTGTTTAAATCTTCTTTTATGTCCTTTAATAGAATGTAATAATTTTTCCATATAAAGCATGCTTCTCTTTTGTTAAGTTTATTCCTAGATTTTTTTTTTTTTTTTTTGGTATCTAAAAGGTTGCCTTTTCCACAAAATATTTTCTGATTGATTGATGCAATTGATATTTGCATAATGTGTCTTATAGTCTTATGTCTTATAGTTTGAACAGTTCCAATGTAGACATTATCTGTAAACATTTTAGTATTGTTTATTATTGGTAAATAACAGTTTATTTCTTTTCAATCTTCATTTCCCTTTCTCCTTCTTTTTCTTATTGCATTGGCTAGGACCTCCAGAACAAAATTAAACAGGAGTAGTAACAGAAGCCTTCCTGTTCTTATTCTTGATCGCAGAGGGAGTGCTTCTAATGTTCACTACTAATGATGAGGTTTGTTCTATGTTGTAGGTAGATATACATAAAACTAATTTTGAAGTTCTGGTTGAAGAAGGAAAATTAAATGTACAAAAAATTCAATCTGAGCCACAAATTGTAGATATTAACTTTGGATTAGGGAGAGATCGATATAAAATTCACAGGGGCTTCCCTGGTGGCGCAGTGGTTAAGAATCCTCCGGCCAGGGCTTCCTTGGTGGTGCAGTGGTTGAGAATCTGCCTGCCAATGCAGGGGCCACGGGTTCAAGCCCTGGTCTGGGAAGATCCCACATGCCGCGGAGCAACTGGGCCCGTGAGCCACAACTACTGAGCCTGCGCATCTGGAGCCTGGGCTCCGCCAACAAGAGAGGCCGCGATAGTGAGAGGCCCGCGCACCGGGATGAAGAGTGGCCCCCGCTTGCAGCAACTAGAGAAAGCCCTCGCACAGAAACGAAGACCCAACACAGCCAAAAATAAATAAAACAAATAAATAAATAAAAGACTCCTCCGGCCAATGCAGAGGACATGGGTTCAAGCCTTGGTCCAGGGAGATCCCACATGCCGCGGAGCAACTAAGCCTCTATGCCACAACTACTGAGCCTGTGCTCTAGAGCCCGCGAGCCACAACTACTGAGCCTGGATGCCACAGCTACGGAAGCCCGCGCACCTAGAGCCCGTGCTCTGCAACAAAGAGAAGCCACCTTAATGAGAAGCCCGTGCACCAAACGAAGAGTAGCCCCTGCTCGTAGCAAATACAGAAAGCCTGCGCTCAGCAATGAAGACCCAACACAGCCAAAAATAAAAATAAATAAATAAATAAATTTATTTAAAAAAATTCGCAGGAGCACTAGATATTTGACAACAGCTCAAATCTATCTAGGAAAAAACAACTCACAAAGAACCCTAACCATGCAACATCAAATAAGTACTTATTTAAACCGATTAATTTCTGAGAGCTAGAGGAAACGCTAGTGAAGATCACAAAAGGGAATAATGGAGAAAATTCTGAGAACTGTGTTGAATTTATTTCAGAGCATTTTAGAACTGTTCTAGATGTGTTTTCTGACCCAGGATTTCTTATGTCTGGAGAAATTGAAAATAACTAGGGACAGCTTAGAAATTAGCTCTGATAAGAGATAAGTGGGATGGCTTTCGAATCTCCATACATTTCTTGTGATAACTTTTCCCTTGCACTTTTACAGAGGACTTGGTCTTTTTGTAAAGGAATTAAGTGATCATCACCTAGCCTTTTTCCTTCCTGGCTCACTTTCTGCCTCCTTATGTATACTGTTCTGCCTTTTGGGAATCTCTGACTCCCAAAGCTATCTTCCTGGTTCCTTATTTAGGCCTATCTTTCCCCACTTTAATTCAGCATTTCCCAAATTGTAAAAATTCTGAGGAAAAAAAGGGGTTCCATGGTCAAATGAGTTTGGGAAATATAGTGTCAAGCAAAATCCAATACCTTATTTTACTACAGGACTTCTAGAGCCTTCAGTATCCTCTGTGCACTGTGAATCTCCAAAAGGGAAGCATATATCGCAGTGTTTCTCCAATTAATTGATCATGGAACCCTTTTCAAACAACACCTAATAATATCTCATAGAACCCAGTTCATTAATTTTCAAATAAAAACTTCCAGTTCTTCAGTAAACTTTTCTTTAGTGGAAGACATGTTATATACTATCTCTCTACTAGACTGTTGACTCTGAGGGCAATTTCTCCTGTTTTCTTGAAGTATTACCTGATCTCATTTATGTATTGAAACTCTGGGGTTCTGCCTCTTTCTTAGGTCCTGGGATAGGCACACTGGACACCACCCAAGAGTTCATCTATGGCAGAATTTAGCTTTCAGGATCTTTTTACTACACCTCAATTCAACCACTTTTGATGCTTTATTCAGGGCACTGAGCTAGGTAGGCACTGCTGGAGCTAAAAAGGATGAGTAAGATCTAGTTATACCTCCCAGGAGTATGTATAGAGGAGATAAGACAAGTACATGGCACAAAACACGAGTTAAATGCTAAACCAGAGGTACAAACCACCTTGATATTCAATGGAGAAACAATAACAATTGGGCAGTTGGGGGAGGGGGACAGGTGGGAAGAATCAGGAAAGATCTCATTTTGGGATGTATCATTTGGGATGGACCTTAATATTTTCTTAAATGTAGACAGAGAGTATTGGAAGAGTGGGGTTACAGGTGGAGCGTATAGCATATGCAAGGCATGAGGGTAAGAAGTTCAAGTGGCAGGAGTATATGGAGTTTGCAGGATGAGTTGTAGATGGGGTACGGCCAGAGCATGAATAATAAAAATGGAAATAAGAGTTGAATGCCAGTGTGAGTTAATACTGCTGTCCACAGGGAGCCACTGAAGAATTTTTGAGCGGGAGGGTGATTCGAAGTCCACGTGTTCCTCCCCCACTCTCGTTCTGTCTCCTATAATCTAGTTCCTTTGCCTCTGTCCAGCACAGCGACATATCAAAACTTCAGCCAATGAATCAAACCTCCAGTCTCCTAACCTGCCTGTAGGGTACTTGCTCCTGGAGAGCTGTCCAGAGTACAACAGAATCCTGAGCGCTAGATTCTAGTAAACGCGCACCCACTCTGTGTAGAATACGATCGGAAGCCAGAAAGTTGAGGAGAGGGTGTTCAGATAAAGACTACAGATAAGAGGTCACTGATGGCGTTAATGACAAAACTTTGGGGAGTCATGATTTCAGGGTATCAAGGAGGAAACTGATAAGAAAAAGTTGGGTGCAGATAGTAAATTCTAAGCAGTGAGCCAGGAGAATGAACGGTAGCTAGGCAGACTTTCAAGGCAGCACAGGACTAAAATTGGCACTGGTGTGCAATGAAGGGTGAAAGCAAAGCAACTGGAGGGTTAGTTTGAGGTCAGCCACCCGGCCTTAGAAGCACTATCCCCCCTGGAGTGTTGAGCACACTGGACCCTCCAGGCTGTTGAGATGGGCCTGGAGAAACTGTGTGTGTTTAATGGTCTTAATGTTTTCTGTGAGGTCCTGGGGTAATCGGGTGGGAGCGGAAGTACCCTTGGCTGGGGGAGCTTGAAGGTCTGAGAAAGCTGGCGCCTGCTGGGGAATCAATAAAGGCAAAAAAGCAAAGCTTTGGTGTTTTGCTGTGGACAGGGTAGGGCTCTAACCAGGCTGTGTCGGCCCGGCGCGGGGTTGCCTCCGGGGCCGAGGGCGCCTAGGGATGGGGCCCAGTAGCTCCACGGCGACGGGCCTTAGCGCGCCCCGCTCCTCGCACCGCAGGGCCAGCTGGTTCCCGGGGCGCAGGGTGGAGCCGGGGCGTCGGCGGGGCAGCAGCTGGAGCTCGTTTCGCTCTCCTCCCTGCAGGTGCGCTGGGGAAGGCGGGACGCGTAGGAGCAAGTGCCCACCATGGCCGGTCCGCAGCTTTCCGCCGCGGCCTCCAGCCCGCCGTCGCCGCGGAACGGCCTTCCGCAGCCCCTGTAAGGAGGAAGAGGAGGCGGCGGCGGACGAGGCGCCGCCCTCTTGGCGAGCTTCCCGACCCGGCGGCCTCCGCAGGACCCATGGCTGATTCCTCGCCCGAGCGGTCCCTGCGGGCAGCCGGACCCCGCGCGCCCCGGCCCTCGGCCCCCTCGCCGCCGCCACCGTCGCGCTCGCTCTCCGAGGCCGAGGAGGCCGAGCTGTCGCTGAGCCTGGCGCGCACCAAGACCCGCTCGTACGGCAGCACGGCCAGCGTGCGGGCGCCGCTGGGCGCCGGCGTCATCGAGCGCCATGTGGAGCACCGGGTCCGCCCCAGCGACACGCTGCAGGGCATCGCGCTCAAGTACGGAGTCTCGGTGAGCAGTGCTGGCGGCTGCGGGCGGGGGCGCAGCGAGTAGCGGGGCGAAGGGGAGGTAGCCAGCCGTCCCCTGGCGGCTCGGCCCCGAGCGCTTGCCCAGCGCGCGCTGCCGGGACAGCTACGGTCGCCAGAGCCTGTCCTGCAGCCAGAGGGGCGGGCCGCCAAGGCTCCCTCCCCCGGTGGGTGCATCTAGTTCTCGATGCTTTGCCTGCACTCAGACCGCATCTGCCAAGTGAGGAAGGAAGGTCAAAGAGGACCAGGGCGTTGGCACCCTGGGAGCCAAATTCGCCCTATTTTGAGTCCCGGTCGTAGTGCTATATATTTCCTGAAAGCCGAACTGAGGTGCGGACTTGGGCAGAGAATTTTGTTTTCTGGGTAAACAATCGCTGTGATGAGTCAGGAAGGGTACAGTTGTTCCCGCAGGATGGTTCTGTTTCTATTGATTATGCTTCTTTATTTAGAAGTGAAATTACACCCCTGGGCTCACTGGCAACTGTGAACGTGACTCCTGTCGCTAAGCAGCGGCCAAGAATGTGGTCTAGGTGAGCTGCAGAGCTGTGTTTATTATAAATTTATAAGTGTGTGTGTCTTGGGCCTATTGCATTACACCTCTGGGAAGAACATGGAAAGCTGAGGGAACATATTGTTTCATTAAAATTACTTATAATTAACTCTGAACTATGTGATGACCTTTTTACATTTGAGTTCTATATCAGTTTTCAATGTTCCTTCCTGAAGCACCCTAGACAGCAATGGGAAGAAAGGTGATCTTATCTTTATCGTTCTCTTTAAGTGAAACTCTTTCTGGCCCTTCACCAGTGACAGAGACTGAGTCATCTCCTTTGCACACCCATGCTGGTATGTGTTTACCTGGCAGGTCCTTCTATCCTTTCAACATTTTGAGAGCAGGGATCTTGCTGTGCAGGCATGTACTGAAGACTTCATGCCATGGTTAGTCCTGTTCTGCCCTCTTGGGAGTTTCTAAATGTGAACATAGAACTTCAATTCTTGTATTTGCATTCACGGGGCCTGGTTTGAGTCAGAGCCAGAGGAAAGCAGCGTTGGGAAGTATCAGCAGCTACTTTCTGCTGAATGCCTGCTGTGTGCCAGGCATTGCATTTGTCTTGTTCCATCTTGTTCTTATTCAATTTGATTTTCCTAGTAAGCCTTGGAGATAGGTGTAATTAATCTCCTTTTTACAGATGTGAAGGTGGATGAGAGGTAAGGATATTTTCCAAGTATGCTTATTCATTGAGACCAGCTTGAATTATCACAGTGACAAAGCATTTGCTTTGCCCTAGGTATTACTTCTGATTTCCATCCTTATTTATTTATTTATTTATTTGCGGTACGCGGGCCTCTCACTGTTGTGGCCTCACTGTTGTGGCCTCTCCCGTTGCGGAGCACACGCTCTGAACGCACAGGCTCAGCGGCCATGGCTCACGGGCCTAGCTGCTCCGCGGCATGTGGGATCTTCCCGGACCGGGGCACGAACCCGTGTCCCCTGCATCGGCAGGAGGACTCTCAACCACTGCATCACCAGGGAAGCCCTCCATCCTTATTTTTATCCTAGTCTTATCAAGAGCTCTCTTAGCATCTTGATTACTGAAGAAGGGAGGTCTTTTCTGTCTGGTTTCTGTGCATCTTATCTACTAGGCCAGGCTGACTGCACCTAGGAATCCATGATACCCAGAGAAGTGTTGTTTCCCTGGTCCCTACCCACAGCAATCTCTCTGCATCCCACTGCCCTCCATGACTTCATATGGGCTGCTCAGAGCTCCCGAACATCTGCTCACTGCGGTTCTCCACCTTTGATCAAATGCTTTCTTTCTTTTAAAAAAAAATAAATTTATTTATTTATTTAATTTATTTTTGGCTGCATTGGGTCTTCATTGCTGAGTACGGGCTTTCTCTAGTTGTGGTGAGCGGGAGCTATGCTTCGTTGCAGTGCGCGGGCTTCTCACTGTGGTGGCTTCTCTTTTTGCGGAGCACAGGCTCTAGGCGCACAGGCTTCAGTAGTTGTGGCTCACAGACTCAGTAGTTGTGGCTCAAAGGCTCTAGAGTGCAGACTCAGTAGCTCTAGAGCACAGCCTTAGTAGTTGTGGCACAGGGGCTTAGTTGCTCCGTGGCACGTGGGATCTTCCCAGACCAGGGCTCAAATCTGTGTCGCCTGCATTGGCAGGCGGATTCTTAACCACTGCGCCATCAGGTAAGTCCTGATCGAATGCTTTCTAATTCCTGTTTTCACTGATGTAGATCCTGTTACTTATAAATTTATCCCTTTTCATTAAAGCATAAATCAGGTTTTTCATTACCTTTATAAAGACTTGATTTTAAGATGTTAAGCTCAAGTGTAATGAATTGGGAACTATAATCTGCAGCCGCAGACAGTCTGTTTCAGGGTTTCTCAACTGCAGCCCTATTGATTCCATGGACTGGATAATTCTTTGTCTTGGGGGGCTGTTCTCTGCATTGTAGGATGTTTAGCAGCATCTCTGGCCTCTGCCCACTAGATACCAGTAGCACTGCCCCCCTCCCCCCCATCCAGAAATAGCCAGATATTCCCTGAGAAGCACTCACTGTTGGTTGAGAATCACTGTTTCTCATTTACTTTGGACCCTGAACTCTAGTTGATGAAATTGTTAGAGACTCTTTCCACTGGTTCTATAGAACTAGTGAAAGTGAAGATAATCACCATAACAGTGAACTGATATTCTTGCAGATATTAACTACAGAGATTAATCGGATTTACTCATTGAAATTGATATTTCAGGCGGAAGTTGAAAAGGCAGAAAGGTTTTTTTTCATTCCCCGACTGAACAGAAAGAAGTTGAGTGAGTTAAGTTTCTAATATTGACTGCCAAGATCACCCACATCGTATTCAGACTGTTTTTGGTTTTTTTTTCAGCTGCGCAGCATGGGGGATCCACTCCCAGCCCCAGGGATCCAACCCACGCCCCCTGCAGTGGAAGCTCAGAGTCCCAACCACTGGACCACCAGGGCAGTCCCACCCACATTGTATTTAAATTAGTGTTTAAAGGAGTAGGTGATGAGATGTTGGAAATTTAGAGCCTACCTTGAACCTGCTGGATCAGAATATCCAGTAAAGGAGCCCAGGAATGTTCCTGTTTTGCAAGCAGGGTCTCTTTGCTCTTTCCCAATGCTGTCCCTTTTTGGGGCCTTTGCCCTTGCTGTTCCATCCATCTGTTGGGAATACTTTCCCTGACAGCTGCATGCAGGGCCACAGGTACATGCAGATGTGGCACCTGTGTAGTCACATAGGCCCCATGCTGAGCAGAGCCCTGCACTTAATGCTCTGCTGTTGCTGTCTTGAAATTTTTAATAATTTGTGAACAAATGCCCCACATTTTCACTTTTCTCTGGGACCTACAAATCACATAGCTGATATTGGCTGTGTGACTTGCTCCCTCCCTGCCTTCAAGTCTGCGTAAATGTCTCCTCCCTGAGGCCTTCCTGACCCCTCCATGTCATACTGCAACCCTCCCTCATCCCAGTGCCCCTCCCCCCTTTCCTGTTCTGTTTTCTCAACAGTGTTTATCATTCATCTCTGATTTTTCTTTCCTCTTTTTTCCCAGCTTCTACCTTTCTGGTGATACATTAGTGAATAAATAAAAATCCATGCCCTCATGGAGCTTATATTTTAGTCAGTGGAGACAGTTAGTAAATAAACAAAATATGTTATATATCAGGTATTGATAAGCAAAATGAAAAAAAAGTTAAGCAGGGAAAGGAGACAGGGCTGCTGGAGGTGGCTGCAATGTCAAATGGTGTGGCGGTGGAAGACCTCACAGAGAGAAACTGAAACTGCTGCGGATGAATTGAGAAACTATTAAATGTAATTCAAATCTCAGACAGACTTGCTTGGGCTGGAATTTCCTGGGCTTTGCTCATCTCCACTGAGACATTAAGTCTCCTCCCCCAACCCAGTATTCTAGATTTTGCTACAGCTTTTGTGGTGATCCCAGCTCCTTTCAGTTGGAGGCAAGCCTCTGGAGGGAACTGACCAGCTCCAGGCAGCTGCTGTGAACTTTTTGTTAGGAAGCCCTGTATATAAACTGAAAGTGGGTGAGAGGCAGTGAGGGAAACTGTTATTTGCACAAACTTTTTCTTCATCTTTTTGTTACCCCCTGGAAACTTCCCTGTCCTCTACCCTCTCCAGACCATTGCCCCCCATATCCTGAGTCATTTCCTATCCAATTTTATTCCCGGGGTCTTCTCTTTCTCCTCCAATGAGCTGCTAAGCCCACTTGCTTCTTCACACTTCTATCAGATGCCACCTTGTGGAGAAAAGGTGAAATGATTATCATTTTAGGGGGAACAAGTGCAGTGAGTTAGAAATGTAAGTGTATATACATCTTTTGTGTTTATAACTTTAGCTCCTGCTCTTTCTGGAAATTGTTGACCTTTGCTGGTCAAAGGGAAGAGAACCATAACTAAATAGTGCCACCTGTTGTAAGAAGTATAGTAAAGTAGCCCTTAGTAGTTTTAGGTTTTAATAGATTCTCATGCATTCTTTATTTAAAAACAACTTTATTGATGTATAATTTACATATTACAAAATTCACCCATCTTAAGTGTACAATTCAAGGACTTTTAGTAAATTTACAGAGTTGTGCAACCCTTACCACAATCCAATTTTAGAACAGTTCCATCACCCTGAAAAGATCCCTTACTCCCCGTTCTCTTCTATTGTCCCAGATAACCATGAATCGGCTTTCTAATCTATAGATTTGCCTTTTCTGGACATTTCATAAATGGGATCTCATATATTCTTCTGAGATAGCATGGAGAAGAAAAAATCCTTTCCCTTATTATTAGCACATGGCAATGGAGGAGGCTGATATCCACCAACACCTAGCACTTACTGGGAGACAGGGGAGTGAGGAGGTTGAATCCAGCCCTTACTAGAACATGATCTTGAGAGAATGCTTTAATGTTTAAGTCTTTTCCTCTATAATGATGATAATAATCAACTGAGAGTTGTGCGTATATGGAAATATTCCATAAGCAACACAGTGCTGTGTAAATGTTAGTTATCATGGGTCCTGAAATGTTTTCAGAACAGTTTATCTTTTTTTAAGGGATGGAGAGGAAGAAAAAGAAGCTTTGAATGTTGCATTCCCAGTTAGGCAGGTGGCCTAATGAAGCTGATCGAAAGTAGCCTTTGGGGAGAGTTCTTGATCAGGCCCAGGGGCAACTATTGAGATAACTTGGGGGCGGGGATGTTTTGTGAGTTCCCTCCACAGTGAATTCACCTTTACAAATGTATTTACAGGGGAGTCATTTTAAACAAGTTGTTGATGGTATTTGTTCTACCTGATTTCACCACGGTCGACCTTGTGGCCATCCTGTCAGCTCTTACTTGATTATTCCATAAATTGTTTCTTAGTAAGCAGATGGTAAATTTCACTGAATCATGCTACTCAATCCTGATTAGGAGACAGTTTTAAAATGAAAGCATTTGGTTGCTGTATCTCCCCCACTAGTCATTTGCTCTCAAGAAACTGAGGGTAGTTCTGCGTCACTTTGAAAAGGTGACACTTTCTATTCTCAGCGTTCATTGGGTAGTAGGAGATATTGAACAGAGGGCAGGTGGTAAAGCTGCAGAGTTTTACAGCTCTTCCTCGTATTGGATCATGACTTTTCTTAGTTTTATGTGAGGTGAAATTCCCAGAACATTAGACCCATCCAAGTTCAGATAAAAGCATAAAACATTCCAAAGCAAATTAAAATATCATTTCACTGTTTGGAATTATTTATATTTCTTATCTGTGCTATTGCAGTTTCTTCCATAACTGAGCTTCCTGTTTCCACTAATGCCTCTTTCTTACCAATCCATTTTCCATAAAGCTGCTGGAGTGATATTCAAATCATGTCATTCCCTTCCTTTACCCTCCAATGGTTTCCCATCACATTTAAAGTAAAATCCAAATTTTATTTATAATATGAGTGGCCTGCAGCTTGCTCATTACTCCCTATTTCAACCACACCACTTTTTCCTGCTCTGGAGCCTTGTAACTACTCTTTCTGGAAGGACTCCTTTTTTTTTTTTTTTTTCCCCTGGCTTTTTGTGTGGCTGGTTTCATTCCTTAACTTCACTACTGGTAATAGAGTTTGGAGCCTATGGTTGTAAAGGAGAAAAAGTTAAGATCAAATTAAACACCTTATGAAAAAAAAACGCTCACACCTCAGGGCAGTGACAGTATATTATGTTATTCATCTGGGCTTATTTATATGAAATTTTCTTACATATTTTTACTTTGTGGGAGAAATTTTTTTTTTTTTTTTTTTGCGGTACACGGGCCTCTCACTGTTGTGGCCTCTCCCGCTGCGGAGCACAGGCTCCGGACGCGCAGGCCCAGTGGCCATGGCTCACAGGCCCAGCTGCTCCGTGGCATGTGGGATCCTCCCGGACCGGGGCTCGAACCCGTGTCCCCTGCATCGGCAGGCAGACTCTCAACCACTGAGCCACCAGGGAAGCCCAGAAATATTTTTTATGGAGAGAAAATTCCTACCTCCTTCCTCCTTATTTGCTGAATACATGTTAGGATCTGCCCTTACTTGTTGCTTTCTCACTTTTAACCAAGTTTAATGATAGTTGCTAACATTTTTGTGTGCTTCCTGTGTGCCATGCATTGTTCTAAGTGTTTTACATGAATTAACTCATTTAATTCTCATAATAATCATATTGTGTGGAAAGTACTATTTTCCTTACTTTACAGAAAAGAAAATAGACATAGGGGATGCTTAGAAAGTGGTAAAGCCAGGATTTGAACCTAGAAAGTATGGCCCCAGAGCCCTTGTTTCTAACTACTACCTTATATCAACCTCTTTTATCTGTTTTCACCTTCAGTTTCAAATCTGCCCATCCTTAGATTGGTTCCCACCTTGATGCTAACTATGTCTGGATATCCCTGATGTCCTTGATGCTGGCAACCATGTGTCATCTTAGAGTCTAGACCATAAGGGTCAACATACACCTTAAATGCTTGCTGGCAGTGCTGAGATGGAGAAGCAGCAGTTCCTGACATTGGGAAGCTCATAGACTTGTTAAAAGAGGCAGTTCTATTGGTGAATCAATGGTAGAATGGCATGCATGAGAGCTAGGAGAGCCCTGCCCTTCACTCCCTGTGGACTCCCTGACTACACACAGCCTTTTACTCAGTCCATTTGTCTTGTGCTTCCTGTCTTCGGCCCCTTGCCTGGCTATGATGGCCTGTCTTGCTCTGAGTGATGGATGTATCAGGGTCCCCATTTTTTTTTTTTTTTTTTTTGCGGTACACGGGCCTCTCACTGTTGTGGCCTCTCCCGCTGCGGAGCACAGGCTCCGGACGCGCAGGCCCAGTGGCCATGGCTCACAGGCCCAGCTGCTCCGTGGCATGTGGGATCCTCCCGGACCGGGGCTCGAACCCGTGTCCCCTGCATCGGCAGGCAGACTCTCAACCACTGAGCCACCAGGGAAGCCCAGAAATATTTTTTATGGAGAGAAAATTCCTACCTCCTTCCTCCTTATTTGCTGAATACATGTTAGGATCTGCCCTTACTTGTTGCTTTCTCACTTTTAACCAAGTTTAATGATAGTTGCTAACATTTTTGTGTGCTTCCTGTGTGCCATGCATTGTTCTAAGTGTTTTACATGAATTAACTCATTTAATTCTCATAATAATCATATTGTGTGGAAAGTACTATTTTCCTTACTTTACAGAAAAGAAAATAGACATAGGGGATGCTTAGAAAGTGGTAAAGCCAGGATTTGAACCTAGAAAGTATGGCCCCAGAGCCCTTGTTTCTAACTACTACCTTATATCAACCTCTTTTATCTGTTTTCACCTTCAGTTTCAAATCTGCCCATCCTTAGATTGGTTCCCACCTTGATGCTAACTATGTCTGGATATCCCTGATGTCCTTGATGCTGGCAACCATGTGTCATCTTAGAGTCTAGACCATAAGGGTCAACATACACCTTAAATGCTTGCTGGCAGTGCTGAGATGGAGAAGCAGCAGTTCCTGACATTGGGAAGCTCATAGACTTGTTAAAAGAGGCAGTTCTATTGGTGAATCAATGGTAGAATGGCATGCATGAGAGCTAGGAGAGCCCTGCCCTTCACTCCCTGTGGACTCCCTGACTACACACAGCCTTTTACTCAGTCCATTTGTCTTGTGCTTCCTGTCTTCGGCCCCTTGCCTGGCTATGATGGCCTGTCTTGCTCTGAGTGATGGATGTATCAGGGTCCCCACAGAATACATTTAGCACACTCCAAGGGTGTGGCCAGATTTAATGCAGGGACATTTACAGAAGTGTGAATAGGATTAAGGGAACCAGGAAGGAATGGTGCCGCACCCGAGACTAGCAACAGCAGGGAGACATTACCCCTAGGCCTGAGGGCCAGGGGAAGGAGTGAGGTACCCGACACAGAGAAGAACGGGAGGAGTGGACAAGGGGCTGCCTGGTAGGAACTCTGCTGTAGAGGGATGCAGGCACCAGAGTCATGGTGTGGTTGTTCTGCTGGTGACTTCCTTGGGAACACTGACTGGAATTCCAAGAACAAGGGGGTTTGGGGAGTGCAGTTCTGAAGAGGTCAGCCTCCTGCAGTTAGAGCAAGTTCAAGAAGACTGGGGCAGGGATTGGGAGGTGAGGGTGGGTTTCAAGGGAGAATAACCAACAAAACAGATAACTTACCACCCCTTTCTGGTTACTTCTCTGGGTTCATCTTTTATGCCTGTTTCTCTGACCTGTATTAATTATTAATTAATTAATTAATCCATCCATCCTAAGCACTTAGTGTGCATAAGATCTTTGTTAAACCTGGGAGGCTATAGAAATAACAGGTCCTGACCTGAGGGAATTCACAGTTAACGGCTTATGTTCCCAGCCCAGCTTCAGCAATCAGATCCCGGTGTTCCTGGCTGTTTCTGTCTTCCATCATTATTCCCAGGAAACAGTGTCTATTAGCAGTTGTAGGCCCCTGTCAATAAGTATTTCAAGGGCACTGTATCAGTGAGCGTTCTTTAATTTACAAGTGACAGAAAACTCAAGTTGGCCTAAGCAATAAAAACAAAACAGAGTGGCATTTACTGGCTCATTACTGGAAATGAAGGGTGCGAGGGTATTCTGGCTTCAGGCTTTGATTCAGAGGTCTGATCGCTCTCCTTCAAGGTGCCATTGTTGTTAGGTTCCTTGTGGTGGAAGGATGGTTGCCAGCAGCTCCAGGCCCGTCTCTTTCTCACAGAAAAAATAGAGGTTCTTCACCTCCCAGACTCAGCAGAAGTCTCCTTGCATCTCTGAATTGTTCCGAGACGGGACTGTGACCTTTCAGGAGCCGGGGGGCACTGTGATGCTTCAAAGGGCAGGAATGAGTCATGTGCTCACCCTGGAGCCAGGGGAGGACTCAGTTCCCCTGGAAGCCCTTATATTAAGAGAGATGGAGGGCATGGATGCCAGGTGGTGAAAACAAGAGGTACTAAAGGCAGATTAGGATATACCTGAACCTGCTATGGATAAGTTTTCAAGTTCTTTAATTCGCTCAAATCTAAGCCTAAACTAGACTAGAGATACTTAGGAGTTTTAGATGTTAATTCTGTCTCTAAAAATGTACCTGCCTATTCATGTTCTTTCTCACCCTTGCCTTCTCTCTTTTAACTAGAAACTAGAACATAAAAGAGCCACCCTACACAAAAGATACTTTAAAGTAGTATCTTTAAATGAAAAAAGAAAGCATTGAATGTACTATTTGTGTGGATTCAGCTTATAGCTAGAAAGCAGGAGGAACAGGGCCCATTTTATTCAACCATTATTTTTTCAGGCTCTTTGAAGTGGAAATCTAATTTTTTCACTCAGTCGATTTGGCATTAAAGGATCCCAGAATTGGGTTCCATTAGTCATGCACTTTAATCTTGGTGTTGTAGGTATGGACTTTAGAGTCAGACGGAAATTCTGGCTCATACAGTTGCAGAGCCATATGCACTTGGTCAAATCAGTTATCTCTTATATGCCTTAATTTCTTCATGGGAAAATGGACAGTAAATACCATTTACTGCTAAATTGTCTCTCCCTTTCACACCTATATCTTTACACCTACATCCATATCCTCTATGCATATACATGTATAAACTCTCATTTAATCCTTCCAACAACCCTGTGAAGGGTACATGATACCTGTCTTACACATGAGGAAATAGGCTCAATGAGAGAAGTAACACGCTTATGTTCAGACAGTTCGTGTTGGTGGAGCTGGGATTTGAAATTAGCTCTGTCACATTCCCAAGCCTGTGTGCTCAGCTGTTGTACCAAGCTGTCTTGGTGACAATACCGCACAAGAAAATTAGATGGTACAGTGCATGTAAAGAACCTAGCATGGTGCGAGTTCCCAGGCTAGTTGGGTGGAGAAGTCTGCAGATGCATGATAGTCCGGTGTGATGAACATGAGGGTAGGTATTTCTCTGACAGCTCTGCAAGAGTCCTGTCTGCACTTACCCACATTTGTGGACTTAGGCATGCCACTTAACTCCCTTGAGTCTCCCTTTCTTCATCTGTAAAAAGGAGGTGATAATATCTAGCTTGCAGTTCTGTTAGCAAAGTTAAATGAGGTAACATATGTAAATTCCATTCCCCCTTTCACCCCTACCTGCTATCCCCATTTCTTTGGTTTGGAGGAATTCACAGGGTATGAAAGAGTTTGAAGTTTTGAAACCTGTATTAAATTCTGTCTTCTTCATCTGCTGGTTGTATGATGATTCCATGGTACATAATCTCCTTGAGTTTTGTTTCTTTTATTTGAAAAGTGGATCTTCAAATACCTAATCCATAAGGTAGAAAAAATAAGATACTCTATGTAAAGTGCTCCCTACCTGTTTTCCTTACCTGTCCCACTTCTACCCATTCTTCAAGGTCCATCTGAAGTCAAAAGAATCAAAATCAGAACCCCACCTTCTCCATGAGGCCTTTCTTAATGACTGCAGCCCCAGCCTACACCATTCTTCCTAATTCTCATTGTACTTTTTTCTTTACCACCTCCTGTATCCATTAAATTTACCAAACACAATTCTAGAGATGTGAAGCACTCCATAAGAAAAATCACAGCACTAAGAATTTTGCTTTTTTAAATCAGATAATAGAAATGTTAAAATAAGATTGAAGTGTATTAAATAAGTGCTAAATATTCTACATTTTTTAACTTCAGGGATTTAAGGCTGCTTGGTAAAAGCTGCCTTGTAGGGGAAATAATATAGCAGGGGAAAAACTAGTCTTTCTTCTTATAAAATTGTGAAAGAGAATTTTATGGCACCTCTTGAAATAACTGGGGGTATCTGGAGAGGTGACTAACCCTGAATTAAGAATTTCAGATCCAGAGATAGCATTGCACACATTTTGCTTATGAATATTTTTATTTTGTGTGGTATAATAAACCCTACTTTTGGATTTATTTATATGTAACTCTGTTGCTTTTTTAAAATATTTTAGATGGAGCAGATTAAAAGGGCAAATAAACTGTTTACCAATGATTGTATATTTCTGAAGAAAACTTTGAACATCCCAGTTATATCAGAGAAGCCTTTGCTGTTTAATGGACTTAACTCAATAGATTCTCCAGAAAATGAAACTGTTGATAGTTTTTCTCATGAAGAAGACCTGGTAGCGGCTGGGGAAGACCTCTCCCCTCCCAGCCCTCAAGAATCTGATGCTCAGCCCATGCAGCCCGAGGAAGTGTCAGCCAGAGATTTCCTGCAGAGGCTGGACTTGCAGATTAAGTTATCAACACAGGCAGCCAAGAAGCTAAAGGAAGAGAGCAGGTAAAAATATGCTGGAAAAATGTCAGAGGCTGAACAAATTACTCTTAAGATGTCCTTGCTTGGTCAAATTCTCTTTTCATTTTTTGCTTTAAAAGCTAGATTTTAATTGTAGACAGGCTTTTTTTTTTTGCGTTACGCGGGCCTCTCACTGCCGCGGCCTGTCCCGTTGTGGAGCACAGGCTCCGGACTCGCAGGCTCTGCGGCCATGGCTCACGGGCCCGGCCGCTCCGCGGCATGTGGGATCTTCCTGGACCGGGGCACGAGCCCGCGTCCCCCGCATCGGCAGGCAGACTCTCAACCACTACGCCACCAGGGAAGCCGTAGACAGGCATTTTTAATGTATAAAGTCTAAACAGAGCTACTGCATTCTGCATAAAGCTTTATCTGTTGCACTGCTTTTGTTTTTGTTACTTCTTATAAAAAGTTTACTTCTTTGCTTTAATAGCATAACTGTCCAGCTAGTAGTTCTGGAGAGCATCCAAGTAGACATCTAGTTGACACCATAAGAGGAAGCAGTGCCCTATAGATTACTTGTAAAATACTGTTCTTTATAAAACTTGCCAAAGACATTTATTACCTGTTACCAGGTGTTTCCTATATAAGATCTCATGTGAGCTTTTTTTCTTTGTTCTTTAATTTGATACTAGGGCAAAACTTTCTCCTATAGAATTGGTTTCCTTCTTCCTTTACCATTCCAAGAATGGCACAATGTATTGTGTTTTCTTTTTTGCCCTGGCTACCAGGAAGCTTGCAGCCAAAACTGGTCCTCAGTTCAACTACTGCAATATTGCTTATGGTTAATATATTTGTATCGTTCTCCTTTCCTTAGTTGTGATTTTTAATTTCTATTTTATTCATAGTATATGTATGCCTTCTGTTGTAGGTACCTCAAATCCTTTTGAGAAACAGGTAGAATATTAAAAATATAAACAAATATAAATGTGAATATAATTAATTTATAATTTAATATAAATTTATATAATATAAACAAATACAAATATATAACAAGTACCATTCTTTATTCCAATAACTGAGACAGCAGTAAAATAGGGACAATGAAATATTCCTTAGTGAGTGTTTGCATTTTGTACAACTTTCAAGGCATGCATGATATTATAAGTTGATATAACTCCTGCCCTTCTTTGGCAAGTGGATATTACGTTGTATAATGAATATGTGTGTTAGTTTTCTGAGTACAGTTTTTAAACACTGATTTATGCTGTGTTTCTTTTTTTTCAGAGATGAAGAAAGTCTCTTTGCAGCTTCCCTCTATCACAGTTAGATGATCAGGGGGCATAATCTAACCTGGGTTAAGAGATGGTTAGATCATAAAGAAACCAACAACTGATGATTCAAAAGCATCCCTTTTGGATATTCACAGCATACATCTTTAAATCACAGTTAAGTAGTTCCACCTACAGCAATTGCACTGAAGTGACTAGCTCCCTCTGGCTTTCTATGATTTTCACTCTTTATTATGGCATGATAGCAAAATTGTATCTTAAAGCTCATCACTTTTGCAAGCCGTGGTAGTTTTTAGACTAGCTTTTGTAAATGCTAGTTGACATAAAGCCACAGACTGTTTACATATTCAAGGTAAAAATGTTTATTTCCTGAGAAATCCTAATTATGTGAAAAACATGGTTGCTGTTTAAGTGATGCTGATTTTGCTATGTGTTTATATCTTAAGTGCTATATATATATATATATATATATATATATTTCGATATGTATTACATATTCTGTATTACTATAAAGAAACAAATTTTGTCTGCTATTTTGTAAAAATAAACTCCAAAAGTCTGAATGAGAAAATAAACTATGTTTTCATATTTTAGTCTTCAGTTTTTTTCAACAAATGGGAATATTAAATTGATTTTTAAATTATAGTTTTAAATGGTGACAGGTTCTCCTCTACTTTAATGGTCTTTATTATTATTACTGCAGTTTTGAAAAAGGTTTCAATAATCTAAAAGCAAATACATTGCAGTTACTAGTAACCTTTGCATTTAAATAATACCTGACTTGGGGTGTTTTAGGTATAGTGAAAATATGGAATATATCAAAAGAAGAAGTAAACAACACCATGACTGGACACACTGGTGAATTTTAGCTTAGATTTCATTGATAAGTCACTTTATAGAATGTTTTACAGCATTTTACAGTCAAATGCTCATTTGAATTGAAGGGTTAGGTTTTTATTCACATAATTTGTCTTAGTTTTTTATATGTACGGGTTACAGCAGTAAAGTTTAAGAAATGTATTATTTGCAATTAAATTTTTTTGATCTCCATTTCTATTCAAGTATCAGGTTAAATAAATCTTTAAGCTTCCACAAAAATTCCTTGTATTTATCCCTCACCAGCATCCCAAAAGGAGTCTGCTGTCTGTGAGGCAAGAAGGACCTTGTTTCCCTTCTCTTCTCCCTCTTTTCTTTTTCCTCATTTTCTTCTCCCTGCCTGGCTCCTCCAGGTCTTCCATTAAGCAGGAAACAAGTGCCCTTAGGTGTTGGTGCAGCAGAACTTGTAGAACCAGAACTGCATATATCCACCCCTTCAGACTAACAGGGACATGAATGGGAAAACAGTAGCTGTTTGCCCATGTCTTGAATTTCTTCTTCGTTCATAACGTCCACAATCCCTTGTATTTTGGGGTTCTTTCCTCATTATTTTTTCTCATGATAACCTCTGTTTTTATTTCTCATGTTTCTTTTTCCTAATGTTATTATCATCTTTGCTATAGGGTGATCTCCTTGTCATGCCTTGCTATTTTCTTCTATCCACCGCTACCTGAACTATGGGGAGGTCGTTGGAAAAGCAGAAAGCTAAAAGAAAAAAATAAAGGAAGGGAAATAGTTGTGTATGTAAGAAAAGATCAAGGCCTCTAAAAAAAAGTCCAGGGATTTTTTTTTTTTAATGTTAATAGTTTTTATGCTATTTAACATAAAATAATCTGAAATTTGAGAGTAATCCAAAAGACACAAATCCAAAAACACTATCCAAAAGACATAAGTTCAAATTTGAAATGAAGACCACAATCTCAAAAACATTTTTCTGAGTCTTATTTTTGCCTAAGGTCTCTCTTAGCAATTCCTAGCCAAAACATCTCTTCCCTCATCTTCAAGTTACGAAAAACTGAATTCACTGAGACCACAGTTGAAACGTCCTGGACTAGAGTTCTTTAGTCGTTGCCTTGCACACAGAAGTGCTGTGGAGGAAGGAACTAAGACAAGAACCTGGGTTCTAATCCTGACTTTACCACTTCTTGGCCATCAGAGTTTGAGCATGTCCAGTGCTCTTTTTTTTTTTTTTTTGGTACGTGGGCCTCTCACTGTTGTGGCCTCTCCCGTTGCGGAGCACCGGCTCTGGACGCGCAGGCTCAGCGGTCATGGCTCACCGGCTCAGCTGCTCCATGGCACGTGGGATCCTCCCGGACCGGGGCTCGAACCCGCGTCCCCTGCATCAGCAGGCGGACTCTCAACCACTGCGCCACCAGGGAAGACCCCAGTGCTCTTTCTGTGAACCTCATGTATGAAACAGGACTGAAGAGCTCCCTTCTGTCCTGCTTATCAGTAGGAGCTAAGGAATGTCAATGTGCTCTGAAAGCTACAATGAACTCCCTTAGTAAATGTCTTATTTTTAAAAATACTGCATAGGTATTTAGATAAACTATAGAAAAGTGAATGGATAAAATGCTTGAGTCATAATCAGCTAATTCTCTCTAATGCAGAAGCAGCGTGTTTGGACTACAGGCCATGGTGAAGTCGAGTCAGCCATGTTATCAAAGATGACTCATGCAAACAGTCTGACTCATTGTGCTTTGGCAAGTATAGTTACGGCAAAGACGTTTTTAGTTCCCTCTCACCATTCACCAACGGGTATTGGCTTCTCTAGAACATACTGAGTTTTGTTTCTGTGTGTGTCAGGCTGTGGTTTTTGTTTTTGCAATTCTAGAGAGAGTAGGAAAGAGCAGCAGTGGTCTCCTCCCTGTGAAAACAGCCTCTTGTAGCTTTCCTGTATGTTCCCCGGTCCTCACCAAAAACTGAATATGAGGTAGGGATGTTCAAGACAGGTTTCAGAAGCCATCTAAAGTAGTGACAGCTGATATACATAGCATTAAGTTATTTTTATGATTTTCAACTGAAATGTATAGAAAAATATTTATGTACTTAATTTATACTGAATAATACATTTTCAAAGCATTAACACTTCCGGAGGGCCTTGGGTTACTGTGTGTTGTTTCCAGGACTGTGTTGGTGGTGGTGGCTGAGGAAGAGGGGTTGCAGGGATCTGACATTCATTAACCTTGTCCTCTAGGGAAACTCATCTACCAGCTTTGGTTCACAGGGGAGGGAATGATTTTTATCTCTATATCTACCCTACTTCCTGGCCCTCTTGCTCTCTGTTGAGAAACCTTGGCTTGGATCAAATTCCATTTAGATAACTCAGACCTGGCATCAATTTTTATCTTGCTTTATGTAGCGTTTATAACCTCATTTGTCTTGGAAAGTACATAGGTAGTATCCCTCCTAAGAGAAAAACTCAATGTCTGAAAACTCACCAATAGAAAATGTTGAGAGTGCGGGGAACTTGTTAATAGATCCAGCAAATCCTATGCCCATTTTTCAGGTTCCTTTCTGTGCCATTGGGCCTGATAAAGAGCCAGCAGGAGCAGGCAAAAAAGCAGATGGCTATACTTTAAGCTATAGAGACTATGAGGAAATGTGAATTTATTTAAACTCCCAAAAGGGAAGAGGTATGGAAATGACATAACAGAGATACCCTACGAGGTGCTTTGGTACCCAGCATGCCTTGAAAACAGAACCCCCTAATTCTTCTGGGGGTGCTTGTATGTGTGACACAGTGGGGTGAGGGTTCAGTTTTAAGTTCAGTTCATTACAGGCTTTTCCAAAGCAACATAGATCTGCTTATAAAATGTAAATCAATAAGGAAATAAGGATTCTATATACAAAATGTCAGCTTACATACAACTTTACTTTTTGGATCGTTCTTATGGCAAGAAAGCTATGTTTTAACCACTTCTAACAGATTAACTACTATAAATTCAGCACTTTTCTAATAATCCTTGGGTCAAAATAACTTTAATCACAGAAGTGTTTTAAGCTACACTATGTTTTCTGAAACAGTTAAAAGACTCTTGGGTCATTTGCCATTTTTACAGGGTGCTGTAAATACGCTTAATGGCATCGGCTTCTTCTTTATCAAGGATGCCTTTCTCCACATAAGCATCAGCTTGTTGGTTGATGAAGTCCCTCATCTTTGAAAGGTCATAATCTGGAAAATATCATTAGACTATCATGAGCAAAGATAAGGAAAGCACAGCCCATTACAGTGATTACCATTAACGAAGTAGCATTTTGTAGAACATCATTACCATGCCCTGTCTTTCACGTTGGAAGGCATTTTAGTTCTTGGCATTTGTGCTGTAGTTTGCAGCTTCAAATCATGTTTCCACGCGTTATGTTATCCCATCTGCTCTTCATCACAACTTTTCAAGGTGTTCAGGTGCGGAGAACAGCCCTCATTTGACCAGAGAAGGAACAGGCTCATAAACCAGGCCTTGGCAAACTTTAATATTTATACCAATCACCTGGGGCTTTTGGAAAGTTGCAAATGTGTATTCAGTAGGCCTGAGGTGGTGCCTCAGATTCTGCATTTTAAACAAGGTCCAGGAGATGTTGATGCTGCTGGCTCGGGAAACACACTTGGGGTAACATGACCCTAAAGCTTAAGTGCCTTATGCAAGGTCACACCGCTAGTAAAAGTTATAATCAGAACCAGGTGTTCTGACTTGAACTTGTTACACTGGTTAAGTCCATGTTGCTGTGACAACCCACTTTTTTTTTTCCACATTAAGAATTACCTTGATTTTCATGTTGTTTGAATTACATGCATGGAATGAAAAACGAAACCATAACCTCTTTGTGGTTCCTCTATCCTACTTAAACAAAAAAGTTAGGTAAACCATTGAACCGTCCACAAAAAACAAAGAGATCCTCAACCAAGTAAGGAGGCTGCTGGTGGCATCTTTCTGAAGGCTTGAAAAAAACCCCACATCTTCCCTTGATTCTTTAAGTGTTATATGCTTATTGTTTTAAAATATGGAAAATACAGAAACATGAAAATAAAATTTAAATCACCTAAATTCTATTAATCATTGATAACCAGAGTGGATATTTTGTTCTGTTTCCTTTTAGCTTTTGGATGTATCTTTCTCAATACAGTTATGATCACAGCGTACATTCAACCTTATACCTAATTCCTTTCACTCAATTTACACAGTGAGCATTGATATTCCTCAGAAACACCATTTTTAATGGCTACATACAATACATCCTATGAAGGAGAAAGGAGAGAGGGGGATACAAAAGCTCAGAGCATTCTATGGCCACCTTTAGCTACCCTGAATAGAAGCTGAACCTGGGTCACTCGGGCATCTTTAAGCCCCTGCATGAAAGGAAAACCAGACTTGAAGGACCTCTGTACAAGCACCAGGTGTTTATCATACCATGGTGAGCTGAGGCTCAGAGAGAGGTTGTTTCCTCTCCACCCAGGAGGGCATTTGCTCCTTTCAGTTTGGGCTCAGCCATGAGGATTGAAGTGAGAACTCCCAGCCCTGGACACTTTACAGCCATCATCTTATTTGCTCCTCACAAAACCCCATGAGGAAAGCGTTACTGTCCCCGTTTCAGAGATGAAGAAACAGGACAGAGGAGGTAAGTCACTTGCTCCGGTCATAATAGAGTAAGGTTCTGAATTCAGGTCTGTCTGTAGTCGCTGCTTTGACCACTCTACGGCCTTGAGGTAGTGAATATGAAGCATCTAACACGTGCAGAACATTCAATAAGTGTTTGAAGGCTCAGTTTTGTTTTGGTTGTTGACTTTCCCTTTCTCTCAGGCGTGAGTCAGAGAATCAAGCTGAGTGTACATTCTGTGTGCATCTCCCAAGCTGATTCGTGACTGACTCACAGGGCACAAAGAGGCACCTTTTAATCATCACTGGTTGTTCAGACCCAGAATGTTCTGGGTCAATATCTTTAGTGGGACAAAAGACTCCCCAAAACAGCTGTGAAGTGATCCAGGTGATTTGAATGGACAAATGGGAAAATATTTTGCTTTCTTTTGAAATGGAAAAATGGTCTCTTGATGACATGGCTGTCACTGTGTGCCATGGGAAAACTGGCATGGTGTAGAGGAAAGGCCATTGGAGTCCATCCCAGCTCTGCCCTAGCTGGCTGTTAGAATACACTAGGAGTAGCTAACTTGCTACTTAAAGGAGGTTTTAAGGCTGTAAGGCTCAAAAGAGATAAGGGCTGTAATTCACTTTTCTAAAAGTACAAACTTTCTTTTTAAGGCTCCATAAGATTTCATCATCTTCCTCACTGTCACATCACATGGACTTCCCTTTCCTGCATTTGGAAAGGAGATTCAGGTCACCCAGCCCCCTGTCAAGCAAAGGGTATCTGCAGAGGTTAAGAAATGTCAGAACTAATAGTGAGACTTCCTGCTCCAATAGCTGCAGAAGCTGTATGGCTCGAGGACTGGGTCCCCACAGGCTTTGAGAGATTTGCCCAAGTCAGACAGAGCACGTACGAAGGCAGTGGAAGACGAGCTCTCTGTTTCTGCCTTCAGAAGGGTGAACTGCATGTCACCCTCACTTCGTGGAGGCAGAAGGGAGCCTCGTACCCACCACTGTCATTCGCAAGCTTGCTCACAGAGCCTTCAATATGCATGCACTAGGGTTCCATGATTTACTAGGTTGGTCGTTTCTGGAAATGGAAGACTGAATTGCAGGATGTTGCTGATTATGACCAGGAGTCAGATTCATGTGTTAGTAAGTGAAAGAAATAACATAAATACTCTAAATGGTTGGTCCCTACAATTTACATTGGTTTCAGAATGCATTTTGGTACATACTGTATTACACTGATTCTAAGATAAACTTTAAAAAATTTTTAAAGTCTTTGCCATAATTGATGGCATGTTCTAATTTTTCTTCTGTAGTGGTACATGAAACAATGGTGCATTTTTCAATCCATGACAGATTTGCTGAAATATGGTTCATGTGAATTTTAATGGAGCTGATAGCCCAGAAATTCATATCATTTGGAACCAAATAAAGTATGTGTGAAGACCTGATAATTGTTTCCATCTCACTCAACTTGTGTGATCACAGGCTAAAGGGGTACTGAAAATACATACCTCTTGCTCCCACTGTGTTCTATCTCACTGGTTTTCAAACTTGGTTGCACAGTGCAATCATGAAAGTTTAAAAAATACTGATGCCTGGGTCCTGCCCCTCAAGTTTGATTTAGTGGTCTTGTGGGCATTAGGATATTTGGAAGCTCCATAGGTGATTTGAATGCATTTTCAAGTTTGAAAAGCACTGCTAATCTCATTTTAAAAGCATCACTTTGCAACTGCTCTGGCCAGACACCTGGGAATCATACTAGAATCCTCTCTCCACATAGCTCTTGAGCCTCTCCCTTCTTCTTTATTTCCTCTGCTTTGCCTTGGTTTAAGTCGCATTACATCTGCTCCAGATCCTTACTTCCTATCTCTCACCTGGCTTCTGGGGTTTTTTTGTTTTTGTTTTTGTTTTTGTTTTATTTTTATTTTTTTGCTATACGCGGGCCTCTCACTGCTGTGGCCTCTCCCGTTGTGGAGCACAGGCTCCGGACGCGCAGGCTCAGCGGCCGTGGCTCACAGTCCCAGCCGCTTCGCGGCATGTGGGATCTTCCCGGACCAGGGCACGAACCCGTGTCCCCTGCATCGGCAGGCAGACTCTCAACCACTGCGCCACCAGGGAAGCCCTGGGGTTTTATTTTTTCAATCTGTAACCATACTGCTGCCAGAGAGATTTCTCAGTCTTTAACCTGATTAAGCCCTCATTTTAAGCCCTTGGGCTAAAATTAACCTCCTTTGCAGGGTGCACAAGCCTCCTCCTGACTTGGCCGCTGCCCACCTCCCCAGCCCTGTCTGCAGACCTCAGTGCTCCTGAAAAACTGGCTCCAGTTCCTGTAATGCATCACTCTCTTTTGTCCCTTCATGTCTTTGCACCAGTGTTCCCTCTGCCTCTATCTCTCCTCACTCGTAAATTCTTCCTTGCCTTTCCAGCAAAGGCTTTCCTGCAGCTCTTTCTCCCAATGTAAGGAGATGTGCCCCCTCCTCTCACCTCCTCTGCACCACCATGTTATCTGTGTTAGCCCTGTGCAGTGCCCACCGGAGGTTTATTGATGGTGTGAGCAACCTGGCAGGGGGTGAGGGGCTGCATCTTACCACTTCACATCTCTGACACTCAGAACGGAGTCTGGTTCTGTGTTTTGTTTTAACTAAGTGAGCGACTACCTTCGTGACTGCAGGGTGCACCTAATATGCTCAGGAAACGTCTTTGTTTAAGATACTCCAAGAGAAGGGGGGCGGGTGGGTACACAAAACAAGATTGGCAAAATGTTGATAATTATTGAAGGTGGGTGATGGATGCATGGTAATTCATTATACTGTTCTCTCTGCTCCTGTTTGACATTTTTTATAATAAAATGGAAAAGAAAAGAAAATGCCTTTGCTTGAAAGGCTGATTTGAAAAATAAGAGAAATGGAGGTCTATTCCCTTCCGCATCTGAGAAGCACCTAGAGTCTTTTCCCGTGTCCCCTGCCTCGGCAGGCGGACTCTCAACCACTGCGCCACCAGGGAAGCCCGATTGTGGGAATCTTTAATAAGAGCTCCTGGGAATTCCCTGGCAGTCTGGTGGTTAGGAATCCATGCTTTCACTGCTGTGGGCCGGGGTTCAATCCCCGGTCGGGGAACTAAGATCCCACAAGCTGCTCGGCCAAAATAAAATAAAAAAATGAAAAATAAGAGCTCCTGACAAATTGGAGAAATTTGTGGTTTATAACGACACTAATTCCTTACCTTCTTTATTTTCTTTTTTGTTGTGTTTCTTCAACCATTCAATATTTTTTCTAATGGCTTCCAAATAGGCTTCTGTTTTCCCTGGAAAAGGCAAGAGAAACCATATTAAACACTCATACAAATATCACTGCATCCCTTTTTAAAGACCACACTTATGTTTGAGACCATGAACAAATACTGGACTTATCAAGCACTTGGTGGGGACCATCCCTAAGTAGGTGGTGTGCCTATTTCTGTGGGTGGGTGGGATAAGAGTCCAGGAGGCAGGTCCAGGCTGGCAATGTCAAGAGGCCATTATCCCCCAACACAAATAAATACAGTTTGATGTCCTGGCACAGAAGAGTTTTGATTCAGTTCACTGGATGGGTGGGTCCCTATCAGTCTCAGATTGAGTCATTTCCAGTTAGGGTTGGTTCTTTCAAACTGAAGAGTATTATCAGGTCAAGAACTGAATCAGAGTGGCAGATACTTAAGACTCCATCACCAAATAAATGAGAAGTAAGTCCAAGTTTGTGGCTTTGTGTAAGCTGCTATACAGGTCTTCTGCCCAATCTGTTAGGGAGTATGTAAAAACTCAGATGAAGAAGAGACCTGGACCTCATTTCAAGGCTGGATAGTGAAACTTAGAACTCGTTCTAGTAAAATTCCCCTGGATGTAAACGTTCTCTGATGGGCTTTAAGTGTGGCAGGAAAATATCAGGCATCACTGAAGCACCCGCCCTGTGACACCCTTTAGATGCCTTGTTGTCTGCAAGTGGGTATGATCATTAACTTAGAGATGAGGAAACTAAGGCTCAGAGAAGCTAAGTGATTTGGCTGAGGCCATACAGGAAATAACAGAGGTGAAATTTGGACTCTAGTCTGGCCAAGTTTCTGTTACCTGCACTATCTGAAAGATAAGACTTGTATTCAGACATGAGCACTGATGTAGCTTTGTTCTTTCTCAAAGAAATCAACCATCTCCTTAATCAGGTGGGTCCCTAATGCTCAGAGTGTCTGCACCAAGAGATCAGTTGATCTGGAGAGTACTGGATGGCCTAAGAAAAGAGGCTTTTAAAGTCCAGGGCCTTTGCAGAAGCAATGGCTGTCAGAGCTCAGTGTGGTGACCACCTGTTCTGAACCCCCTTTGAACTCTGTTACCCCTAGTCTACTGCCCAGACCTCTTGGTTGAGCTACCTGTACTGTGTGCTTACTATGTGCCAGGGGCTGTGTTTTGTGCTCCAAAATACATTCTCTCTTTTATTCTTCACAACAACCTTTTGATGCAGTCCTATTTAATCCCCATTTTAGAGGTGAAGAAACTGAGGCTTAGAGAGAGGAAGTAAGGCTACTACTTACTAGCCTTGTGAAGTAAG
Organism: Lipotes vexillifer; assembly: GCF_000442215.2. Classification (NCBI taxonomy): domain Eukaryota; kingdom Metazoa; phylum Chordata; class Mammalia; order Artiodactyla; family Lipotidae; genus Lipotes; species Lipotes vexillifer. The sequence goes on along the minus strand of NW_006796561.1, from coordinate 625,345 downwards.
ATCACAAGGCTAGTAAGTAGTAGAGCCAGGCTTGAACCTGGGTACATCTGACTATAGTCCACGAATAGTATCATTGCCTTAAGATTTGCTGATGTTCCAATTTCCACCACCACATTTACTTAAGTGACTTCCTGAGCATCTTTCTTCCTGATCTTGTGAGCTCACTCTTACGTCACCACTGGGGTTCCATGTTACCTGGTCCCCAATGAAGCACAAAGAAACTCCTTTGCAAAAAGGGGTAAGTGGACAAAAGAAGAGAGCCACAATTTTCAGCCCCTATTCAGTTCAATTGCCCGTGTAAATGATTTTAATTCTTTGCTTTTAAGCATGTTAGAGCACGTGAAAGACCAATGTCCTCCTGACTGATCTTATAACATTGCAGCACAATGAATGTAAAGATTTTCATTGTCTGTTGCCCATTTGCTAAGAAGATCATCAGATTTGGTAACAACAACAAAACAAACAAAAAGCAAAACCAAAAAACACAGCATTATTTCAAATTAATTCGGTCTGAAGAAGGAAAGAAATCTCAGACTATTTCTAAAGAATGCAACTTTGTTATTTTTAAAGAATTTAAATCACATTAGTGGTTCTCATAGGGCTTGCTTTAATGACTAGATAATAATGATTTGTCATTGGCACATCAGGTAATTAGGGCTTCTGAAACTTTTGAGGATGTGTGAAAATAGTCTTGCTCTACAGACGCAGATGGCAGATGCAGACGTAGAGAATGGACTTGAGGACACGGGGAGGGGGAAGGGTAAGCTGGGACCCTTACCCAGTGAGAGAGTGAGAGTGAGAGAGTGGCATGGACACATATACACTACCAAATGTAAAACAGATAGCTAGTGGGAAGCAGCCGCATAGCACAGGGAGATCAGCTCTGTGCTTTGTGACCATCTAGAAGGGAGGGTGGGAGGGAGACGCAAGAGGGAGGAGATATGGGGATATATGTATATGTACAGCTGATTCACTCTGTTATATGTAAAAAAAAAAAAAAAAAAAGAGTAAGTCTTGCTCTTTGAATAACTTTAAGCATTCTTCCCACAATCTTACCTATGATATTATATCCTAATATGGAGAGCTTATTTTTTTAAATAAATTTATTTATTTATTTTTATTTTTTGGCTGCATTGGGTCTTCCGCTGCTGCGCGCGGGCTTTCTCTAGTTGCTGCGAGCAGGGGCTACACTTCGTTGCGGTGCGTGGGCTTCTCATTGCTGTGCCTTCTCTTGTTGCGGAGCACGGGCTCTAGGTGCACGGACTTCAGTAGTTGTGGCACGTGATCTCAGTAGTTGTGGCTCGCGGGCTGTAGAGTGCAGGCTCAGTAGCCGTGGAGCACGGGCTTAGCTGCTCCACGGCATGTGGGATCTTCCTGGACCAGGGCTCGAACACCTGTGTCCTGCATTGGCAGGCAGATTCTTAAACCCTGCGCCACCAGGGAAGTCCCCTTATTTTTTTAAGTTTTAAAATTTATTTTATTGGAGTATAGTTGATTTACAATGTTGTGTTAATTTGTGCTGTACAGCAAAGTGATTCAGTTATATATATACACACATATATATACATTCTTTTTCATATTCTTTTCCATTATGGTTTATCACAGGATAGTCAATATAGTTCCCTGAGCTGTACAGTAGGACCTTGTTGTTTATCCATCCTATATATAATAGTTTGCATCTGCTAATCCCAAACTCCCGATCCATCCCCTCCCCTACCACCGGCAACCACAAGTCTGTTTTCTATGTCTATAAGTCTGTTTCTGTTTCATAGATAAGTTCATTTGTGTCATATTTTAGATTTCACATATAAGTGATATTTGTCTTTGTCTGACTTACTCCACTTAGTATGATAATCTCTAGGCCCATCCATGTTGCTGCAAATGGCATTCTTTCATTTTTTTTAATGGCTGAGTAGTATTCCATTTACATACCATATCTTTTTTTTTAAACACCTTTATTGGAGTATAATTGCTTTATAATGTTGTGTTATTTTCTGCTGTACAACAAATTGAATAAGCTTTATGCTACATATATCCCCATATCCCCTCCCTCTTGAGCCTCCCTCCCACCCTCCCTATCCCACCCCTCTAAGTCGTCACTAAGCATCAAGCTGATCTCCCTGTGCTATGTGGCTGCTTCCCACTAGCTATCTATTTTACACTTGGTAATGTATATATGTCAATGCTACTCTATCACTTTATCCCAGCTTCCCCTTCCCCCACTGTGTCCTCAAGTCCATTCTCTACATCTGTGTCTTTATTCCTGTCCGGCCACTAGGTTCATCAATACCGTTTTTTAGATTCCATATTATATGCGTTAGCATACGGTATTTGTTTTTCTTTTTCTGACTTACTTCACTCTGTATGACAGACTCTAGTTCCACCTACCTCATTACAAATAACTCAATTTTGTTCCTTTTTATGGCTGAGTGATGTACCACATCTTCTTTATCCATTTATCTGACGATGGACATTTAGGTTGTTTCCATGTCTTGGCTATTGAAAATAGTGCTGCAGTGAACATTGGGGTGCATGTATCTTTTCGAATTACGTTTTTTTCCAGATATATGCCCAGGAGTGGGATTGGTGGTCGTATGGTAGTTCTAGTTTTAGTTTTTTTTTTTTTTTTTTTGCGCTACGCGGCCTCTCACTCTTGTGGCCTCTCCCGTTGCAGAGCACAGGCTCCGGACACGCAGGCTCAGCGGTCATGGCTCATGGGCCTAGCCGCTCTGAGGCATGTGGACTCCTCCCGGACCGGGGCACGAACCCGCGTCCCCTGCATCAGCAGGCGGACTCTCAACCACTGTGCCACCAGGGAAGCCCGATTTTTAGTTTTTTAAGGAATCTCCATACTGTTCTCCATAGTGGCCGCACCAATTTACACTCCCACCAACAACGTAGGAGGGTTCCCTTTTCTCCACACCCTGTGGGGAGCTTATTTGGGAAAAGGAATATCCCAGCTTAGACTCTGTTTCGACACTATATTAAAAATTCTGAATTAGGAGAGTAAAATATAAATATGAGGTTTTGGCCATAGTGTAGCAGACACTGTTGATTCCCCACCTTCATGCTTCCTGTATTCTAGATATGCTAATAGAGGAGCCCTCAGCCAGTGATGGACAGGATTGACAGATACACACCCCAGCTTCTTCACTCCTCGGGCTTGGTCCACATGGTCCCCAGACGTCCTCACGGGACTGAGCCCCACACCCACAGCTGAAGTCTGCTCATTAACACACCACAGTGGCTTCTTTCCCTTCCCTGTCTCATGGACCTATCCCCCAGTAGAGCTTCCTGGGGTCACCTGCCAATTAAAAACACCACCTCAAATCCTCCTCTCAGTCTGCTTTGGAGGGAACCCAACCTAAGACAATTGGAAGTAGGGCACTCAGCGTCATCTTGTCAGGTTGCTTTTTGCTCAGTGACCAACTACCTGTAAAAATGGTGTTGAATTTTTAAAAGTATAAACTGCATGAAAAATAATTTCATTCACCATATTAACATTATCATCCCACAATAAAGACTTAGTTTACTGCAGCTTAAAGAAAGCTAGACTGTAATCCATTAAAAGACTACTATCTTATGGATCATAACATACATGATTAGGGCTGTTTCTCTAACTTAAAATATAGAATCCCCCCACCCCCATCACCCTCATTCCCATTTTCTGATTTATTTTTATCCATAGTATGTATCGCTTTCTACCGTATCACATAATTTATTTATTAAGCTTATTATTTGTCTTCCTCCCTTAGAAAGATTTCTTGTTTGCTGATGTACTCCCATGCCTAGAATAAAGCCTAATACAAAATAGGCACTCAGTAAATATTAGTTGAGTGAGTAAATGGATGAAGGCTTCTTATATAGAAGCTAATCATAATCAGAAGATTGTTTGGTGAGCATGGCATCCAAACTAGGGAAACTACAATTTTTAAAAAGAAATGGTTTAAGTCTTCCTTCCTTCCTTCCTTCCTTCCTTCCTTCCTTCCTTCCTTCCACCCTCCCTCCTTCCCTCCCTCCCTTCCTTCCCTCACTCCCTTCCTTCCCTCCTTCCTCAAAAAATGAATTGTTTATTTACAAGACTTGAAATTCAATGGATTCTGAATTTAAATGATAATTACATCAGAAACAATTTAAAACACCTACTGAGGGTTCCCTGGTGGCGCATGGGCAGAATCCGCCTGCCAATGCAGGGGACACAGGTTCGAGCCCTGGTCCAGGAAGATCCCACATGCCACAGAGCAGGTAAGCCCGTGAGCCACAGCTACTGAGCCCACATGCCACAACTACTGAAGCCCAAGCACCCAGAGCCCATGCTCCACAGCAAGAAGCCACCACAATGGGAAGCCTGTGCACCGCAACGAAGAGTAGCCGCTGCTCGCCGCTACTAGAGAAAGCCCGCGTGCAGCAACGAAGACCCAATGCAGGCATAAATAAATAAACAAACAAACAAATAAATAAAACACCTACCAAAGTGCTAAACATACTATATCCATGTGTCACTTAATCTTCACAGAGCTCTATGAAATAAGCATTATTGTTCCCATTTTACTCATGAGGAAACTCAGGCTCAGAGAGGCTAAGTGATGTGCCCAAGCAGACAGCTGAGTAAGGGTCAGAGCCTGATCTTGAACCAGAATGAATCTGGAACCTCTAATGAGTGGAACTGGGTAAAATTCACCTTTTCGACTACAGATTTAGTGACTGTTGTTGTCATTACCAAACTGGCCAACAGGCAGTGGTTCTCACACTTGGCTGCACGTTGGAATCACTTGGGGGAGCTTTTAAAAATCCTGATGCCTGGGTAACTCCTCATACCAAATAGATCAGAATATCTGGAGGAGGGACTAAGTATCAGGAGTTTTTTAAAGCAATCCCGAGATGATTTGAATGTGGGGCAAAATTTGGGAACCACTGCCGCCAGTATTGGGACCTCTGCACATTTGCTGGGGCACTGGAAACAACGGGAATAAAAGCAGGTGTTCATCTGCTCTTAGAGACAAGCAGCTGGTTCCTGTTTACATTTTCTCTTCTCGGGAGCTGTAAAGCAAATCTTTTCTTTACACAGTGTGCATTAAAAGCCCATGAGAGTCCACTTTGGAAAACTGGCCTATTTTTTTCAAATTAATTTCAGCTTCCTTTGGAAAAAAATAGCTCATGGCTGAGGTAATATGGCACAAGCCTTAAAACATATGCTGAAGCAGATGGGAAGAGGGCCAGAGTCAAGATGCAGCCCTGTTTTTCTGGCTGTTCTGGTTCTCAGCCCTGCAAGAAAAATATCCTTTATTATACATGAATTTGTCCTGATCCTGATATGCTCCCCTGATCTGCAAACATCCCCTCAAAAAAACCAAACCAAACCAAGACAAAACAAACGACTCTGTAGAAGTCAATAGCTTTAGCCTACTGAATATTGGATATACTGAAGATATTAAATGTTTGAAAACAGTGCTTATGAAAATTGTTTGCTATAATGCTTAAAATTCCGTATAGTAAAGATTATATGATTATAAGTTTGAACAAAGCAACTGATACTGGTATCATGGATGTCAAGGTGGGCCCCAGAGCCATTCAATTAAAGAATTTTTGTGGGGATTCCCTGGTGGTCCAGTGGTTAGGACTTGGCGCTTTCATTGCCGAGGGCCTGGGTTCAATCCATGGTCAGGGAAATAAGATCTCACAAGCTGGGCTTCCCTGGTGGCACAGTGGTTAAGAATACGCCTGCTAATGCAGGGGACACGGGTTCGAGCCCTGGTCCGGGAAGATCCCACATGCCGCAGAGCAACTAAACTCGTGCACCACAACTACTGAGCCTGTGCTCTAGAGCCCACGAGCCACAACTACTGAGCCTGTGCTCTAGAGCCCACGAGCCACAACTACTGAGCCTGCGTGCCACAACTGCTGAAGCCCACATGCCACAACTGCTGAAGCCCGCGAGCCTAGAGCCCATGCTCTGCAACAAGAGAAGCCACAGCAATGAGAAGCTCGTGCACTGCAACAATGAGTAGCTCCCGCTCGCACAACTAGAGAAAGCCCACACGCAGCAACAAAAACCCAACGCAGCCCCCCCACAAAATAATAATAACGATCCCACAAGCCGAATGGCGCTGCCAAAAAAAAAAAAGAACTTGTACAAAATGATGCCATTTGACATGCCTGCAAGACGCAGCATGGGATGCTGGGATGACCACTGGTGAGAGTCAAGGGACAGAAGTTCAAGCCCCAGCTCTGCCACTCTTTGCCTATGAGCTCTTGGGCGAGACTGTTCATCTTCTAAGGCTTGGTTTACTTATTTGTAAATTAAGGAGTGAATTCTGAAAAGAAGATCCGTGGTTTCTGTATATGGGGAGAAATTCTCCTTTGCTGTCCTGGAAAATCCTGTGTTGGTGGTAGGTCTCTGGCCTGCCTTAGCTCCTGGAACACTTGATGACTCATAGCGAAGAAGACAGCCTCACTATTTTTGGACATTTCCAACAGAATGCCTTGGGGCTTGAATAAAGACACGAATTTTCCCCTCCTGTGTTGCTTTAAAAATAAAAGCATCCCCGTGAGTTAGTCAACTTATTATCAATTTATTAATTAAATAAGCTGCTTTCTCTTTTCTGGCTTCTGTAAAGAAGATACGGGGGGACTTCCCTGGTGGCGCAGTGGTTAAGAATCCACCTGTCAGTGCAGGCGACACGGGTTCAAGCCCTGGTCTGGGAAGATCCCACATGCCGAAGAGCAACTAAGTCTGTGCGCCACAACTACTGAGCCTGTGCTCTAGAGTCCGCGAGCCACAACTAGTGAGTCCGCGTGTCTGGAGCCCGTGCTCCACAAGAGAAGCCACTGCTATGAGAAGCCACACACTGCAATGAAGAGTAGCCCCTGCTCGCTGCAACTAGAGAAAGCCCGCATGCAGCAACAAAGACCCAACACAGTCAAAAGTAAATAAGTATTTTAAAAGATTAAAAAAAATAAAGATAGGGGAATGATAGGCTATTTAGGGGAAAGTTATCTTAGAGATGACCTTTTCATCTTAATTCCATTATCTAGCCATAAACTTGACAAATGATAGCACTGGAATGAGTTTATGGGTATTGTAATGCTTATCTCACCCCTTGGATGATTTTTTAAAAAGATTTTCAGTGACTCATAGAGCAGAAGTGAATGTGTAAACATCAAACTGGCAAAAAGAGCCCCACTTAGCCCATGGAATAAAACTTTAAAGTTCTTCGGTCTCCAGAGAGCAATTTATTTGAAAAATTAAGCACCATTATAGATATGGTTGAAATTGGAGTAAATCTGACTTCATTGGCATATCCCTATATTTAGGAATAATTATCAAATCATTCAAATAACTGCACCAACTAGAAATCGATGTCTTAAAATATTATTCTTAGTGTGAGTCTCTGTAGAAAGCAAGGGTTTAAATAGTCTAAAATATTTTCAAAGGTGAACGTGTCATTTTTCATCACTGGTAATTAAATTGGACTTTTTACATTTAGGCTGAAGTGAGATGCATGTAAACTTGCTCTGTAAGTTGAAGAGTGACATAAATGTAGTCTGTTGTTGTTATTCCTGTTGTTGTTATTCCTCACAGGCCTCAGCATATGCTTGGCATGGTTAATCAATATTTGCTTTTGTTGGATGGGGCCATCACTTCACATCACAAGACCAAAACAGACTCCCTACAGATATTCCTGCCAATGTGTCCTGCTTATAATTATTTCCTTAAGTGGTTTTAGCTATTACCTCATCTCTTGCTCTGCTCTGTAATGTCCTCCAGCTTCCTCTCTGAAGGGAGCCTGTTCTACATGCTGCTGACTCATCAGTAACGGAGAGACATATGTGGCTTGTGTTGTATTTGCCTACATATGACTCAAGGCCTATTCTTAGGTCATTTCAGAGCTTGCCTGAGTCCTCAAAGGCAGGCATTGGTCCTTAAATTCCTTCTGTAGCTTTCTGAGCACAGTGCCAGACATGCCATTGGAATAAATGTTTATTTATTGCTGAATAAATGTATCAAGAAAGCCAACCCTGCCTTCACCCACGTAGATTCTTTTATTTTTTCACCTAGAGACAACAGGTGTTTTCTCCCTGGGTTTTATAACAAAGAAGCAAAATAGCCTTTGAGAAAAGTGCAAATAAAGCAACTGTGAATACAAAGATATATGTCATAATACATCCTTTTGGGCATTAATTACATCTTTTCCAAGAAATGTTGGCCCTTGGCTTAAGCTCAGTTTGGTGTTTTCTAAACCATACCAGAATCAGTTTTTCTTATCCCAGAGTAAATAGGATCAGGGGTAGCATGAGTAAATTAAGTCTCTAAATAATGGGGGGGGGCTAATTTTAGCCCCAAATCCCTACCCTTTTCCTAATGTTTCAGGAGAGCCATTACAAAGATTAACACTGGGCTTCCCTGGTGGCACAGTGGTTGAGAGTTCGCCTGCCGATGCAGGGGACACGGGTTTGTGGCCCGGTCCGGGAAGATCCCACATGCCGTGGAGTGGTTGGCCCCGTGAGCCATGGCCCCTGAGCCTGCGCGTCCGGAGCCTGTGCTCCGCAACAGTGAGAGGCCCGTGTACCACAAAAAAAAAAAAAAAAAAGACCAAAAAAAAAAAAAAAAAAAAAAAGAAGATTAACACTAACTGGATGGAGTTTTACTCTTCTCTCTCCCCATTATTACCTGATGGAAATCCTAATGAGAAATCTAACCTCATCATTAGTCTCCACACACTCACACCCTAAACAGGAAGTAGTGGGCTACCAAGAATCAACTCCTTCATAGTCCTCTTTTACATAACGCTTTCCTAAAACAAGTAAGAGACTGGGTAGCACCCATTCCTAGGGATATTTGCAGAGCGATATAAGGTGTTGTCCTAAACAATGAGCATACTGCCTCAGTGAGTCAGTTGACCTAGATAGATATGGCTTGCTCTGTTCTGGGGAAGGATGGTCATCACATGTGGGTTGCTCCCAGAGGAGATGATCCAGGCACACTGAGCTGTAGTCCTTTGTGCTGCCCAATTCCTAGCTCTCTATCTCAGGCCACAGGACCACTCTTTTCCTGCTTAGCTGTCTTTCAGAAGTTTACCACTCATCCTCCACCTCACATCCATTAGGATGGCCACCATAAAAACAAAACAAAACAAAAAAATCACCAGAAAATAAAAGTGTTGGTGAGGATATGGAGAAACTGGAACTTCTGCACACTCTTGGTGGGAATGTAAAAGGGTGAAACCACTACGGAAAACACTGGTTTCTCAAAAACTTAAAAATAGAATTATCATACGATCTAGAAATTCCACTTCTAGGAATATTCCCCCTGCCCAAATTGAATATTTTTTAGTCTTGAGATATTTGTTCAGAGCAGCATTATTTACAATAGCCAAAATGTGGAAGCAACACAAGTGTCCATAGGCAAACAGATGGATAAACAAAATGTGGTATATACATTCAATGGGCTATCACTCAGCCTGAAAAAGGAAGGAAATTCTGACGCTCGTTACAGCATATATGAAGCTTGAGGACATTATGTTAAGCGAAATAAGCTGGTAGCAAAAGAACAAATGCTGCATGATTCCACTTATCTGAAGTACCTAGATTAGTCAAACGCATAGAGACAGAAAGTAAAATGGTGGTTGCCAGGGGCTGAAGAGGGAGGGGGAATGGGGAGTTACTATTTAATGAGTTTAGAGTTTCAATTTTGCAAGATGAAAAGAGTTCTGGAAATGGATGGTGGTGATGTGGTAGCACAATGATATGAATGCACTTAATGCCACTGAACTGTACACTTAAAAATGCTACAATGGTAAATTTTATGTTATGTATATTTTACTATAATTTTAAAAAGATATTAAAAAAAGTTTACCACTCATTCAAAGTGGGCCTAGGGTTGATTGGAAACATCAAGGCAGCATGACTGGCCAGCAAAAGCGACACATATATTACCAATTCCCCGTTTCCATACCCATGACAAACATTATTAATTAATTATCGCAACATTCTTTCCTCCTGAGTCCAGATGCAACCTCATAACCTTTCCCAATATAGGCTACCACCAAACAATTAGAGTTCATATGTCAGTAATGTCAATATAGGAGAAAATTGTGGTGGTCTATGAAATCCATCCTAGAGAGAAGAGGGGTGTAATAATCTAAAACTTCATGAGATAGGAAAAATCGACATGAAGTTGATATATTAAAAAATTTCTTTTTCGGCCCTGTGTCAAAAAGTCCCAATAACTGGAATACAAGCAGTACCTTTGGCTAACATCACCACTCACTTGAACTCATGTAACTCAGGTTGGATTTTCTATATTTTCTACATAAAGGAACCGGAACTCTTTGAAGGAGAATTGATTTCAAGTTTTTCTTTTTTTGGGGGGACAGGAAAATTCAGAGTAGGTCTAGAACAGCCTGTTTAGGAGTTTGGGATTAACAGATACACACTGCTATATATAAATAAACAACATGGACCTACTGTATAGCACAGGGAACTATATTCAATATCTTGTAATAACCTATAATGGAAAAGGATCTGAAAAAATATATATATATTTTGCTGTATACCGAAAACTAATACAACATTTTTCTATAGTTCAATTAAAAAAAAAATAGCCTGTTGTTGCCAGAGAGCATAGATGCTTTAAAAACCACTGGGTACAGGGCAAAAAGGACAAAGGAGAAACTTGGAGGCAGGGTTACTGCCCAAGCTACACCAATTTAAACAGAAAAATCATCATCGTCGTCATTACCATCATTAACTGGAACAACTTACATAAATGGAGAAATTTAATATAAAGTGTTAACAAAGAGAGTAGTAATATAAGAGAGAAATAGTTTGTACTTTTATTGCTGTTATTAAGTTACAAGGTATTAAATACATAGCTAGCTTCTTTCTTTTCTACTTAATACATAGACACTGTTAAGCATGGGTCTATTATCAAGTATGAATGTGAACCTGTTTCTATCTGTGTGAGCAAGAGAGACTGGGAACTTGTATGAGGGCCAAGCAGTCTCTTCAAAATTAAGAGCTATACCATGAACATGATCAGCTTTTGTGGTCTCCTATCATATTACAGCAAGGAATAAGGGAAGTCCCTCAGTTCATTGCCACTAATGATTATATGTAATAAACAATGAAAAGGGAGCCCAATGGTGTACTTCCAGATGATAAATTAGCTGAACGTCACACTTGCTACCCTCTCTCCCAAGAGAGCAATGATCCATTCCCTCAGCTTCCAGGGAAGGAAACCTCAAAATGACCCTACTAATGAGATACAGAAAAAGATATAAATAGGGTTCCAGTTATACCAAAGAGTTCAATATATCACGACAAAAAATAAAGTAGGTTTAAGCCATCTGTTCACAGCTTCTGGTAAAGACACTGAGTTTCAGAAAAAATATCTATCTGAGATACAGACATAAATTTTCTATGATGTAACCAGCACACTTTGTAATTAAAGGGGCTTGAAATATTGGACTATGCAACCAGATCCCACAACCTGACCTGAAATCAGAGGGTTAATGACTTTGAACTTGCAACTATATAGGGTCTTTTTCTTTGGGTATAGTCAAGTTTCTCAAACCTTGGAAGATGTGAATTTATATCATATAGACTTACTAGAGCTGAGTAAAAATTTGGCCCCAGGAATGTGTAAGAATAAGGATAAAAACAAGTTTTATAATTACTGGGCTAGTTTAGTGTGTGCTTTTTTGCTTTTTTAAGGTATTTAGGTTATTTAAGGAAATGTAATATATTTGATTTATGATTTTTAATCAAGTCTTTGAAAGTGTCAGATTGCAATCAGTATAAATGATTAAGAAAATTTGCTTTGTTAAATCCATAAATTTTGATGACTTTGTTAAATAAGTAGTATGTGACTATTAAGAGTGTCAATTATGTTTAAATGAATATTGCTTAATAAATTCATAAGATCATAAATTGGACATTGAACGATGCACAAATGGTCATGAGTGTTCCTCCCAAAGTGCAAAAGCACATTGGACGTTAAAGTCCATCAAAATATGAAACCAGTTTGCCATTCCAGGAGACTCAAGACCATTAAAAAAAATTGCTATTCAAATAAATGTACCACGTGCTGAATCTTCTGTATACAGATGATGTTAATTTCTCCGATTTGGTGGGGCTTGACTTGTGGATGACCCTTCAAGTGAAAGATTTTGCTTCCCCAATTTCATTGTCAACGTAGAGCTGTCAATTCCATACCTTTTGGCTCATCTGTCTTTCCTCTTGGGTTGGAGTCATCATCTTTTGTGGAATCCTTCAAGGTTCCATATTCCTTTTCCATCTTAGCAGCTTCTTCCTTGGTACTGTCTGTTTCTTCATGACTCTTCTCTGATGGCACTGTAATCAGATTGTGCACTATTATAACCCTATTTCCTATCTATTAATTAATTCCTAGTGTAGAAATGAATTTTATTAAAAAGGTGTAGTTTGAGGTCAGATCATTTTTTGAGCTGAAAGAGATCTTAGTGATTATCTAGTGTGACTCCTCCCTCCCCACCATTTCACAGAAGAGGAAACTGAGGCCCAAAGCGCGGAGAGATGTGCCAAAGGCCACCTGTTGAGTTAGCAGAAGAGCTGGGCCAACACCCTCCACCCCCAGCTTTCTGGATTCTGGCTGTGTTTTTTCTGTTCTGCCACACTGTGTTATTAGAGTGTAGCTTATTCTCCTTATTTTAATCAATGTTGGCATTCAAGTGGGATAGGTCAGTTTCCAAAGTAAATTTGAGTCTTGATTCCAAATGAAAATAACTCTGTAGTTGCCCCATCTCTCCTTGATGTTGTTTTTGAAGAACAGTCTGTTACTCAGAGTAGCACCTAAGGGTTTGGGGCTATGGCTGGACTTCTCTCCTGCCTCTTTCTTCATACTCTCTTATCCCTGGTCACCCTAATGCAAAGAAGAGTATTGGACCCTTGCTGTCAATAATAATGCTTGCTCACTTCTCACTTAAAAATAACTATACTTCCTTCTAGAAATCCTATATTGAATTAAAGAATCATAAAACTTGAAGTAGGTAACCCCTTGAAAACAATGGTAATGCATCCCTGTAGTCAGTAAAATAGGGAATGCCAAGCAGTCTAATGATAAGCTTTTTTCTTTTTTCAGTAAAAGGTGTATTACTACAGAAAAATAGGAAAAAAGAAAAATCAGTTATTGTCTCCTTAAACATCCACTACTAGTGTTGTAGTATATATATATATACTTTTTTGATGCATTTTTTTCATACTTGTGGCACAATTTTCTTCCTTGCTTTTGTCATTAGCATAATTATGGAAGAATGTTTCCATGTTATTAAAAACTGCTTGAAAACATCATTTTAAAGGGCTGTATATTCTATCAAATACAGGTACATAATTTCTGTGATAGGGACACAAAATTAAAGTATAAGAGTTTGTGATCTTGGGCTTCCCTGTTGGCGCAGTGGTTGAGAGTCCGCCTGCCGATGCAGGGGACACGGGTTCGTGCCCTGGTCCGGGAAGATCCCACATGCCGCGGAGTGGCTGGGCCCGTGAGCCATGGCCGCTGAGCCTGCGTGTCCGGAGCCTGTGCTCCGCAACGGGAGAGGCCACAGCAGTGAGAGGTCCGCGTACCACAAAAAAAAAAAAAAAAAAAAAAAAAAAAAAAGAGTTTGTGATCTTTTCTCTTTTTGTGCCTTCCTCATCCCTGAAATTCTCCTTTGCACTGCTCTGCTCCGTGGTGTTCGCCATGCTAAGCAGGGTGATGGGTAGAGATGCAGAAGTGAAGAAACCAAGAGAAGGGCATAAATCATACCACACGGGGGTACAGACTGTCCCAGAGGAGAAAGAAGAGCTGGGAGGGGAGAGTATGGGAGGGAGCAGCAGTGGGGGATGGAGGGTAAGGGACAGTGGTGATCTGGGGAGAGAAAAAGATACCTAAAGGAGAATTTTAGGAAGGATTGCTCAACTTGGGATATAGCTCTCACCTTTGCCCACCAGCCACTGCTTCAGTAAAGTCCTCATCTCTTTTCAGTGCTTCTTGGGATTAAATTTCTGTGCTGACTGGCCAAGGTTATAGCTACTTAATCCCATGGTTGGATTTCAGGTTTTCAAACTTTTTGAAATCTGTAATTCTTTATCAATGTTTATTGAAGTTCATGGTTTACCACTCAAAAGGGTTATTTTGCCAAAAGCTGGGGGAAAAATACTAAAATAAACCATACCTGGGAAAAGCTTGCTCTTATTGTCAGTAACATTTTTTTCTAGCTTGTTCTTGGTCTGAAGAGCAATTGTTTCATCCAAGTTTTCTGGAGGGGGGGAGAAGAAGAAATAAAATTTTATGTCCTAAAAGACGGTTTCAAAGTTTTCCTAAAAATGTTTAAATCTCACCAGAAATAGCACAACAGCAATTCCACAATATTAGCACTGCTAGTAAGGGGCTTTGATATGGATTATATTTCATTGACTCTCAAGATGGAAAGGCATACAATTTGAGATCCTCAAGTTCAGCTTCCTACTCAGTTAACTGCAGAAGTCCCTTCCACATTTCTGTGACTACTGTGATTGAGGCCTATAATGGACAACTGTGGTTTTGGCCTACTCGACGCCTTCTGGTAACTACACCTTGATTTTCCTTTGGAGAACCCAGACCTCTCCCACTCTCAGCATATTTGCTCCACTGGTGGCTGAATAACCCAGGCCTGGCTGCTCCAGCCCTCAGGCTATGGTGATTGGTTCAAGGAGGAGTACATGACTCAAGCCAGGCCAGTGAGATTCAATGCTAAGAGAAAGAGGCTCTCTTTCCACTAGGATTGCTATACTGTGTGGATGTGAGATTGGAGCTGTACCAGCCATCTTGTTTCCAGAATGGGGCAGTTTATCTGGAATCAATCAACATACAAAAAGTGAGTGAGATGGGGAGGGATAGATTCCTCACACTGTGGTGGGCTTCACAGACCTGAAGCCAGACTACCCCCACCCCTGGACTTTTCAGTTACATGAGGAAATAAATTCCCCTGTCGCTTAAGCCAAACAGTTGGATTTCTGTCATTCAGGGCTCTCACTAATTCACGAGGCAGCCTGTTCTATTGTTAGTCTTAAAAAATATTTTTTTCACTAAGATAGAACATTGTGTAAGTTTAAGGTATAGTACAACATACTGATTTGATACATTTATATTCTGCAAAATGATTACCACGGTTAGCTAACACCTCCATCATGTTAGATGTCTTAAGGGCGAGAATTTCTCTATTCATATTAAGCTGAAATCTGTATTCTTGTCTTTGTCCTAATTCTGCTCTTTGGAGTAACATCTTGTAGGTGTTACCAGATAGGAATCTAGACTGTGACCACCTCAAGGCAGTCAATGAATTAGAATCCACAACCCTGGTATTCAGTTATTTAACCAGTCACATATCCATCCTACTAATAGGACAGGGCTATTTGCAAACAAGCAGTTCTTTGCAATTAGTCTATAAAGAGTCCATTATTACTTTGTATTACTTCTCCCCAAGAAAATTCTGCCTTCTCCTTCCCCATCCCTTTTTGAGAAGAAAATCAGTATATCCTATTGTGTGACACATTCTGCTTTCTTCTTTGAAATAGCGACCACAGCTGGCAAACTTTGTAGTCACCGTACATTGTTGGGACCAGAACAGAAGGGTAGATCAGTGATCACTGTCACATGCTGGGATGGAGGAGGTTAGTTAATCCTCTCTCTTCTACCCATGCTGCCCCTGAGCCCTCGAGGGTCTGAGGGTGTACCTTCATGGCAGCGACAGTCAAAAGCCAACATGCTTGTAAAGAAAAATTCTCTACATACAACTCATTTTCTGATTGTAAAAGTTATATACGAAAATGAACAGAAAATTATAAGGAAAAAAATAACACTTACTGTGCCCAGATAGTGTTTTGGTATATTTCTTTCTAACTTTTTTTTTTTTCCAACTTTCTTTCTTTATGCATATCCATTTTTTAACACCAAAATTAAGGTCATATTCTAAGTGGCTTTAAGCATTCAATAATATATCATGGACATTTTCCCCATCATTAGTCTTTATAAACAATATTTATTTATTGTTTATAAACACTATAATTATTAAAAGTTGTTTATAAAATATTGTTTATAAACAATATTTAAAACATAATTTATAAACATACAATTATTAAAAACGCAAACATTAAAAAATAAAATTTAGTCTAAATAAGAACTAATAATTTATATAGTCTCCTCTTGTGGGGTAGCAAGTTTATTTCTATTGTTTTGTTTCTATAAGCCAGTGCTGTCCAACAGAACTTTCTGCAACGATGGAAATACTCATTTCTGTGCTGTTCAGTATGGTAGCCACAAGCTACCTGTGGCAAGTGAGTGCTTGAAATATGCCTAGAGCAACTGAGAAACCAGATTTTTTATTTTGCTTAATTTTAATTACTGTTAATTTAAATAGCAACATGTGACTATCACACTGGACAGCACAGCTATAAATAATAGTGGAAATACCTGGTTTGCACACAAGCCTTTGCGGCATCTCTAATTTATTTCCATAGAATAAATGACTTAAGTGCGAAATATGGGTCACAGGGTATTGATATGAAACAAGGATTGATTTGAAACAATGTTTTAGATCTACTGTTAAGTGGGTAAAGTAGGCCACAAAGCACGGTGTGTAACTTAAGCCCATTTTTTGTTAAATAAAAGAAAAAAAATGACATAGGTATGTATGTGTATGTGCGCATACATTATTATGTATTATATACATAATACATATATTATGAGTGATTTTTTCACTGTCTTTTTAATATCTTTTTACATTGACTGATTTTTTAAAATAAATATGTTCTTTTATAGTCAGAAAAAAACAGTAAAACTAGTTTTCATGTAGAAAAAAATGGCATTTATACAGAACAACTCTGGATTACTCTATCCTATGAGATTTTCTCTTCCATTTAATTCTCCCTCCCCCATCAGTGATCAGAGTAAGGGGCCATGAGTTCATCTTGCCCAAAGGACCTCTGAGATGAATGGTATTTGGTGATTAACTAAACCAAGCAGGAAAACAAAAGGCTTTTCTTCTTTTAACAACCTGCATGCAGAATCAAAGATTGTTTAAGCTTATCTATAAAGTTCAAGGAATCAAAGGTTGACAAACTTTTTCTATGAAGGGCCAGTTAGTAAGTATTTTTGGCTTTGCGGGCCATATGCAGCTACTCAGTGTCGTCATGGTAGCATGTAAGTAGCCACGGACAACACTAAAACAAAGAAGCACAGCTGTGTTCCAATAAAACTTGATTATAGATGCAGAAATTTGAATTTTATGTAGTTTTCTCATGTCACAAAACACTATTATTTTTATTTTTTTTCAACCATTAAAAAATTTAAAAGCTGTTTTTAGCTTGTGTGCTATACAAAGATAGGTGATGGGACAGACTGGCCCATGGCCAGTAGTTTACCAGCCCCGGTTAGAGGTAACAGAGTCCTTTATTTCACAGATACAGAAACTGAGGTCGAGAAAGGTGAGTGCCTTCCCCAGCATGACAGACCTGGTCTGAGGCAGAGCTGGGACCAGGAAGCAGAACTTCTGATGCCTAGTCCAGTGCTCCTTCCTCCTCACCACACACAGGCCGCACTGGTTAAAATCAAGACTCTTTTTGTCCCAACCATGCCAACACAATTGGGAAAAAAAAAAGTCAAATTTTAATAATATTATCTCTGGGGAGATTATTAGAAAATGTTAATAAGACAAAATATAACAAAGGTGAAATGTCTGTATTTGAACTGGATCTATAAATATAAAGAGCTGCAAACGTCTGGTTAATTTTATTTGTATGCGTTGTCAGGCTGGGCAATTCTGATTACCCAGATGATTCAGGCTACTTTGGCATAAATTATCAACTTAGTAAAATAATTGTTGCCAAATCTCTCATTCATTTTGGACAATGAAAACTAACCACTGTGAAAACAAAAGAGGTAGGACGCTCACCAAGGTAGGAAACACCTTCTTCTGGAGATATGGTGCCATATTTTACCATCATCTTCACAAAGTCAATCAACGTTTTCATGATAGTAATCAAGGTTTCTTTCTCTTTTGCCTCTTTTTCTATATAAAAGGACAAAATAATTTTTTAAAGACTAGTGGAGTATAGCTTCATCTTTCAATGTTAATTTATGAAATACAGCATCTTATTGAAATAGTTCTCCCTACATATATAGCTAAGCCATTTATAGCTAAAATATATTTAATTTCTGAAAAGCCCAAGACTTGATTGGTAATACAGAACAATGTACAGGTATACTGAACTTTTTCAGAAATGGGTAATTATAACTTCTCCAAAACGGTTTACCTTCATCTAAAATATTTTATTGATAGAGTAGATGATAGAGACAGTTTGCAACCTGAGATAATATAAACTCAAAAGGAAAGTTAGAAGACTGGTAACCCAACAACCTTTCTCTACTCTGGTCGTATGTTTTTGAGGGAAGGAATGACCTGTTTTCATTAATCAAGCTTAATATTTGAAATAGGGACACACATGTTTAGTTTTTAAATGCAATGTTGATTTTTTAACAGTAGTATATATTGCTTTCTAACATTTATTTCATTTGAAAGAATAAACGCATATGGTGAAAATATTCCAATGGTACAGAAGTAAACAGTGAAAGCAATATTCTCTTCCTCTCCCTCCCCACAACTCCTACTTCCTATAAGCAACCACTACTAACAGTTTCTTGGAAACTTCATATTTGACATACTGTTCTGTATCCTGATAGAACAAGATGGCCAATGATTCCATAATAGTTCAGTGGCTATACTAATTCTAAAATCAGAAAAAAAAATCTATTTCCATTTTTGAAGGAAAGAAAAACTAAGTTGCTAGAGAACTGTTTCCCTATTCTTTCAGCTGCCAGGAAGGATTTTCTCTGCATACTTCTAGCCTTTCCCCCCATTTTTTCATCCTCCACACAGATGAGGTTGGTAGCCAACAGCCATTAGTCTACTTTTCTTGACGGATGGGGATTTGGAATCTTCCCCTGGAACAGTGGAAGGCAGGGAACTGAAAAATGTGCCTGCTGTGCAGACTCAAACTCTTCCAGGATTGGCTGCTCCATGAGCTAGACTGAGGGTAGGGAGCAGACAAGCCCACTGCTGGCTCTCACACCAAGCTACATTCTACAACCCGGTCTGTATCAGTAGCAAAGATACTTTGGTTTTCTCAATTGGTTCAGACCTTGGGTAAAAAAGATGGGTACTACCAAAGACCTCAGTGTAAGTATTTAAATTAAAAGTCTATACAAATAAAGGCAATAAGGAACGGGGTCAAGGAAACTGAAAGATAAAAACACACAAAATAAAGAATATTCCATACAGTGGAATCTTAAAAATACCACAAAAGTCACAAAGTTGGGAGAGAGGAAGGTGGGAGAAGAGGTGTGGGAGAGAAATCCTGGAAAAGGGCAGGTAAATAATAACTTCAGCAATCACATTATGTGCTCAAGGTCACATCCATATAAATATTTGGTATTATGCTGATACACTTCTCTGACAAGAAGTGACTCACCAGAATGACAGAGGTTCTGAGCTGGGTATCTGCCAACCAGTGGGCCAAGAATAGACCCTCAAGATGTACAAGCCCTGCAGACACCAGCAGGGGGGCTGATACCATCTGGCCAATGTCTGGGATTGAAGGACAAAAGGATGTTCCCCAGAAATGAAGTCTACTCTAAGGTCACTTCTTGGGGAAAGATGTTACAATTACAGAAATCTTTATTACAAATGTTCAAACTGGCCATGAATCTTTAAACAGGAAGAAGAAAAGCTATAAGGCAGTGCAGGGCAGCTATATGGACAACAACAACAGAAAATTGGCACATTATTATCTTCCTTGCAGATTAACCAAAAATAAACATGAACTGAAATCTTCAGTCAACTTATTTTGGTGCACATATAAAAGAAAAGAGAACAACACATTAAGGACTTTTTTTAAAAAAAAAAAGCAGAACATTTCCCAAGCGTGTTTTGGGCTCCTGACCTTCATTAGTCCAATGTTTAGTTCAATTCATTTGAAGACAAGTTGAAAATATCTAAAAAGCAAAATTCTGAATCATTTAAAAATAATAAATTATGTTCCATTCACTGTTCTTACTAAGAGAGGAAAATAAAGCCTTTTTGAAAAGAGACTTGCAATAAAAGTTGAGGCTGAACTGGGTCAGGCCAGGAACACTCTGATTCATCTCTATATCGGCACAAGGTTCACTACAATCCCAGAAACACAGCATGTGTTCAATACCTGTTTATTGAACAAATAAATGAACCCTCTGTTAACATGAAGATTAAATTATCCAGAAATTCCACCTTTCCTGATTACCCTTTCCTAAATATTTCCATGGCTAGTACACTTCTTTTGAAAAAAATCAGTGTGAACTATTTTCCCCGAGGCCATAATATACGTCATAGACAGCTGAATTTAGAAATTGAAAACAGGAAGAAAAAAACCCCACCCACACATTTCCTGGAATTACTGTTTCTGTTCCACATGGTCAGAAAACAATGTTTACCTGAATCAATACTTTTCAGTAGTGCATAGAAGTTTGGGAAATACTGGAGTTCCTCAAAGTTGTCTTCACTGTAGGTTTTAGTTCTCCTTTCCAAGCCATTCGTCAAGGTTAAGGTGTTAGATACTGTTTCGTCATTTTCTCCATTAGTAAAGCCATCTTGAATTGCTGCCATTGGAGTCTACAGTGGGGGAAAAATCAATACAAAATAAACATTTTTGTTAGAACTGATGACAATCCAGGATGATTCTTTCCTCTGTGATGCCCTTGAATTGAAGTGCAAGAATATCTCTTCCTTTGTAAGCTCGTGCAGGATCAAACTCTTTTGCAGGTGTGTGGGCAACTAGTTACATGGGAAGATCACTGGGATTTAGAGACAGGTGCTTTACCTGAAGACCCTGGCTCCTGCTCAGGGGAGAATGGACAGGTTGCTGCTCTGGCCAAGTTTCCCTCCACCAGTTCTCATGAGTGTTTCTTCATAGAACTGCCTTTCACCAAGGAGGGGAGCTTTGAGTTTATACAATCTACCAAGAGGGATGGTGCCAAGATACAGGAAAGCCTGTCACAATGTCTAATACTAGCAGAGCAATCATACCTTAGTGATTCCTGGGTGACATTTTAAACGCTGGCTGGGAGGGTACACAAGACTCTTTTTCCCAAACTTGATGTGTGTCCAGTGTTCCCTATCTTAATGATCCATTCTCCACTGAGTGAACTAGAAAGAAATGTAAGAGCCTTTCTTGCCTCTTCATTTCCCTGCATTCCATCCATCAGTAGCCTTATTGGCCATACTGTCTAAATTTATCCCAAATTTGTACATTTCTCACTTTCTCCACTACCCCACTCTAGTCCAAGCTACCTTCACTTCTTAGTTTTTAACTGGTACACCACCCACCTTCCAATCTCTTCCCAACCCTGCATTTTCCATGTTGTAGCCAGTTATCTTTTTAAAAATATGATCATGTGACTCCTTTGCTTAAAATCCTTCAGTGTTTTCCCATTGCTCTTATGATAAAGATCAGAATCTGTACATGGTTGATAAGACCCTGCTGATCTGGCCTGGGTCCACCTCCCCAGTCTCATCTCTCATTGCTCTCTCTGTGTGGCAGCCACACTGTCCTTGTTTCAGTTACTTGGGTACTCCACACATCCTTCTCTACATATTGCCTATCATATTCACAAGTTAACTCCTATTCAGCCTTCAGTTTTTGGCTCAAGTCACCTCCTCCGGGAAGCCTTCCCCAAGCCTAAGTCCAAGACAGGTTCCTTTTTTATGAGGTCTAGTAGAACCATGTTTCTTTTCTCAGAGTACTTAATGCAGTCACAATTAAAATACATGACTGGGCTTCCCTGGTGGCGCAGTAGTTAAGAATCTGCCTGCCAATGCAGGGGATACGAGTTTGAGCCCTGATCCGGGAAGATCCCACATGCTGCAGAGCAACTAAGCCTGTGTGCTACAACTACTGAGCCTGAGCTCTAGAGCCTGCGAGCCACAACTACGGAGCCCACGTGCCACAACTACTGAAGCCCGTGCGCCTAGAGCCCACGCTCTGCAACAAGAGAAGCCACCGCAATGAGAAGCCCGCGCACTGCAATGAAGAGCAGCCCCCACTCGCGCAACTAGAGAAAGCCTGCGCGCAGCAACAAAGATCCAACAGAGCCAAAAATAAATAATTTATTAAAAAAATAAAATAAAGTAAAATAAAATAAAATACATGACTATTTGAAGACCATCTACCTCTTCCCTTAGACCTTAAGCATAATGAGAGCAGGGACTATATCTTTTTAAATGAGCATTGTACCCCCAGTGTTTGGTACATAGGTGGTACCTCAATAAACATTTACTGAAAGAATATTTTGTTTGCATTTATGCATTTAGATAATATGAGAGAGCAGGTCAAGCATATGGACATTTTAGAGGTGGGAAGTAAGGAGTATATAATGGGAGTGAAGGATCATGAAAATTGCTATGTCAGTTTTAGTTCAGATTGGTAAGTTTGAGTAAAAGCCATGAGTTCTGTGATAAATCTAGATAGTTTTTTTTTAGGGTGGGTGGATCTTCAAAAGCTGTTTTTAAAAATGGCAGATGGTGGGGATTGGAAGTCGGGAGTGCAAAGGAGAATTTTTGGCTAGCAGTAAAAAACAAAAACAATCTATACCAATTTCTGTTTTCTAGCCTTCCCTAAAATAGGACCATGTACCCTTTTTCCTTGTATTTGGGATAGGATGTTGGAGAGCCATGGGGTATGGGTGCTCTGGTGGAGAAAATGAAAGGAGAGGTGAGGAGTTTGATATCCTCTTATATCCTCCTATAGTTAGCTCCATCTAGAAGTTTAAAAAGGAATTCAAGGAGGAGAGAATGATTTTAGTAGTTTGGCTGAGGCCAAAGAAAAGATGAAGAGGCAAGGAGTCCAGCAAGGACAAGGACAAGTGAATGGCAAGTCTAAGTAAAGGATGACAGACAGGCCTCTGAGCCAATGGAAAGGGGAAGAAGCAGGTGGAAGGACACAGGGTAGACAGAGAGGCAGCATGAGGCAACTAGCTCTGAGGAATATAAAAGCTGGTGTGGAAAAGGATCACATCAGCCCAAGTTTCTTTTTTGGGGTTTTGGGAGCAGATGATGACATCCACTGTGAACAGAAGTTGGATACCAACTTCTGTTGTGAAATACTTGGATCCAGGGCACTGTGATTATACGAATTGTTATGTGAAATAACCGTTTCACATAATATTATGCGTTATTTTATTCTGGGGTATAAGGCATAATCTTTACTGTGTAATATAACATGCATCTTTATACTATTTTCAAAGTGGAGTTCATTAATATCTTTTAACTCATTGGTATCTCATTAATGTATATATTTTAAGTGGGCTAAAAATGTCACATACCCCAATTCTTATTTGGCACAAACTGAAGTACTAATTATACACAGATTGTATTAATTATATACAAATACAAGTATACACACACATCCATGCACATGCATATACACATACATAATAGATGCATATACATTTGCATATACATACCACTTTCTCTGGTATTTTTCCAGCCTGACTCTCAGTCCTGTTGGTTGGCTTATTGAGTTCCTCTTCATAACTGTTGGCTTCCTTAGAGATCAGTTTTTGTAAAACCTCTGCAACTTCATCTTCCAGTGTGTGTGCCTGGCTTTCTGTGATCTGTTATAAAGAGTCAAAACATATAACTGTTATTCCCATTTTTGTGATTTAAAAAAAAATCCAGACTAAACTCTTTAGTTGAACACATATTTTTAGAAGACTAGAGAATGTTCTGGTCCCTCTTCTGAACATCCCTTGAATATGCCTCTACTACATGCTGGCCTTCACAGTAACTGCTCAGCACTCCTGGGAAGAAGTGTCTTTGGGCCCCATCAGTCCTATCTGTTGGAACCCACAGAATACTTAATTTGAGAAACAACTTGAGGGTTGTTTCTCAGTCCTCAGCTGCAGGTCATAGTAGGTAACCTTTGAAACCTGCAAATTTAGTGCTCTCCTAAAGCCTGCCAGGCCTGTGTTAGTATCTGGGAGCCAAGCTGGGGCAGGGTCAGTTTGAATTGCTTAGGGCTTCCCAATCATTGCGTGGCTTTGCACATCTTATTTCCTTCTCATCTAACACATTTTTTTTTAAAACTTCTGCTGGTTAAATCCTAACCATCCTTCTAAGCTCACTTCAAACACCTCCTCCTCTGAAGCTTTTCCTTATTGCACAACTGGATATAATCCACCCTCTGGCACACTGAACCACTCAGATGGTTCTTATGCACCTTGCATCATGAGCACTTGCGTACTTGTCTAGTGCCTCTGATAAACCATAAATTCCTGGAGGGAAAGAATGGTGTCTTACTTTTCCTCGAGACCCATGGTGACTGGTATAAAGTAGATGTGTTATAAACATTTGGCTCTTTGAATGAATTGGCTTGGCTTCTTAGCATATTCCAACCTAAGATTTGGTTTATTCTCATGCATATGACTTACTAGGCCAAGATTCAGCAGTTTAGAAACGATCTTGTCAAATACTCCTCTGTCATTTTCCTCATAAATCCTGGTAGCAATTTTCTGGACAATGTCTTCAGCAGTTAAAGAAGTTCCATCTAGTTGATGAAGGCCATCTGGATCATCTAGACACAGCAATCACAACTTCACGTTGTGGTGGTCACAGACCTATTTCTTGGATTACATTAGATTTATAATCTATATCTTGTACACTCAAATATGTTTGGAATATGTTTAAGGTGGTGCTTAGCCCATGTAAACTCTTGGTTTAAAATAAAATTTGACTTCAAGTTAAGAACCTAGGATGATAATGGAAATTCTGAAAGCTTCTTTTGTGATTATAAGAGGAAGATCTGAAAATAACACAAAAGGCCTCTCCGTTTTTAGCACTAATAGTACAAAAAGTAAAATACTGTTAGATAGTATGCAGTATTGTTCAAAGCACCCTTCTATATATTATATAATTTGATATTCCATTTCCCCACAAGAGTAGATTGGAATTACCTGCATATGTACTCCCTTTGCAGGCAAATTCCTGGGCTGAGGGTGGGGAAACCTGCCTTACACCCAGAATCAGAGAGTATGTACTGAAGATTTTATGACTTACCTGGAATAACTGTTGACTTGTGAGTATGTGACAGGGCACCTTTATGTAAGGCAGCTTAATGTGACAAGCCTCTTTCTCCAGAGAATGGGGAACTTATTTTATGTACCTGGAATTTAAGCTTTTAAAATGTGATCACAGGTTTGCACAAAGCAATATGTAAATCTATGTAAATCTCAGCAGAGAAGCTCGCAGATATGTATCCTTGGCTTTCCTGGGAATACATTTGGCAGCACTACTCCAGACTAAAGCAAGGGCCCTTCCTGAGGGAAAGGAAGGATACAGTAGGGTTGGTGGCAAGGAAGCTTTGCACTATGTCCACAGAGCACTCCCAGGAATTAATTCGTCTTTTCCAATCTATACCACATGGAACAGTATATTCATATATGCAAGTTTACAAGGCACTTAACCTGTCACTTCTAGGCAGCTTGGAAAGATCAGAAATTTAGCTCCAGTGATCCCTCTTGTTATCTATATATCCTTGGACCACTGTAAAGGAAGTTAATAAGAGTATCTATTTCATGGGATTGTGAGGATCAAATGGAATAAGATGTAAAAGCACCTTTTAAATTGCAAAGTATCGTATGAAAGTTAACGTAGTTTTATGACCGTAGATTTGTACCTGAAATAAAGGAACTACAATTATCTTCTAGAGAAAATAGACATTGCATCCCTAGCCAAATCCTACCCTAATAATTCTGATCATATTCACTCAAAGAAAGAAGAACCTAGTACATATTTCTATTCTGATTCTCTCCTTTTCTTCCATAGCTCCTGGGGATTCATAGACTTTTTCTGGACTCTATGAAGCTGGAAGTATGTGCAGCCTCAGGCAGAATATCCTCTTCTTGTTGTTTGGAAAGAAGCTTAGGAAAATGAGCAGGGTGAGTATACACAGAGGGCTGGAAGTTCTCTGACAGTATATGATTGCTGAATTGTTGGCCAACTCATGAGCTGTGAGCCCTTTAAGTCCTGTGTACCAGCATGACGAATGAGCAGAAAAGTCCCTTAGAAAACCCTGTAAAATCAGTTCCCCTCCTGGCCGACTGAAAATTGAGCTCATCACCCATGTTTTTCAGGAGCAGAGACTCACTATCACTTAGGTCTGATTTTTCCATTTGTGGGTTGCAAGTCAGACTCTCGGGAATATGTGGAGCAGAAACTTCCCTGGGTCTAGGCAGAGGTGGAAGCATTTATTTCCCTTCCCACTTATCCCTCAGGATCTGAAAAAGGAAGAATAGTGGTTGCCTGCTGAAGCTGGAAAATAAATGAGATGACTGTTTTTCAGTTCATTTACTTCACAACAGGAAGAACACTAGCAACGCTCTGAAGAAATAGCTTCCTCCTCTGCAGTGCTGTATTCTCTTGAGCCAGGAACTTCAGGCTCCCCTAGCAGAGCTTCGCTAGATGGGGTTGATAGTTGAGGAGTTGGGCAGTGCTCCTTTGCCTTCCAGTGATTTCCCTTCCTCCTCTACAATGGACAGAATTACTCAGAATGGCTTCTCTACTGCTCGTGAAGGGGTGTTTCACCCTCCTATACAGACCTCAGAGGGAAACCAAACGTGAGTTCAATATTTTATGAGTTTTTAAAGCATTTACAACTCTAAGTGGATGCAAAAGGGCCTTGTTCAAAGTTGTCATCTGCTCAGTTACATTTGAATCTCCAGGCATCTAATATGGCACTTGACCTTCATTTATTCAATATATTTGTATTAAAGTCTTAATATGGGCCAGGACTAGAAATAGAGTGATAAAGAGTTTAGATGTGGTCCCTAACTGCACAGAGCTTACTGTCTAGCTCATAGACTGATACATAGTAATTGCTCAATGAATATTTGTTTGGTGAGTGCACACAGGAGCCACAAAGCACTATTTCCTAAAAGAAACTTACAAAAATCCTGAATCATACATACTGTAGAAAACACTGAGAAGGAGAATTGGTGGGTCCTATAGCACAAGCCCATTTAGAGGTTTCCTAAAGGTATAAAAGCACCCTGCAGAAGTTAGGCCCCTTGCCCTCCCTTCTGGGATGTAAGTCTGCATACCTCTGAGGTTCTAGTCACCTGAGTGGTCCCAAACCTTCTGGTTCCAGGATTACCAGGGTATGAGAGAAAATCAGTAATTCACTCATATCATTCTCTCCAAGAATCTTTTCTGTATACTCAAGTGGACTTAAAATGACCCCTAGGGTAAACCTGGAACCATCAAAACTAGCACTTGGTAGTTCTGAACCTATTTGCATGTTAATAAAATGTTGAACAATTTAAACATAAGTTGCTCAAGTTAGTGATCAGATCACAAACAGATCTGCCTCTGTTTGCATGTACAGCCCATCTGACCAAAAAATGCAGTCAAACAAACTTTAGACTATTTTTTTATTTTATTAAATCAAACGGTCGATTCAATCAAAGTGGTTAAATTTATTTTTCATGGGGCTATGCCCAGTGCCTATTTATTTCTAGCCCAAATGTTTTAGTTTAAAAAGTAGAATTCAAAACAAAATGTCCCTGGGAATTCCCTTGTGGTCCAGTGGTTAGGACTCATCGCTTCCACTCCCATGGGTCCGCGTTCAGTCCCTGGTCAGGGAACTAATATCCCGCAAGCCATGCACAGCACAGCCAAAACAAAACAACAACAACAAAAACAAAAACAAAGCCCTCACACAAAAAAAACCCCAAAACATTTCCCTGAATAGTATACAATATGAAATGTGTCAAAATATAAACCATTTCCCCCATGTCATCCATATAAAACACACTTCTGAATTCTCCTCAGGCTACAATAGCCTATAAAAGTCAAATTTAATTGGCAGTTTTTTCTGACAGAGATAATCAGTATAATTCTCTTGTGGTCCGTGGAAAAGAATTAAGACACATAAGAAAATCTGTAGTCACTCCTAAGCACCAGTACTCAGAATGGAAGACACACTGAGGAAGACCTCAATGCCTAGGTACAATAGTTAATTTATTCCCTCATGTATTCTTTTATTTGTGCATTTGTTCATTTATCAATTCATGCAACAAATTCACGAGCTTCAGACACTTGGACTACACCGTCTCTGTTCTCATGGAGTTTTCAGTTTAGTTTAGGAGAAAAAGATAAATCATAAGTAGTCACACTCAAGGATGTAAAATTACAAACTGCAATAAGTGCCATGAAGGAAGGAAATAAGGTTTCTATCAGATCATGTGTGCTGGATGAACCTAGAAAAGTAGACAGCCCATGTAAGAGTGTAGAAGCCACGTTAAGGATCTGGGGTTTTATCGTAAGAGAAATGGGAATCTATTAACAGGTTTTATGCAAAACAGAGACATGCTCATGTTTGTGTGTTGAAAAGATCACTCTGGCTGCTACATGAAGGATAAGATGGAGAGGGTCAGAGCAAATGCTAGAAGATCCATTGGAAGATTTTGCTCTAGTTCAAATGAGACATGACTGGAGCTTGGAAAAAGATGGAGGTGATTTGGGATAGAGAAAAAAATTTTGAGAGATACATAGGAGATAAAATTGCTAAGACTGATGGATTAGAATTTGAGAGGTAAAGAAAAAAAGAAATAGTTTGACTCATAGATTTGTCTTGAAAAGCTGGATGTATAGTAGTGCCTTTCCTAGAGGAAAGAGGGCTAAGTTGTAAGGTGTACAGAAATTATGAATTTAATCTTAGACATGTTAAGTTTGAGGTGCACCTGAGACTTCCAAGGGAAGATAAGTCGGTAGTTAGCTAGATATAGGTCTATAGTTCAGAGAATTCTGGGCTAGTGATATGAAACATCAGGATACAGATGGTAACTGAAGCCGTGGAAAGGTTAGAATGACCTAGGGAGAAAGGATATAGCTAGGAAGAGAACACTGAAAAGGGAGTAACGAATATTCCACTTGGGGAGGGGGGGTATTTTGTTGATTTAATTGTTTGAGAATTATGATATTTTGCTTGTACTAATAGTTAAATTGGAATGTTAAAATGAATTCAATAACATAAAATATAGAGAGTAGATTTAAATGTTTTTCAAAGCATCAGTAAAGGAAACTTTAAAGAGAAAATAAAATCTGGGCTTCTGTGGAGCTGGAGCTTTGCACATTATCAGTAAGTTTGGGCTTTATCTCAATTTTGGACATGACTAATAAAGGATTGTAAGTGTGTAAGAGATATTTTTAAAATATAGGACTTTCTCTTAACGCATAATGGGAGACTCCAAATTAGAGAAAATAGGTAGCAAAACTTATTTTTCTTCATTTACCTTGAAATTTATGATCCAGTCCACTCTTAGTAGAATCATAATCATCAATCAGTCTTCGATTCTTGGTTGAATCAACATCTTCCAGGTTCAATTTATTATCACTTGGAGAACTTTTTACGGACTGTCTTTCCTTGTCATTCTTTTCCTTTTCTGTTATAGCCTTTAGCAGGTTCAAGTTATCAACAAAGGAATAATTGCTCTCACCTGGCTTGTTTTCTGGAAGAAAAGCCCCCAAACCAGGCACATCCGTTTTAGTTAAGCTTCTCATAGCCTACATTATTTAAATTAACATCAGTGTAATTTCTTATTACCTGAAGGGTATGTTTTTTTAATCTTGTCTGCTTCTGCTTCAGCAATCTGTGAAAGAAACAGGAGACAGATCTGGTTTTAAATCATTGCTCCACCACTTATGACAGCTCAGTAATTTAATCTCCATGGGATTTAGCTTTCTTGTTTGTAAGATGTAGTTAATAATTTCTATCTCAAAGTATGTCATAAGGATTAAATGAGATAAAATAAAGGGCAGATGGTCTATAAATATTAATTCCCTCTCTGATAATATTGGTAAAAGATAAATCTCTGATAAAGAAATCTTACAATAGAATGGATGTGATGTTGAGCTTACTGGGTCATTATGCAGGCAGCTCTTTGTATTATACTGAACTCTCTATATTTAACTGTTGGGACATAAAAATTACCAAAATTATATTTCCCATCATAATTTCAATGTATATTATTAAGCTCCTGAGGTTTGTGAATTCAAAATGGCTAAAAATTCGCAGCATAATTACATTAAATAATAATAACTAAAATAAAATGGAATAGCATTTATAATTTTACTTCTGACCTACCTGCTCATTCAAAGGTCTTTCTGCACTTAATTCTCTATTATGTAGGGGTTTGTCTAGAATAAACACACACAAATACAAATGTAATTGTTCATTGGAAAGACAATATGTCTCATTAAATAAAATCTTCTTAAAAAAGGAGAAATATTTTTGGATGACTGTGAAACAAATATATATATATTAACAGAGATTATCAAGATTATACAATAACTATGATTATCAGTGTTGCCTTGCTTATTATCTTGGTGTATTTCCTGAGTTAATACAATTACACTTTTTCTTTTTTTTTTTTGACCAGAAATCTAACATATTGTTCTAACACTTGGTTTACCAGCTGTTTTCAACTAGACAGAGCATAGTCTGGATTGGTATTATTGGCACATTAAAAGCTTTCTTCATACACTGCACGTTTTATGAATAGAATATCTGAGAAAGGTTGTAAGACGACTAGGAAAAAAACAAACAAACAAACAATCCAGAAAACAAGCCACATATTAGGAGGGAAAGCCACCCCCTCCCAATTTCAAAATAAGATCTTTCAAAACAACTTATGTTATTGTTCTATCATGTAAAAAGTGAGGGAGGAAAATCTGTCTTCTGGCTCTGAATTCGAACTGATTTCTCTGTCAGTATGCACGGATATGACGTGATCAGAAAATGAGGCAAGGTGATTTACAGCTTATACCAAGCTTTACCTTTTCATGGCGAAATAAAAGGGAGGTGGGAAGAAAAGTGTCCACGTACCTTGGCTGCCTGCGGGTTTGGGGAAAGCTTGAATTGCGCTGCTGTGGAGCACCAACACCACAATCCAAGTGCCGGTCCAAAGGAACCCCATTCTTCCACGCTTGGCTTCAGAAACAGCCTGGCGCCGGGCTTCCGGAGCTATAGCTTTTGTTGTTATGAATGAAAAGGAGGAGTAAAAACAGGAAGAGCTAGGAGGGCGGGCGCGGGGAGGGCGAGTGGCGGGTGCTCGGAGCTGGTGGAGCTCTCTGGGGCTCCGGAGTAAAGGGATATTAGAAAGACTCTGGGCGCTCGGGACTCAGGTCTTCAGGTGGAGGAGAGCGCTGTCCGCCCCGTGGGTGCTGAAGTTCCTGTGACGCGGAGCGGGCAGCGGGTCGGCTAGGGCGTCACCTTACTCTCGCTCCCTCCTTGAGAGGAAGTGAGGATGGAAGCGCATGCTCCCTGCGAGCCAGAGGCGGGAAGGGGTGGTGTCAGCGACTCGGAAGCTGCTCCAATCCCCACAGCGAGTGGAAGCGGGGAGGACGACAGACTAGCTAGCGTATTTTCGGTGCCGCAGTCCTAGGGGTGCTCCTGCGCTCACGGTCACCTGGATTGCTGTAAGCGTGCACATCGTTGTCGTAACCTCCCAAGTAAACGTTACCTCAGGGACCAAATGCCATCTCTGCCCGTGCACCTGTCAAGGAAAGCTAGATAACCTTGTGCAAGGGGTTCTGCTTAGAGATTATTCTGGGATACCTTCTCCAAAAAGCCCTTCTTTCCATTCCACCTTCTGTACCTAAAAGGTAGATATAATTCTTATATTCTTAGAAAAGCCGTGCCTTTTGTGATTTGGGTTGACATACCAGGGCTCCCTTGGTGCTGTTATTTGTGTCTGAGCTCTATGGAGTCCTTTGAATTGGGATATTTAAGGAACATTCTTTCAAATAGATTGCTGCAGCACACTCTCACTCTCCTAGATGAGGAAACAGAACAACAACAACAAAAATCATCGTTTGTTCCCCTAAGCGTGAATATCCTCATCAGTCCAGGGTAGGTGAGCAATAGGGGCTAGTTTCAATAAAAAATTTCCCCTTCCTCACCGTGGGAAACACCTCTTCAAAGAAAGAAAGGAAAAAAAGAAAAAAAAAAAAAAGCACTTTTGTAAAATTCTTCCCTAGGATTCAATTATGCCTAAGGACTTGGTTGTTCCAGCACTCCTTGAAAAGAGTGGGTAATCATGAAAAGCATTTTTCATCATAACTAGGTCAGGGAGGTTCTTTCTATATTTTGAGAATATTCCCAGAAGCCTAAGATTATTGCATAAAAGGAGCTATCAAAAGACTTTAAAATGATGAATACAAGCAACACTAATGTGAGCAGGGTGCTGAGTAAGCTGTTTAGTCTCTGATTTTTAAACAGAGCTTGGACCCTTTCCTTTGGACTGTGGCATGCTGGGAACTAGTCTGAATAATGACCAAAGAGAAGAATTCAGCACAATCAGGCCTTTGATTTCTGCACCCCTGCTTTTCAAGGAGCAAGTTAGTTGTTCAAGTACCTAAAAATAAACAGATGAATCTCCCTCATTCTGGAAGTCTTTGAATTTGGATATCACTCAAATACTTTCTTTAAGAATCTAAGGAGTACTTTGGATCTAACACCTGCTTTGAAACAAATAGTTGTTTCTTGGCAGTGATGACATAGCATTAATATCCCAGTAGGCTGCATGAAAAAATTGTCTCCCAATTTAAAATCCCAGCCAAGTGAAGGGCAAATTTCCTCTTCTTTAAAACAGAGGTGGCAGGCTCTGTTTACCTTACAGTGTAATTGTGGAGAACAGTTGAGTACATGTCTTGATCAAATCATTTTGATGCCAGGAATATTTTGACACAGCCTAAAAAATAAGTTATGAAGTGTTTTCAGCTTTTCATAAACATTACCAAATATTAGGTGAAATAGCCAGTCACTGAGATTTACTCTGTCGCCCCAGCCTCACTGCATCCTTTGTCCTGTCCTTAACTTACCTCTCCCCACAACATATGTTTGCAGTTGGGAGGGACTCAGGATGGAATTAAGGGAAGGGGTGGCTATTGAGCACGATGCATTGCTTGCCAAAAATGAAAAAGGTATTTGACTCTTCTCTGCCATTTGTACTCAAAGTGACTGTGTTAAATCTAAGAACATGTTCTGTTGCTGACCAAATGAGCTGTGGAGCACTGAGTAAACTGTAAGGCTTGGAGTCATTTACATTCCTCAGTCTTACGGATGTTTCTGCCAGACGTAGTATCTGTCTATGAGTGGAGTAATCCTAAGTTTCATTTATTCATTCATTCATTTAAGAGATAAAGTTTCATTCATTCATTCATTCATTTAAGAGATATTTACTGAGTATTCAAAATGTACCAGGTATTGAGATAATTGCTGGGTATGCAAAGATAAGTAAGGTATGGTCACTGCTGGTCTTACAGCCTGAAAGAAAGGACTGTGATTATAACAAGCACCACCACAACTATTTACTGAATAGGTTTCATGTGCTACACATTGATCTCACTTAAATGTAAGTGAACAAATAAACATGAGAGTGTGTTATGGGTTCCCTGTTATACGTGCAGAGTTCGGGTTGGGTGCAAATAATGGAGTGAATGATCAGGAAAGGTTTCAAAGAGAAGATCTCTTTCCTTAATAATAAAAATTTAAAATATTTGATTATTGTGTATAAGCACACTATAAACATTGAATAATATAAAAATATATGTTGAAGTTGCAAGACAAGTGTCATTGACACAGATCAGGTGATCATGAAATAGACAACATACAATGCACAGTGACTTTGTCAATGCTGTTTGTATATGTGTGGACACACATGGTTTGATTGTTGTATGCTCATTCACTGGTATAGAAGATGCCTTTTGTGCTGAGTCTTGAAGATAGAGATATTTGAACTTGCTTATATTTATTAGAGGAAAAAATTTATATTATTATTGCATGTTATATTACAGAAAATTTCAGACAAACACAAAAGGAGTAAAAATACTGAAACAAACTCCTTGAATTCATTACCTAACTTCAATAATCATTAATTCATGACCACTGTTTTTTTTTGTTTTGTTTTTTGTTTTTTTTTTTTTGGTATGTGGGCCTCTCACTGTTGTGGCATCTCCCCTTACGGAGCACAGGCTCCGGAAGCGCAGGCTCAGCGGCCACGACTCACGGGCCCAGCCGCTCTGCGGAATGTGGGATCCTCCTGGACCCGGGGCACGAACCCGTGTCCCCTGCATCCGCAGGCGGACTCTCAACCACTGTTCCACCAGGGAAGCCCATGACCACTGTTTTTATTTTATATTCCCAACCAATGGATGATTTACGTGTAAAAATCCCAAACTTCATATCATTTCATCCACAAGTATGTCAGGATATTTACCTAAAGGATAAGGTTCTTTTTTGTCCTAGCATTACTGTAATACCTTTATCATATCTCATAATAATACTATTCCTTTAGTATCATCACATAACCAGTCAGAGTTCAAATTTCCCCACTTGCCATATAAATATTTTTACAGATGGTTTGCTTACACCAGAGTCCAAATTAGGCCATATGCTGCATTTGGTTGGTATGTGAGAGACCCATATTAGTATAAGATATTGCAAGGTTTTCTTTCCCTTCCCCAGACAAGTTAGTTGCTTCCTTAGAATACTGTGCACACTTCCAGTGTAGCATGTATCCCATTGTGCTGCTTTTTGTACATGATTCTTTTCATTTCAAAAATAATAAATATACACTGAAGGAAAAATTCTGAAAAGACAGTAAGTAAAAAGGAGAAAAATTATCTGATAGAGACAACCACTGCTAACTCTGGGCATATTTCCTTTTGGTGCATGTTTTTCTAAGAAAATATACACGTATTTATAAAATCGTATCTCTCACTGTAATTATCTCCTTACATATTTAGCTGTCTATCCCACTAAATTGTGAACTCTTTAAGGGTAAGGATCTTATCTTGCTTACCCTTCACTTCTCAGCCCGTCTTATAGCATCTGGAAATCCATTTGCTTAAGTAAATGAATGAAGTGATGAAGGGTTGCCTGTTCACCTTTGGTCTTCAAATGCTGAGACCATGATGGCTGTCCCACATTGGAGGATCATGACAGTCTTGCAGGGCCAGGAGCTGCCAGTTCCTTCAAGAGCTGTTAGTCACTCTGTCAGCATGATCATCCACTCAGCATTTTCTTTACAAAAGAGTAGGCTTGCAGAAGAGTGTTCATGAAAGGACTAAAAATAGAGAGCCAGAGCTGGCAAACGCTCACACAGCTACAGAGCTATAGGAATGGATCCATTGCTGTTGAAAAGACTGACACAGAATGCCAACACTAGAGACGGCTACTGGTGTAGCTCAAAAGAGAAATGTGGAATCTGGAAATTCACCATCAGAGGAAAGTTGAAGTAACCAAGGATGATGGAAATGAGCAAATAAAAAGACTAAAACAAGGAAAGTAAAAACATGGAAATGCAAAGAGTATATGAATAAAGAAAATGGGCCCAAATGACAAGATGTGATAGGCCACCTACAGAGTGCAAAGTACCAACACTGAATCTGAGAGTGGGAAGGAGGAGAAGGCAGCTGGATGGCAAAGATTTTTGTTGTTCACTTACCTCATTTGTACCATGATTGAACCAGATTGTGTCAATCTCTTGCTCCAGAGGTCATGGGAGGAATGTGTGAGTCATACAAGGGCTCTCTCCAGAGATACAAGTGTAGAGCAGTTTCCCAGAAGGAATCAGGGTGAGGGTGTAAGGCAAACAAAAACGACAGATGCTCACTACACTGTAGAAGGTAGTATTGATACTTAAGATAGATTAAACATTACTGAGTAAGAAAATCAAGTGGCCTGTTAGCGGTATGATTCCTATTATAAAAATTGTGTGTGTGTGCCTGTGTATGCTCGTAAATAGTGATTTGAAAATTTTATTTCCCATAATGTTTACAGTGGTTGCCAGGTTAGGATTTTTTTCCTTTGTTAATTAGGCAGTTCAGAATTCCTTGAATTTTCAACATGCATATGTACTTGTTTTATAATAAAAAAAAAACTCAATAAAGCAATATAATCTATATTCAATTCAATGATTCAATTTTATATACTAAAAACATATTCTATTATGTTTCAGACAATTGTAATGAATTATCTCCTTCTGGGATATGAGAATAGATTGTGATAAGGTCAGCAGAGGGGAAATTAAAACCTAGTACAAGGGTTGTTTTGCTTTTTATGACATTCTGCTACTGTTTGTATGCCATTCTAAATGATTTTTACAGTGCGTGGTCATTGTTTATATTTCCATTTTATTGTGACCTCCTTGAGGGGAGGGGCTGGTCAGGACTCATGTTTTTATCTTGGTGCCTAGTATATTATAAGGAAGTCAGTAAATTTTTGTCGAATGGAATTTTATCACCTTATGAATCTATCCATAGCAGTTCTCTTACATGAGGCTTGACACCTTTTCCCAAGCCGCAGGTGTACCTCAAGTAGCCAAACTATGCCGGACACCATCCCTCTCTATCATCCCTACCCATACCCTCCCTTTCCAGGGGCAAAGCTGCTAGATGGTCTGGGGCATGCTTGAGGTGGGCTAAGGCTTCCCAAGGACCCATCCTACACCCTCCCAGGCTCTACAGCTGGCCTCTGTGGCACTGGGAATTAGGAATAGGGGATTATTCCAGGTTTTTTTTCCCTGTTTTGTAGTACAGGTTTCGGGGTTGTGGGGAAGGAAGATAAAGGATACAACCTGGGATTCCTTTCAGTAGGGTGTGTTCTAGGAGGATTTGCTAAATTACTGAGGGCATGTGTTTCCTTGTAGATCTTCACAAGGTACTAGTTGCAAGATGTGCTCAGCTTGCATGAAGTCCAGGGCATTCTTGACTTCCTCAAACACAGCAGGCCTACTTCTGCCTCAGGGCCTTTGCACTTGCTGTTTTCTCTTCTTGGAATGTTCTTCCAGATAGTCCCAGGGCTTAATCCCTTACACAGATCATATTTTTGCTAAGAAGTCACAGTCTTAGGAAGGCCTACCGTCTCAGGTCGAGTTCCCTGGGAAACAGACTCTGAAATGGAGATGAGCAGGCAGGAAGTTTTTAGGGTATTCTCTGGAATCAATACCTATGGAAGGGAAAAAATGGGAAGGATTTACCAGCAGGAGAAATTGAGCCACAGTACAATATCAATGGAGGCTTTAGCCAACCCTACAAGGAGGTCTAAAGAGGAGATGATCTTGGGCTTCCCCGGTGGCGCAGTGGTTGAGTGTCCGCCTACCGATGCAGGGGACACAGGTTTGTGCCCCGGTCTGGGAAGATCCCACATGCCGCGGAGCGGCTGGGCCCGTGAGCCATGACCGCTGAGCCTGCGCGTCTGGAGCCTCCTCAACGGGAGAAACCACAACAGTGAGAGGCCCGCGTACCGCAAAAAAAAAAATGAGATGATCCTTCAGAGCTGTCTTGAGTTGGAGCAAAAAAGTAGGCCTTTATACTTTTGCATAGATCAGTCATTGGGTGTAAGCCTTCCCAGGAAGAAGTCAGAACCCTGGATGAGGTGGTTCTTTTGTAGCTAGGGGAATAAGATTTTCAGACCTGAAGTGGCTGGCATATGAGCAGTGCATCCCAACCTTTACCACACATACCCTTACCCCCTTATTTAAAGTTGTACCCCCTGTCCTTACATGCTCCCTCCCTCTTCTCTGCCTTATATCTCCCCATTGCACTAACCGTCTAACATACCATATAATTCACTTGTTGATTTTATTTATCTTTCTCCCGCAACTAGACTGTGAGATTCTTGTGGACAGGGATTTTGTGTATATACTTTTTCTTTCACTGCTGAATTTCAAGCATCTAGAATAGTGTCTGACATATAGTAAGTGCACAATACATATTGATGCCTGGAATATGCTTTAAAACCCCAAGAATATGCTTTAAATTTCGAGGAATGGGAATTCCCTGGTGGTCCAGTGGTTAGGACTCTGTGCTTTCACTGCCGAGGGCCTGGGTTCAATCCCTGGTTGGGGAACTAAGATCCTGCAAGCCACTTGGGGCACCACCCCCAACCAAAAAAACCAAAAACCAAAAACCAAAAATAAAACAAAAAACAGGAAAAAATATATAGCTAGCTAGATAAATAGAAAAAATAAGATTGGCCATTAGTTGATCATCATTGAAAATCTGGGTAATGAGTACATGTACACAGATTCAGTATACTATCCTCTGTAATTTTGTATAAGCTTGAAAATCTTTGTAATAAAAAGCTTTAAAAGAAAAGGTTTATTTTAAATTTACTGCTCACCAGTAGAGATAGCAGTAAGAGAGACTGTTTTTCTTTCTTCTTCTTTCTCCCTAAGGTGTATCCGAAAATACAATTAAACAACTTTCTCAGTGGAACAGAAAATCAATAGTTTTGCTCTGGTGCTCCAAAGTCCATCCTCCAGTCATCCCTGTAGACATGCTGCTGCCATGGGGACCCCAGATGACTTAGCTGCCAATGCCCCTGCAGGATTAATGGTACAATTTCAGTTTTCTCCTCCTAGGATGTCAACATTTTACAGACATCAGAGAATTAAGCCAGCATTTCTTGCTAGACACTGCGTAGATACAATTAGATGCATTCTGAGAAACTAAGAATGATTGCTGGATTTCCCCTCCCATCTGTCACAGAACAGTGGACAGGAGGAGGCTGTGTGAGAGTGCTCACCTCTCCACAAAGTGGAGGGTAGGTTGACCCACAAAGAAAAGGAGTACCCCCTTCTCTGCCCCCTCTACCCCAAACAAATCCCTAAGAAAGGCCCTGCATGGTATGACTCCTGTACCCTCTCTGACCTCATTCCCTTCCACTCACCCCCAGGCCTCTGAGCTCCAGCTAACCCAGCCTCTGCTTTTCCAGGCATGGTCAGACTAGCCCTCGCATTGGTTCTTTTACAGTGACTTCCTCCTCTGCCTGGAACAGTCTCCACATGGCTCATTTCTTCACCTCATCCATATCTTGGCTCGTGTCACCTTCTCCATGATGGATTATTTAAAATTGTATCACTTCTGCCACCCCTGTACTCCCTACCCTTCTACCTTGCTCTACTTCTTCATTATTCTCTGCCAATTTTCTCTTTCAACATACTATGTAAATTTTAATCTGTCTATCCCAAGTGCTGATAATAGTGCCCGGAACATAGTTATTGAAGACACTGAATGAACGAATGGAGCTCAGAGTCCTGTGTTTCTCAGCCAGTGACCATACATTCAAGATTTTCAAGTCAGTCCTGGTTTTAACTCTGTTCCTGTCAACATCTCTCTGCTTCCCTTCCTCTTGCCCTATTATCTCCATCCCTCCAGTTCATACTTTAAAGCAACCAGAGTGATCTTTAAAAAGTGGAAGTCTGATCAAGGGTAAGGATGGAGCTTGGGCAAAGCAACATAGAGAGGTGCAGTACCCTGTGCCTGGTCACAGGTGGGAGACATTACCACCCAAGGCCTAAGCCTGGTATGAGCTGTGTAAGAGGGCCAGCTTTCAGGACTCTGGCCTTCAGTAGAGGATGCAGCCAACAGGAGACAATCTAACAAGGAGGGAGCCAAGGAAATAAATCTCCTGCTACCACTCTCCCCTCTTCCAGTCATCTCCTACAAGTAGACCCCAGTGGCTGAACTCAACTAGAAACCAGAGGGCGAGGGAGTCACTGAGACAGTCCTTAGAAGTGAGCCTTCTTGCACACAGGGCAGGGTGAACAGTGAATCTGGGGTAGGGGCAGGGGAGGGGAGAAGATCGAAAATATCGACTTTTTCTCTTCTTTCATGCTGCTCCACTCCCATGG
This sequence comes from Lipotes vexillifer, assembly GCF_000442215.2. Taxonomy (NCBI): domain Eukaryota; kingdom Metazoa; phylum Chordata; class Mammalia; order Artiodactyla; family Lipotidae; genus Lipotes; species Lipotes vexillifer. The sequence continues at coordinate 585,561 of NW_006796561.1, read as the reverse complement.
CCCTTTATATCATTCCCAGAATATGACAAGATTTCCCTCAACACAGGACTTTTGCACTTGCTTCTGCCTGGAGTGCTCCTTCACAGACTCAGCTCCTTCTCATTCTGGTAGATGTCCCTTCCTCACTCAGTTATCTTCTGCTGCATCATTCTATTTCTTAGCATTTATTACAACCTTTAATAAATTTGTTTCATTGTTCATCTCCTCCTCCAGACTATGCAAGCTCTCTAAAGGCAGGAACTTTGTCTTCTTTTAAATTCCAACACCTGGAACAGAATCTGGCATCTAGTAGGTGCTCAATAAATATTTTTTAAATGAATGAACAGATAAATAACCAAGAAAATTCTAAAAGAAAATGAAGGGAAATTTCTTACAGATATTAAATTATAAAGCTACAGTAATGGGAACATTTTGACCCTGACACAGCAATAGAATACCATAGTCCAGAGATAGAATCACTGCAATAGCTTCCTGACTGCTTTCCCTGCAATATGGTGATTCATTATATGATAAAAGTGGCACTTAAAAATCAGTGGGGAAAAGATAATTCATAAATGATTTTGGGATAATTGACTAGTAGCAGTTTTTTAAATGATAGATGTTTTCCTTACACCTTCATTGAAATAAGTTGTGTATAGATCAAAGATTTACATACGAAAACATGAAAAATTGTGTGAATACTTTTATGATCTTGAGAAGAGAAATGCTCTTCTAAATATTATACACAAAACAGAAAACATAAAGGAAAAGAATGATACATTAACTACATAAAATTTATTTTTTTATAAAATATGTTATAACAAGTTTGAAAAACTGTGGAAAATACTTGCAAAAATAAATTTACATAATATATAAAAAGTTCTTAATAGTCAATAATAAAATAGAGTAGTCCAATAGAAAAATGGGCAAAGGACATAAACAGGAGCCAGCTTGAAGAAATCCCCAATTACAAACTCAGAACAATTTTATCATCAAAATAATGACATAGGATAACTGAAAGTAACACACAGGAAAAATAATCCATGGGTCCATAATGGATACTTAGAAAGGGGTGGGGGTAGTTGAAATCCTTCTTCTTTACAGAAGAATGGAAACTAACACCTTAGAAAAGAATACTAGAACTAGAAAACCACCACGTTGCAACCTCATATTGCAAGAATTATCAATGAATTCACCTAAAACCATTAGGTGAAAAATTTGCCAAGTTTCTAAAATATTACCCCACAAATTACTTGCTAATGCAAAGAAGACATGTACCTTTAAGATGGAGTTATTTGGTAGTCACCAGTTTAATTTGGTGATGAAACTTAGCATCACTCATTATGGGACGTGACATTATGTACCTCTTGAAGGGATGTAAAATTAAGTATACAAGCATCACTATCAAGTGTTCATACTGTTTCCAAAGTTGCTGATTTATTTGGCCTGGAGTAGAACCTGAACATTGGCATTGTAAGTGTTTAAAAGTTCCCTAGGTAATTCTAGTGTGCAATTAAGTTAGGGAGCAAATCACTAATTTAAATATTTGACAGGTAAATATCGATACCTCTATGAATTATTTTGGAATTACATGTGAGAGTCCTAATGAAATGATCTGAAGAAGAACACAAGTGCAATGAAAAATCATCTTCCTGATTTTGTCAGTCTCTCAGCCAATTTATCTTTTCCAAAGGTCATCTCTCTCCTCTTTCACACTATCATAAATTTTTAAATGAATATGTATCTTTAAATCATGTCATAATAAGAAATTGCCAGTTCAATGGAACAAGAAATTCTACAGATCAAAGATAAATGTTACTTAAGGATTTTTGACATAATATTTTAATTTAAAAAATGTGTGTATCTGTCCTCTCACTGCCTAATATGAACACTATTAGAAAAGGAGATTTCACTATTTAAGTAACTTTTGACCTGACAGATTACTTGCTAGTCATGAGGAAAGGATGGATGCAATTGTACAATGCAAGAATCAGGATGTCACCACATACTGTGTGACTCTATTTACATGAAATGTCTAGAATAGACAAATTTATAGAGACAAAGTAGATTAGTGTTTGCCTAGGGCTGGGGGCTGGTGGTGGTTAGGAATTGGCAGGGGGTGACTACCATTAAGTATGGGTTATCTTTTGGGGGTAATAAAATTTTTCTAAAAGTGATTATGGTAGTGGTTCCACAACTCTGAATATACTAAAAACCACTGAATTATACACTTTAAGTAGATAAACCGTATGGTATGTGAATTATATTTCAATAAAGCTATTATATTAAAAAAAAAAAAAGAATCAGGCTGTCATTATCCAAATCTAGGAATCAATCTTAGCATCACAAACAGTGGAGCAACCAGGCATATGAATATCCTCTTACGATGCAATTTGAAGCACCTCTGAAGTAGTCTCGATTAAAAAATGTTTATTTGAATCTAATTAAGGTTTTAGACCTAAATTCTAGGAGAACTTTAACTCTAGGAATAACTTCTACATTTCCATGAAGAAGCAATGAGACAAATCCAGAAGGTGAAAAGTTCCACCAGACTCTTCTAGCCTCCTCAGCAAGTCATTGTAATGGAAGGAAAAGTGTAGATGGAAACAGTTCCAGATTTCACAAGACTTAAGAGATGTAACAAATGCAACGTGTGGGCCTTCGCTGGATGCTATTTTGAGCAAACCAACTAGAAAAGACATTTTTGGTACAATTGGAAAATTTAGCAATAGAATGGGTATTTTATGATATAAAAGAATATTGTTAAATTTGTTAGGGATTGTGGTTATATATACTTAATTTTTACAGATGTCCATTGTAATATTTAGGGAGTGAAATGTCATGATGTCTGCAATTTACTTTTTTAAAATATCAGAAAAAGGACTTCCCTGTTGGCGCAGTGGTTAAGAATCCACCTGCCAATGCAGGGGACACGTGTTCAAGCCCTGGTCCACGAAGACCCCACATGCCGCGGAGCAGCTAAGCCCGTGCGCTCCAGCTACTGAGCCTGCGCTCTAGGGCCCGCGAGCCACAACTACTGAGGCCACGTGCCACAGCTACTGAAGCCCGCACGCCTAGAGCCCGTGCTCCACAACAAGAGAAGCCACTGCAATGAGGAGCCTGCGCACCGCAACCAAGAGTAGCCCCCGCTCACCGCAACTAGAGAAAGCCCGTGCGCAGCAACGAAGACCCAACACAGCCAAAAATAAATAAATTTATTTTAAAAAAGAAAGAAATATGCAAGTGTGTATCATTAATGCAACGGAATTGTGATACTTCTAACAAAGTTAATCTAAGAGGATAAAATTAGGAAATATGTCTTCAATCTAAGCATCTTTAAACAGCTAAGTGAAGTCACATCAATGGTGGAAACAGTGAAGACTTTCTTTGTTTAAAAATGGCTTTTGAATAATAATGTTGAAAAATGAATTATTAGTAAAACAAAAGGAGAGCTCCAAAGTAGCTTTTCAACTATGTATCTAATAAAAATAAGGCCACATGGTGGCACTATACCACCATCTTTCAAAACAGCAAAGACTTAAAATTACATAAATGAACAAATATAAGAATTTTGAAAGGCATTCTGGATTTATGACTTTATGGATTATAAAACAGTGTGCAGTTGGTTGTAGCTCAGAAACTTGTCTAATCTGAATGGAAAAGATGACCTCATCACACAGTTTCATATATTATGCTCAAAATCGACAGACAAGGGAGACAGGCAAAGAAAATAATGCTATTACTATTTGATAGGTTGTGTAGTGCCGTAAGTAAATGATGTTTATGTAGTTTTGGGGACAGCTGTTAAATGGCAAAAAGGGGAAAAAAAGATTTTTCCAAGAGATGTTTGAATAAATTAAGAAGTATAAATAATTTTTAGCAATTCTGAGTTCTGTGTTAAAGTACAGGTGCTGTACCAACTTCTACAGTAGACATGTGCATGACAAAATAACAACACAAATATTATTGGATTTTGTATTGTATTTCATAAAATGCTGTTCTTTTTTAAGTAAATGGAAATTAAAATATATATAATTATTTAATTTTTATACCTATGTAAAACTTTCATGCACATAAATTCACAAACCAGGAAAAGTCCTTTATCATATTTTGATCCCTACATTGGGATAAAAAAAAAAACAGCAATTTTAACCATATGTTAAAAGTTAGAAGCATTGTATTCTTGAAATTCCAATAGAAGTAAAAAGACAACAGTAAGAAAAAAGAAACTTGTTAATTTCCTGATATGCTGATCTAGCATTCCACAGTCCAGTTGCCTCCCCTGTGCTGTCCACCCAAAGATTTCTGTCTCATTTCTGGTATTTCTTTTTTTTTTTTTAATTTACTTTTTAGTTTTGGCCACGTTGCACAGTGGCTTGTGGGATCTTACTTCCCTCACCAGGGATTGAACCCGAATCCTGGCAGTGAAAGCACTGAGTCCTAACTACTGGACCGCTTAGGAATTCCCCATTTCTGCTATTTCTTATCATTCAGGTGATCTGGGGAAGAAGAGGTATATAGATTCTCTCAGTAGGGTCAATGGCAAATCATAAACGAATAGCTATTTTATCCTACTTCTAGTCAAGCCATTGTTAGCTACACTCAAGGACAGATTCACTGTGAAGCTAATGAAGCATGCTTAAGCTTGTACAAGCCCCTTCCAAGTCCCAGGGAAAAGCCCTAGCTTTTGTTCATATAGCTATATATTTTTGTAAAATTTAAATAAGTTTTAAAACACAATTGGTTTAGACCTTTGTACTCCAACTTCCCACCAAACTTCCCCTCAGGTTGGATGTTGGGTCAATGGTCATGGGTATTTCTGGAAGTCGGATTAATGTTCAGTCAGAAATAATATCGATAATTCCTTAATATCATCCAGTACAGTGCTGCACAAAACGTGATGCATGGATCATTATGCTGGCCCATAAACTGCTACCTGTCTGTGAAGAAATACATAAAGACCTTTTTGGTTGTACATCTTTCTTTCACCCTATTTTTCAAGTAATTAAATTATTTTATTTTACAAATATAATGGTCTGCAATAAATTGGGCAAAAAATCCCTTTTTCACTTGAAGAAACACTGATTAATACCCAGCCTATATTTAAATTTTCCCAGTTGTTCCCAGTATGTTTTTTTTTGTTTGCGGTACGCGGGCCTCTCACTGTTGTGGCCTCTCCCTTTGCAGAGCACAGAATCCGGACGCACAGGCTCAGCGGCCGTGCGTGGCTCACGGGCCCAGCCGCTCCGTGGCATGTGGTATCTTCCCGGACCGGGGAACGAACCCATGTCCCCTGCATTGGGAGGCAGACCCTCAACCACTGCGCCACCAGGGAAGCCCTGGCCTTACTTCTTAAAATGGACATGGATAAACAAGAACTCATGTAAGGATAGTGAAGAACTTAAATGGAAATTTTAGATTGGAGAAAGACTTTTTTTTAAACTTAAGACTTACTCTTTAATAACTAAATTTAAATATTGGAAGCATTGCCACATAGACTTACTTTGTCTAGATTCTAGAAGACAAAATGACCCAAGTCATACAGAGGCATAATTTGAGACCATATAACTGCAGGCATTTTAATGATTAGAGCTGTTGAATGATAAGAGCTCTTGTGAGAGAGAGAACTCCCTGTTCTCGGAGGTGTTCAAACAGCAGATGGTTGTCTTGCTATGAGGAATATTGTAACGAAATGGAAAATTACAGGAGATGTGACCACTAGGATGGCTTCAACTTTGAGATGCCCAGCTTCAGAGTAATTTTGCAGCTCCAACTCCATGCTGTGAGAGGCACAGGGCTTCCTCAGGCTTCGTGTGACTGTTTTATTCTAGGTGCAGAGATGACCTGGCTACAACATCTCTCAGCTGCTGTTAATCATCAGGGTGATGAAGTCTGTAAAACGAAGGAGTCGGAGCAGGTGTCCTCCAAGGTTACTTTCAGCTGTAGCTTCCATTGGTAACATTAATATTCACTGCTAAACAGTGAATATTACTGCTAAACAGTGAATATTACTCAGAGAGCAAGAATAGATTACCGGTTTGTCATAAAAGGATATAACTCAGGAGCAGCCAGATGGAAGAGATGCATAGGGCAAGATATGGGGAAAGGGTGTGAAGCTTTCGTGCTCTGTGAGTGCACCAGTGCCCCCAAATGTCCATGTGTTCACCAAACCAGAAACTCCTATAACCTCATTTTTAATGTCTACTAATTGAGTAGACATATGGTGGGTATTTCATTTTTTAAAGGATTAGTTTCCTTGGTAGATTTCTAGGAGGGAATTTACTGAATCAAAGAATATGAATATTTTTATGGCTCCTGTTTATATTGCCAAATTTCTTTCCAAAGAGTTTGCATCAGACAACCTGTACACTGTCTTCACAAAATATGCAAATTAATTTAGGCTAACATTTCTGATTTAAAAGGAAAGCAAATAATACCATATTTTTCATAAATAACATGATTGTTTATACAGAAAAACCAAAGGATTCTACTTTTTAAAAGTGGAATAAGTGAACTTAGCAAGGTTGTAGAATACAAGGTCAATAGTTAAGATAGTTAAAACTCTATTGTATTTCCACATACTTGCAACAACTAGAAAATGATTTTTTTTTTTTGGCCATTCTCATACTTGTACATACCCTTTATTCAAGTCACTTAAGTCATCCAAATATTATTCTTAGCTTTGGAGATGGTCTTTTAAACACTGAGACATCTTTTACACCAAAAGGTCATTTTAGAGAAAGGAGCCTGTTGTGCTTGAAGCTGGTACAGTGGGTTCAGCTGCACATGGACTTCTGTGACGTAGAGGTGGACCTTTCAAACACCAAAGCCTGTGTCTTTCATCCTTTCTCACAGCATGAAGTGATAGGGTACATTTACTCAAGTCAGCACTGAATGTGTGTGTGTTCCTCGCCAGATAGATACTGCTGCAATTTTGGTTACAATAATTCCGCAAAAGCTGGTTACTCTGCAAAAGACTTTCTTCAGAGGAACTAGAAATGAGCAATTAAAGGTCTTTTGTTATTGTAGTAAATGGCCTAGACCATTCTAAACAGTAAAATCCATATCCGGTTTTTGGCTCAAAGTAGAGCTGTAACCTCCCAGCAGGATTTGTTTGGTTTTATTTATTTATTTATGATATAATTGACATGTAACATTATATTAGTTTCAGGTGTACAATATAATGATTCAATATTTGTATACATGGCAAAATGATTACCACAATAAGACTAGTTAACATTCATCACCATACATAATTACAGAACTTCTTTTTTCTTGTAATGAGAACTTTTAAGATTCACTATCTTAACAACTTTCAAATATGCAATACAGTATTATTAATTATAGTCACCATGTTGTACATTACATCCCCATAAGTTATTTATTTTGTAACTGGAAGTTTGTACCTTTTGACTCCCTTCACCCATTTTACCCACCCCACCCCCTGCCTCTGGCAACTACCATTCTGTTCTCTGTATCTATGAGCTTGGTTGAGGTGGTTGTTGTTGTTGTTTTTAGATTCCACATATAAGTGAGATCACACCATATTTGTCTTTCTCTGTCTGCCTTCCCTTAGCATAATGCCCTCCAGGTCCAACCATGTTATCACAAATGGCAAGATTTAATTCTTCTTTTATGGCTGAATAATATTCCAATGTATATATATACTACATCTTCTTTATCCATTCATCTGTGGATGGACACTTAGGTGGTTTCCATTATCTTGGCTGTTGTAAGCAGTGCTGCAAGGAATACATCTTTTCAAGTTAGTGTTTCTGTTTTCTTCAGAGAAATACTCAGAAGTAGAATGCTGGATCATATGGTAGTTCTATTTTTAATTTTTTAAGGAACCTCCATACTGTTTTCCATAGTGGCTGCGCCAGTTTGCATTCCCACCAACAGTGCGCAAGGGTTCCCTTGGCTCCACATCCTCACCAATACTTGCTTTTTAATAATAGCCATTCTAGGGCTTCCCTGGTGGCCCAGTGGTTGAGAGTCCACCTGCCGATGCAGGGGACACGGGTTCGTGCCCCAGTCCGGGAAGAATCCACATGCCGCGGAGCGGCTGGGCCCGTGAGCCATGGCCGCTGAGCCTGCATGTCCGGAGCCTGTGTTCTGCAACGGGAGAGGCCACAACAGTGAGAGGCCCGCGTACCGCAAAAAAATAAAATAATAAAATAATAATAATAGCCATTCTAACAAGTGTAAGGTGATATCTCATTTCTGTTTTGACTTGAATTTCCCTCATGACTGGTAATGTTGAGCATTTTTCATGTTCCTGTTGGCCATCTGTTTGTCTTCTTTGGAAAAATGTCTTTAGCTCCTCTGCCCATTTTTTAATCAGATTATTTGTTTCTTTGCTATTGAGTTGTATGAGTTCTTCACATATTTTGAATATTAACCGCTTATCAGACATATGATTTGCAGATATTTTCTTCTATTCAGTAGGTTGTTTTTTAATTTTATTGATGGTTCCTTTTGCTGTGCAGAGCTTTTTAGTTTTTAAATTTTTAAATTTAAAATTAAAAAATTTTTACTTTTGTTGCCTTTGCTTTTGGTGTCAAATCCAAAAGATCATTGCCAAGGCTGCTGTCAAGGAGCTTACTGCCTATCTTTTCTTCTAGGAGTTTTATGGTTTCAGGTCATACTTTCAAGTCTTTAATCCATTTTGAGTTAATTTTTGTATGTGGCATAATATTGTGGCTCTGTTTCATTCTTTTGCATGTAGCTGTCCAGTTTTCCTAGCACCATTTATTGAAGAGAATATTCTTTCCCCATTGTATATTAATTATTGGTTCAATTGTCAAAATTAATTGACCATATATGTGTACATTTTTTTCTAGGCTCTCTATTCTGTTCCACTGATCTATTGATATGTGTCTGTTTTTATGCCAATCCCATACTGTTTTCATTGCTATAGTTTGAAATCAGGGAACATCGTGCCTCTATCTTTATTCTTCTTAAAACTGAAAAAAAATTAAATACAATTTATAACAGCATCCAAAAAAATATCAAATGTCTAGGAATATATCTAGTGAAATGTACAAGATCCCTCTGCTGGAACTGCAATACATTGCAGAGAGAAATTTTAAATGACCTAAATAAATGAGAAAGGCCATGTTCATGTATTAGTATTAGTACTGTTGAAGTATCCATTCTCCCCAAATTGACCAATAGATTCAATGCAGTCCTAATCAGAACCCCAGCAGGCTCTTTTGAAGAAATCGGTAAGCTTAGTTTAAAATTTATTTGGAAATGCAAACGAATTGAATCATCAAAACCATCTTGAAGAAAAAGCAAAGTCGGAGTTCTTACACTACCTGAGTTTGAGACTTACCATAAAGTTATATAATCAAGACAGTGTGATAGTGACTTAAAAATAGATACATATCAATGGAACAGAATAGAGAATCCAGCAAAAGACCCAAGGTGCCAAGTCAATTCAATAGAAAAATGAAAGTCTTTTTTAAAAAATGGCACTGGAACAACTGGATATGAGTATCAAAAAAATTACATCTTAACTGTTATCTCACTTCATACATAAAAAGTTAATTCAAAATGAATAATACACCGCATGGTAATAACTGGAACTATAAAGCTTTTAGAACTGCACTGTTCAATACAGCAGCCACTAGCTACATGTGACTATTGAGTACTCAAAATGTGGTTAGTCCAAAATGAGATGCGCTGTAAATGTAAAATACATACTAGATTTCAATGATTCTATATGAAAAAAAAGTAAAAATCACAATCAAATTTTGTATTGATTACATAGGTTGTGTAAGAAATATTATTAAAACCAACTTCACTTGTTTTGTTTTACCTTAAAAAAAAAAGAGGAGACTCTTAAGACATTTAAAATTACATATATGGAGTCTAGAAGCAAAGACACCCTGGTAGCAATGAGCACACCTAATGCTCAAGGCTTGGTTTCTAATACCACTCATTAATAAAAGGATCCAGGGCACCCTAGAGAAGTAGAGATTCTAAAACTGGGGCAGGAAATATACAAGACAAGCCCGGACCATCTCATAGCACTAGGAAGTAAGAAAATGCTCAAAACAAATAAATAAAAACTCTACATTGATGGGATACACCAAAAGGACATGGGAGTCAACTGAAAGAGCTCCCAATGGCCAAAACTGAAACAATTTGAGAAAAAAAGGTAGTATTGGGTTATAATCCAAAGTATAAAATAAATATCCAAGAGTTCATACTGATATAAATAAATGATTGATTGAATAACTAAATAAACGTGAGAGAAGAGACAAGTTCTCCCTTGGAGAAGAGTTCAATATAATTTATGCAGATACTCACCCTCAAGGAGAGGGAGCATCACTCCTTACGCCTTAGATATCAGCTGCACACAGTAACTTACGAAGAGTACATTATTCACTCATAAGAAGGAGTGAAGTACTGACATAAAACATGGATGAACCTTGAAAATGTTATGCTAAGTGAAAGAAGTCAGACCCAAAAGACCACATATTGTACAATTCCATTGATATGAATTGTCCAGAATAGGTAAATCCATAGAGAAAGAAGGTAGATTAGTGGTTTCCAGGGACTTGGAAGAGGGGAATATTTGGAGTGACTGCTAATAGATACAGGTTTCCTTTGTGGTGATGAAAATGTTCTGGAGTTAGATAGTGCTGATGGTGGTACAATTTTGTGAGCATACTAAAACACTGAGTTGTACATTTTAAAAGAATGAATCTTATGGTATATGAATTATATATCAATTTTCTAAAAGTAAAAAGAAACCTGATGCCTGGGCCCCCATTTTAGCCAACTGAAAATAATCTTTGGGGGTGGACCCCAGGCATCTGTCTTATTTAAAAGCTCCTTACGTAATTCTAATGTGTGATTAAAGATGAGAACTAACAGTTTAGACCAATAATATTCACAATTAGAGCTCCTGGAGTGAAAAAAATTGGGTCTGCCAGCAAAGATGTTGGTTGAAGAATGGCTACCAGAAGGCAAGCAACAGTGTCTGCCACAGTGTAATAGCTTGGACTGTGTTTCAGATAGAACTTCTCTCCTCATTGGATACCTGAATATTTACTGAATACCTACTATGTGCTGGTGTTGAGTTTATGGTGGTGAAGAAAATATGGTTCCTGCCCTGATGGAGCTTAGCGTCATGGGGGGACTAGCTGTTCTAGTGGAGAGAAGAGTAGCTAAGGTAAGGAGGCAGGAAAAATTCAAGAAATAAGGGAGTTGGGGGTGGGTATATCCAAGGCATGAAAAAGGGATGGTTTGGGCTTTCATGAGGTTTTAGGACCTTCAGAACACCAGGTCAGGTACATAAGGTAGTCCTGAGGCAATAATATAACTCTGATTACAAAAATTAAGATCTAACCTTGAAGAGTACTCCTGGACATTATCTTTAATTCCATAGGGAAAAGTTTAATTAAAGGAGTTTTATAGTCTGTGGTTGGTATGCAGAACTCTATATGTTGTATGTTTTTGTGGGGGCTGCCTGGAATTGGCTTTACAGTCTCTGAGGCTATTCTTTATACTTCAAAACTTTATAACCTCATTAAAGAAGACAAAGTAACAAAGATAGGCTTACATTTGGTGAATTCTTGGAAAGTTTTTAATGACAGCTACATACAAAGATAAGATTAGCCATCCTGAGAAATCTCACAGGAGAAAGTCATTTCCTTTGCCAAATATTTATTAAGATTCTACAATGGAAGCATGGGTAAATATGTAACATACTCTTTGTTGATATTATAATACATGGTATAATCTTATTTATATTTCTAGACTTTAAGGCCATCTTCTGTCTCTCCATCCCTGACCAATCCCCTGACCTCATTTCTAGATGCCTACTTGCACCTGAATGACCTATAAGTATCTCGGGTACCAGATGGAACTACTCATTCCCCTTCCACTCTCATTCCTCCTGTATCTCAGAGGATGTTAGCCAACTGCCCACTGAGACACTGAGGGTCATATTTGACTCCATCTTAACGCCCCACAGCTCACCAATCATTGTCATTCTGTTTGTCTAATCCATCTCCCTCCTCTCCATCTCCCGCACTGCCCTAATTCAGGCCACCATCATTCATACATAGATTAATTCAGTATTTTTTGAGCATACACCATTCATGTGCCATTCATGTTCTAGGCTTTGAAACAAAGTCTTAGTAAACAAAACAGTCAGTGAACATCAGTGAACAAAACTGACAAAGATCCTGCCTTCCTGGAGCTTACATTCAAGTGAAAAGAGAAAATAGATAAAACAGATAAGCAAAATATATATTGTTAGAAAGTAACAGGTGCTTAGGAGAAAAAATAAAGCAGGTAGAGGGATATGATGTTTGGGGTGGGATTGAAAGGCCCCAGTGAGAAGGTGACTTAAAAAAAAATTATTTATTTATTTACTTATTTATTATTTGGTTGCACCAGGTCTTAGTTGTGGCATGCAGGCTCCTTAGTTGTGGCATGCAGGCTCCTTAGTTGTGGCATGCAAACTCTTAGTTGCGGCACGCATGTGGGATCTAGTTCCCTGACCAGGGATCGAATCCAGGCCCCCTGCATTGGGAGCAATGGAGTCTTATCCACTGCACCACCAGGGAAGTCCTTACAAGGTGACTTTTGAGTAAACATTTGAGAAGGAAATGAGGAAGCTAGCCCTGGGGATACAGGGGGCACCTCCAGAGGAAAAAGTACATGAAAAGGGTCTGGGATGGGATGGTGCCCAGCCTGCTCCAGGACGGCAAAGAGGCCAGTGTGGCCACAGTAGAGTGAGGAAGTGAGAGAGGAGTAGAAGGGAATAGAATGAAGTTAGAGAGTTAGTAAAGACAAGATCCTGCAGGTCATAGTAAAGAGTTGGGGTTTTGTTGCAAATGATAGGGGAACCATCACAAAGTTTTGAGCAGAGAAATGACAGAATCTGACTCACTATTTTAAAATAAAAGGATCACTTCGGCTGCCATTTTGAGAACAGACTGAAGTGAGGAAAGCATAGAAAGAGGAAGAGAAGTGAGGCTGTTGTAGAACCTAGTAGAGAGCCTATGGTGGCCTGGACCAGGGTGGTAGCAGTGGAAGTTATGAGAAATGATCACATTCTGGATGTATTTTGAAGGTAGAGCCAACAGAATTTGATGACTAACACAATGTGAGGTGTGAGAGATAAGTCAAAGATTAATTAAGCAACTGGAAGGATGGAATTGTCAGTTGAGATGGGAAAACTGCAAGAGAAACACGTGTGTGTGTGTGTGTGTGTGTGTGTGTGTGTCTGTGTGTGTCTGTGTTTGGTGGTGGTGGTGAGTGACTCTCAGAAACTTAGTTTTAGACATGATAAGCTTGAGATGGGGACTTCCCTGGTGGTCCAGTGGTTAAGAATCCGCCTTCCAATGAAGGGGACGCCGGTTTGAGTCCTGGTAGGGGAACTAAGATCCCACATGCTGCGGGGCAACTAACCCTGCGTGCTCTAGAGCCTGCACGCCACAACTAGAGAGCCTGCGTGCCACAACTACTGAGCCCGCACACTCTGGAGCCCACACACCACAACTAGAGAGAAGCCCACCACAATGAAAGACCCCATGTACTGCCACGAAGAGCCCACATGCCACAACTAAGACCCGATGCAGCCAAATAAATAAATATTAAAAAAAAAAAAAGCTTGAGATGCCTTGCTAGGTATCCAAATGGAGGTGTCCAGCAAGCTTCTGGACATATGGGTCGAGTTCAGAGGAGAAATCTAGGCTGGGGATGTAAATTTGGAAGCTGACTGCATATGGATGGTATTTAAAGCCATGAAGCAGAATGAAATCGTCATCTCAGTGAGTGTAGATTGAAATGCGACACGACCTAACTAAGCTCTGAGGCTCTTAAACACTTAAAAATTAGATAAAGAAGAACCAGAAAAAGAGATTCAGTAGGAGCAGCCAAAATGATAGGAAGAAAGCCAAGCAAGTGGACACCAAGTGCAGAAAGTATTCCAAGGAAGAGAGAGTGATCCTCAGATAAGATGAGAAGTTAACCTAGGAATTAGTAACACGGAGGGCTCTGGTGACCTTGAGAACAGTCTCAGTTTGAACACTGGAGTCAAACCTGACTAGACAGGTTCAAGGTGGAATGCGGGGAGAGAAATGGGAAACAATGAGTAGAGACATATCTTCCACTGAGTTTTCTTGTAAAGGAAAGAGAGAAAGGAGTAGGAGGTGAAGAGGGAATTGGGGTCCAGAGTGGCTTTTTTAAAGATGAGGGAAATACAGCATATTTATTTGTAGGCTGATGGGAACAATCTGGTAGAAAGCAAAAAAAAAAAAAAAAAAAATTGAGGTAGGACAGAGAGGTAAAAATTGCTGGAGCTGTGCTCTTGAATAGGTGAGAGGGTTCAGATCTAGCTAAAAAAAAAAAAAAAAAAAAAAAAAAATTGAGGTAGGACAGAGAGGTAAAAATTGCTGGAGCTGTGCTCTTGAATAGGTGAGAGGGTTCAGATCTAGCTAGGGCACAAGCAGACAGGCTGGCCGTAGCATGATCTCTTCATCCTCCATAGTAACAGGAGGAAGGCCCAGTGTTTGAGTATAGGTGCTAGGAGATGGGAGATAGTAGGTGGCTTGTGAAAGTCATCTTGTGATTGCTTAAGTTTTCACAGTGGATAGGAAGAAAGGTCATCAACTGAGAGTTGAAATAATGTTGCTATAAACAATTTAGTATGTGCCTTTGGAAACACATTTCTTTGCCTGTCTGTTGTGGATACATCTAGGGGTAGGAATGGTGGATTATATAGGATACAAATGGAACCAAAGAGAATTTTTTAGGATTAAATTCGTTCTGATTGTAAACGTAGAAAATACAAAAATTTTAAAGCAGTAAATAACAATCACCTCTCCTAGAAATAAATATTATTAATATTTTAATATATTAATTTTCAGTATGATTAATCCTAGGAGGAAAGTAGGAGTAAATTTTATGTACAGTTTGATTCCAACTGTAAAAATATACTTAGAGAAAAATGGACCAGAAAGGAATATAGTATGCTAACAGGTTATGTTAATAAAAATATATGTGATTTTTTCTCTATTAAAAAATTTTGCAATCTGATATTTTTAATGAGAAAAATTAACATTGTAAGCTTTTAAAAAGAAGCTATTTGTTGAAGCAATCCTCAAAATAAACTTCTAGAAATACCATACCAATGTGCTGACCTAGTAACCATTTGCTGAAACAATCCTACCTCTTTCCATTCATGTGACACTGGACATCACTTTATAGGATTGGGTTTACATGGAAAGTACTCTTGAAATAACAGAAGGTATTTATTTCCTCCCAGATATTCTACCCAACATTTAGGAAATACTGCCACCCAGTGGATGGTAGGAACTTAGTTTTGGTTCCTGTTGCTTTAATTCTGTATAAAAAGTCAATAGACCAGGCAATGGGTGTGTGTTTCTGGGGAAACTTTGGAGGCTTGGGTTGAACCAGGAGGGTTAACTCAGACAGTTGCTCATGTATTTGTGAGCCAAGGAGGAAAGATGAAATCCCAACTAGGTGGGAGGCTGAAGTGGAAATCTTCAAGGGACTGAATTGTACATCTAGTATGCTGAGTAATGCATCCTGATTCCAATGTTAGAATCTATCCTAAGGAAATAATCGTGGATGTGCAAAGATTTTGTGTGTGTGTGTGTGTGTGTCATTTTTTTTTTTTTTTTTTTTT
>NW_006796561.1:562094-569797 GCF_000442215.2 Lipotes vexillifer | reverse complement strand
TTTTTTTTTTTTTTTTTTTTTTTTGGCTGCGTTGGATCTTCGCTGCTGCATGCGGGCTTTCTCTAGTTGCAGAGAGCGGTGGCTACTCTTCGTTGCGGTGCGCGGGCTTCTCATTACGGTGGCTTCTCTTGCTGCGGAGCATGGGCTCTAGGCGGGCGGGCTTCAGTAGTTGTGGCTCGTGGGCTCTAGAGAACAGGCTCAGTAGTCGTGGCCCACTGGCTTAGTTGTTCCACGGCACGTGGGATCTTCCAGGACCAGGGTTTGAACCCATGTCCCCTGCATTGGCAGGCGGATTCTAAACCACTGTCCCACCAGGGAAGTCCCGATGTGCAAAGATTTAACGCTGATGTTTATCGTGGTTTTTTAATAACAAGAAAGACCAGAATGTATATGTCCCATAATTGAGGATTAATTGAATAAATAATAATACACCTCTGCAATTAACTATGCTTTGACCATTAAAGTGATATTAAAAATGTGTAGTGACAGGAAGATGTTTAAGATCTATTTTTTAGTGAAAAATGCAGATCAAAAGCAGCATATATCACACACAGCTAAAAGACCACAAATACATCAACGTTTTAATAATGACAATAATAATTAACATATAGTCAGTGCTTACTAGGTGACAGGTAGATTAAAATAGCTACCTTGGACCCACCTAGTCTTTCCTTCTCTAACTTAATCCTTCTAATGCTTCCCTCTGATTCCATTCCTATCCTTTCTTGGGCCCTAGACCTCTTTAGCAGCCTGATCAAGCATATGGACTCCAAAAGAATGTTTTTAAATGCATAAAATAAAACACATTGCATTAAACAGGAAACAAGTTACTTTGAAATACAATTATTAAAGTATCTAAAGAACAAATTTGTGATATAGTGACATGTATATATAATATACATGTAATATATATTATATATTAAACAATATATCTATATTATATATATTTCTTTATCAGTACACTAAATAAGATGTAGTAGAAGGTATAGTAATAATTTCTAAGTGGAAATACTAATGTGATATTTCAAGATAATTAAAACAACTGTGATTTGATATGAAAATATTTGTGATTTCTGTTGGTGACAAAGTCATTGTGTTTTGTTGGCTATATTCATAACTGAAGGATATGTTAAATTGCAACTAAAACCTACTGACAATAAAGACAGTTTCTTTTTCCTATCCATGCGATGTAGGTTAAGAACTCTGGGCCCTCCTGTCTATTATCCAGCCAGCTGTCAGAACATGTCAGTTCATTTTCAAACCCCCAAGTGGCTTCCCATCTCATTTAAAATCTTTACCCTAAGAATAAGTGGTCCGCAGTTTCCTTTCTGCTATTATTTCCTGTCATTTCCTACCAGTCCCCTTCTCCTTCCCTGCCCTCCAGCCAGACTGTCATCTGTGCAGTTCTTTGAATACAAGCCAAGCATAGTCCTAGCCTTTGCTTTTGCTGTTCTCTCTGGCAAAACATTCTTCCTTTACATATTGGCAGGACCTGCTCCCTTAGATCAGGGGTTGACATTTTCCATAAAGGGCCAGAGAGATATTTTTAGGCTTTGTGGTCCATGTCATCTCTGTTGCAACTACTCAACACTGCTGTGATAGTACAAAAGCAATCATAGATAATACATAAATGCATGGGTGTGGATGTGTTCCAATAAATCTTTATTTTTGGACACAAATTTGAATTGCATATGATTTTCATATATGTAATGTTTTTCTTTCGAGAAATTTAAAATCATTTACAAATATAAAAGGCATTCTTAGCTCTTGAGCTGTACAAAAACAGGCAGCTAGCTAGTCAAATTTGGCCACAGTCCACAGTTTGCCGACTGCTGCCTTACTTATATCTGCCAGGTCTCTGTTCATATGTCGCTTCTTTGGAGAGGTTTTCTCTGGCCACTTAATCCCAAACAGCCTTCCCCTTCTCTCTCTATTCCTTTACTTTGCTTTATTTTTTTTTCATTGAACTTCTCCAGAACCAACATATATTTTTATTTGCTTATTTCCTATCTTCCTTCTAGAATATAAGGACCATAAGGCAGGACCTTGGTGTTTTTTTTCAGTGCTGTACCCCTGTCAGTATGACAGAAACTGGCACAAAATAAAATACTCAAATACTTCTTGAATGAATAATTTAGTGCTAGTGTGATATTGTGATTTATAATAAGAAATAAATATTTAATCTTTATTTCCTGTTTCTGGCACAGAGCTCCTAAAACCTTTGGAATTTCTTAAGTAATGAGAGTGACAAAAGTCTCTCTCTCTCTCTCTCTTTTTTTTTTTTTTTTTTTTTGGCCATGCCACGCAGCATGCAGGACCTTAGTTCTCTGACCAGTGATGGAACCTGTGCCCTCTGCAGTGGAAGCACGGAGTCCTAACCACTGGACCGCCAGGGAATTACCAAAAGTGTCTTTTATTGTGTTAATGAAGTGGCTTTAGGACACGACTAAATATGGGAGTTGGTTGCCAAGAGAACCATGTCATTAGAAGGTTGAAACTTTCAGTCCCACACCCCTGACCTGGGGGTAGGAGGGTATGGGGGTGGGAAAGGGGCTAGAGTTTGAATAAACATCAATGGCCAATGATTTACTCAATTGTGTTAATGTAATGAAGCCTCCATAAGCCCCCCAAAAGGACGGTTTTGAGAGCTTCTGGTTTGGCACACACATGGAGATTGCAGAGAGTGGTGATTCTCAAAGGGAGCATGGCAACTCTGTACCCTTTTCCCATACCTTGCTCTATGTTTCTTTTATCTGGCTGTTCCTGAGTTATATCTTTTATGGTAACTGGTAATCTAGTGAGTAAACTGGTTTCCTAAATTCTGTGAGCTGTTCCAGCAAATTAATAGAACCCAGGGAGGTGGTCGTGGGAACCTCTGATTACAACCTGGCCTTCTGATTGGCCTCTGAAGAAGCGAGGAAGTGCACTCTTGTAGAACTGAGCACTTAATCTGTGGGGTTTGATGCTCTCAGGTGGATAGTGTCAAAACTGAGTTGAATTGTAGGACACTCAGCTGGTGTTGGAGAATTGCTTGGTGGTGTGGGAAACCCCCCACACACACACACACACACACACACACACACACACACACACACACACACACACACACACCAGATTTGGGGGCAGAACCTCTTAGCCGGTCATCTCTCTATGATGTTATTTACTAGAATTAGAATTTCTTTTAAATTGTGGTAGCCTTGTGGTAGCCAGAATTGGAAATTATTCCCTAGATACAGTCTGAATCAATGCAGAGTAAAATAACATGATGCTTCTATTAATACAGTGGTTTTCTGTAAAACTGTATTCAAATGGGAATTTTAGCAAATCAGATTTCTCCAAAGCTGTACTTGTAATTGATGTTTTTTGACCCTCTATCTAATTCTCTATACTTACATTATTGGTTTAGTTTTGTATTTTAGTCTGTTTAAATTATTTTGTACTTTGATAAGTACCAGCTATCCTGGCCAGCAGCTATCCTGGCTATCCTGGCCAGCTATCCTGGCCAGCTACAAATTTGACAACATTTAATATTTTCCTTCAAACCTTTCAGAGTAAGGAAGAGAGGGGGTACTGACACCACATGACTCTTCCAGGTGGCTGGAGTGCCATCAACCCACACTTGCAGGATATATCTTGTAGGTTATCCTTTAGGCCAGGGTTACAGGGAAGTCCTCCACACAAGAACTAGGAGTGGGTGGAAGGAGGGACTTCAGATAATTCAACTGAAAATCAACAGCTGAGATATTCAAAGCATATTCTTTTTTTTTCTTCTTTTTTTTTTTGCGGTACACGGGCCTCTCACTGTTGTGGCCTCTCTCGTTGCGGAGCACAGGCTCCGGACGCGCAGGCTCAGCAGCCGTGGCTCATGGGCCCAGCCGCTTCGCGGCATGTGGGATCTTCCCGGACCGGGGCACGAACCGGTGTCCCCTGCATCGGCAGGCGGACTCTCAACCACTGCGCCACCAGGGAAGCCCTCAAAGCATATTCTTGAAGAGGGAAATGCCTAAGATTAACAGTATGTCTAAAGAGAGGATTTGTCAATCTTAAGGGTGTGGCATCAGCTGTGGAGAAATAGAGGAGAATCCCTGAGGCCAATATCAGCCTTACTCATCCAGACTTTTGTCAAGCCTCCTGATAGAATATCTCTGTTCACAGTTGGATATTTGGATCACCTAACAAACTCCCTTTGTTTTATCTGATTCCAGTCTTACACAGACACTTTCTGAAGATTCAGCTTCCTGTGTAATAAATCCACAGGGAGAGAATAGGTTGCTATGATTGACCCCACTGTCTGGGCTTTTTTTCTATGTGTAACACATTTCAGTATAGCACTGTTAAAATAATAAAAAGTGTTTGGTTTTAATCATCAGTTTCTCATGGATTTTGTAAGCATGAAGAGATGGAGTTTCTGAGCAGGCCAGGCTGAAGGTCAGAATCTCAACAATGGTGAATTTACCAAGGGATCTGCCATTTTGCAGAGACCAAGTGGAACCTTGATCAGCATGTATATTTTGGCACGATAAGCCAGTAAGGGTTTTGTCAAATTTCTCTCTGAAACAAAATAAGTTATTTATGGCATTAGTTATGCTACTGAAAAGTAGACATTAAGTAAATTTGATATGATTTGTTCTTAGTGAGCCCCGGCTGATTCCTGATAAATATATTCCTTCAAAGAATTGCCACAAGATATGTTTCATTATCTATTAAAGACTTTTCTAGGTTTACTAGTTTGTAGTTTTTGGTATCCCACTATCCTCTTTAGATAATTAAGATAGCATTTGCCTGCATTAAACCTTCTGGCATCTCTCACTTAGAAGCAAGTTTGAGTCATAAAATGCATTTGCCTTTTTATGGAATTAGAAGTGTCCTAGAGAAGTTTATTAAGGATCCAAAGAAGATATCTATATATCTATATCAATATCTATACCTATATCTATCTAGATAACTATATATATATACACACACACACACATATTTGTTTGTTGTTTGTTTTTTGAGGGATGCAATCAAGAACAATGATCAGGTATTTGTTTCCAAGATAGACAGATCTGGTTTGACTCTCATAGCTTATACATGTGTCACCTTAGGCAGCCATAACCTCTCTAAGCCCCATTTCATAATCTGTAAAAGGGAATTGCCATGGTGATTACATGAAGAGATTTTTTTTAACTTTATATTGGAGTATAGTTGATTTTACAATGTTGTGTTAGTTTCAGGTGTACAGCAAAGTGATTCAGACATACATACACATATATCTATTCTTTTTCAAATTCTTTTCCCATTTAGGTTATTACAGAATATCGAGTAGAGTTCCCTGTGCTATATGGTAGGGCCTTGTTGGTTATCTACATGAAGAGATTCTTGTAAAGTGCTTAATATAACACCTGGCATAGTAGCTATCACTATCATTACCATCATCATCATCATTATCATCATCGTCGTCATCATTGTTAATGGAAATACTAGCTAGCCCCTCATGAATTGGTTTCCCAGGGCAATCAATATCCTGTGAACTGGACTTCCCTGGCAGTCCAGTGGTTAAGACTCTGCATTTCCAATGCAGGGGGCGTGGGTTCGATCCCTGGTTGGAGAACTGAGAGCCTGCAAGCAGTGCAGTGCAGCCAAAACAAAAATATCTTGTGAACCACTATAGAGTGCTTCACAGGCCAAAAGCTTGATTTCTTTCTGTCAACTCTGTGATTGAGTTCAGAAGGAAGAACTCACACAAACACAAGATTCACAAGAAACTGCCTATTTATGTATTCATTTATAATCATACACACGCAAAAACAGCTGCATCAGTATTCTTTCCTCCTATATAATACAATTGGGAAGTCAAATTATCTATGAAGGTGGTTTACTGGGTATGGGATCATTGTTCCTTCCACTGGAAACACCCCTTCCCCTGTAGGCACCTAACTAGGTTAAGGCTTTAGATATACCAGTAGAGCTGCGCTCACTGGAGACCACTGGTCACCCATTTAGACCTTAGTGCTTAGTGTGAATGATCTCCACAGATCGTTGATCTCAGCTATTGCAGGTACATTTTTATAATTTCATTTTTAGAGGAAACTTTAGGCTGTGGAGGCACATCATTGTCTTTCATTGTTCATACTTTATTTTTTTAAGTTCTGAGGGTCTAAGCTCTGAAATGCTTCTCGTGAGGCTAAAATGAAAGACTGTATGCCTCTAGGGGCTCTAGAGGAGAATCTGTTCCCAGACTTTTTTGTATTCTAGAGGATGCCCGCATTCCTTGGATCCCTCTGCCCCTTGCTTCTATTTTAGCTTCTTTCTGGGCTCTGACACTTCTGCCTCTCTTTTATGCCTGAAAATCTTAAATCATGAAAAAGATATGCAAAAGAAGAAAAAAGAAAAACGGAGGTCACTGGGACTTGACATTCAGAAATAAGCAGCAACATATTTCTACTGACCTATAAATCACCTTCCAGTCTTGAATTTCATCACTACCCTACAAAAGGTTACTGAATTATCTCAACATTTCTCAAACTAGGGACCTCCCTGATGGCACAGTGGTTAAGATTCCGCCTGCCAATGCAGGGGATACGGGTTCGAGCCCTGGTCCGGGAAGATGCCACATGCCATGGAGCAACTAAGCCCGTGCGCCACAACTACTGAGCCTGTGCTGTAGAGCCGGCGAGCCACAACCACTATGCCCACGAGCCACAATTACTAAAGCCCGTGCGCCTAGAGCCCGTGCTCCGCAACAAGAACAGCCACTGCAATAAGAAGCCCGCGACAAAGAGCAGCCCCCGCTTGCTGCAGCTAGAGAAAGCCCGCGCACAGAATGAAGACCCGATGCAGCCAAAATAAATTAATTAAATTTTTTTTCTCAAACTATACAATATATATAGAGAACAACATGATTGTTTCTGCTGTATCATCTCCTAAAACTAAATTTGGGAAGCAGTGTTAAGGCCAGAATACTTATATTTCATTCCAAAAATCAACTAGGAATATGTATTCCTAACAGTAAAGTGATATGATATTCTGTGGAAAGAAGTGTTTGGGTTAAAAAAAAATAAACTAAATACATAAGGCTACAATAGGTCCTTATCTACAAAATAATTTATAGCATATAGAGTGTCTCAAAATAAGAATATGTATGTGAAGAGCCCCTTTTCAATTTGTCCTGCATTTTGATCCAACATAACCAATGGTGATTTGTTGGCTTTCATTGTTATAGTTCTCCAACAGCCTTTTCTGAATAAATCCAGATGGAAATGTCTCTCTTCTGGCTTTCTGTTACGTATTTGCTGCTACACTTTGCTGCTGTGGTGCTAAGATCCATCCCTCATTTTACCCTGGACACCAAGCGACCTTCATTTCTTCACACTCCCTGATCTCTTCTCAACAGCTCCACGTGGGAATCTCCGGGTTCCTTCAAACGCATCCAACACTTCTCCTCTTCCTCCTCCTCCTCCTCTATTTTTTCCCGTTCTTCCCCCTCCTTCCCCTTCTCCCTTTCGCGCTCCTTCTTTCTTTCTCCTTCTCCTTCTTCTCCCAGCAACCATCAATCTATTCTCTGTATCCATGAGCTTGGGTATTTGATTTTTAGATTCCACATATAAGAGAGATCACATGGTATTTGTGTTTCTCTGTCTGACTTATTTCACTTAGCATAACGCCCTCAAGGTCCACCCATATTGTTGATAATGGCAGGATTTCTTCCTTTTTTATGGCGG
>NW_006796561.1:557738-562084 GCF_000442215.2 Lipotes vexillifer | reverse complement strand
TTTTTTTTTTATGGCGGCTCTGTAATAGTGCATTGTGTGTGTGTGTGTGTGTGTGTGTGTGTGTGTGTGTGTGTGTGTGTGTGATATCACATTTTCTTTATCCATTCATCCATTGACGGACACTTAGGTTTTTTCCATATCTTGGCTCTTCGAAATAATGCTGTAATGAACATAGCAGTGCAGATATCTTTTCTAGTTAGTGTTTTTGGTGTTTTTTCTGTTTTTGTTTGTTTTTTGTTTTGTTTTGTTTTGATAAATTCCCAGAAGTGAAATTGCTGGATCATGTGGTAGTTCTTGTTCATACTTTCTTTAACTGCTTTTAATGATTTCTTACCTGAAGAGTAGCCTTGAAATACCATGCTCTGTACTTGAGTAAGAAGGTGGTGAGGGGCTTCCCTGGTGGTACAGTGGTTGGGAATCCACCTGCCAATGCAGTAGACACGGGTTTGAGCACTGGTCCGGGAAGATCCCACGTGCCATGGAACAACTAAGCCTGCAAGCCACAACTACTGAGCCCACGAGCCACAACTACTAAAGCCCGTGTGCCTAGAGCCCATGCTCCACAACAAGAGAAGCCACCACAGTGAGAAGCCTGTGCACCGCAATGAAGAGTAGCCCCTGCTCGCTGCAACTAGAGAAAGCCCACATGCAGCAACAAAGACCCAACGCAGCCAAAAATAAATAAATAAATATTTTAAAAAACGAAGGTGGTGAGGGGTGAGAGGTGGAAGTAGAAGGATATAACTGTAGTTTTTCTGTTCAAAATGTCTTTGTCTTTTTTTTTAAACATTTTAAATACTTAATTAATTAATTAATTTTTGTCTGCGTTGGGTCTTTGTTGCTGTGCGCGGGCTTTCTCTAGTTGCGGTGAGTGGGGGCTACTCTTTGTTGTGGTGCGTGGGCTTCTCTTTGAGGGGGCTTCTCTTGTGGAGCACAGGCTCTAGGCGCACGAGCTTCAGTAGTTACAGCATGTGGGCTCAGTAGTTGTGGCATGCGGGCTCAGTAGTTGTGGCTCACAGGCTCTAGAGCACATGCACAGTAGTTGTGGCACACGGGCTTAGTTGTTTCGCAGCACGTGGGATCTTCCTGGACCAGGGCTCGAACCCATGTCCCCTGCATTGGCAGGCGGATTCTTAACCACTGCACCACCAGGGAAGTCCCTCTTTGTGTGTTTATATAATGAAAAAAAGGCATCGAAAAACTTCCAACTACTTTATACAGGTAGTGTGAGTAAACAGGTAACATGGCTACTTTTACTAAGTGTCAGTTGTGTGCTAGATCCTAAACACATATATTTTTATATTTAATTCTTACAATCATGATGAGTCTGGCTAATGGTTTATCAATTTTGTTTATCTTCTCAAAGAACCAGCTTTTAGTTTTATTGATCTTTGCTATCGTTTCCTTCATTTATTTTTCATTTATTTCTGATCTGATCTTTATGATTTCTTTCCTTCTGCTAACTTTGGGTTTTTTTGGTTCTTCTTTCTCTAATTGCTTTAGGTGTAAGGTTAGGTTGTTTATTTGAGATGTTTCTTGTTTCGTAAGGTAGGCTTGTATAGGTATAAACTTCCCTCTTAGAACTGCTTTTGCTGCATCCCATAGGTTTTGGGTCATTGTGTTTTCATTGTCATTCGTTTCTAGGTATTTTTTGATTTCCTCTTTGATTTCTTCAGTGATCTCTTTGTTATTAAGTAGTGTGTT
The DNA here is from genome assembly GCF_000442215.2 of Lipotes vexillifer. NCBI lineage: Eukaryota > Metazoa > Chordata > Mammalia > Artiodactyla > Lipotidae > Lipotes > Lipotes vexillifer. Next base: position 560,380 of record NW_006796561.1, on the reverse strand, counting down.
GTTTAGCCTCCATATGTTTGTATTTCTTACAGATTTTTCATGTAATTGATATCTAGTCTCATAGTGTTGTGGTCGGAAAAGATACTTGAGACAATTTCAATTTTCTTAAATTTACCAAAGCTTGATTTGAGACACAAGATATGATCTATCCTGGAGAATGTTCCATGAGCACTTGAGAAGAATGTGTATTCTGTTGTTTTTTGATGGAATGTCCTATAAATATCAATTATGTCCATCTTGTTTAATGTATCATTTAAAGCTTGTGTTTCCTTATTTATTTTCATTTTGGAAGATCTGTCCATTGATGAAAGTGGGCTGTTAAAGTCCCCTACTATGAAAGTGTTACTGTCGATTTCCCCTTTTGTGGCTGTTAGTATTTGCCTTATGTATTGAGGTGCTCCTATGTTGGGTGCATAAATATTTACAATTGTTATTATTTCTTCTTGGATTGATCCCTTGATCATTATGTAGTGTCCTTTGTCTCTTGTAATAGTCTTTGTTTTAAAGTCTATTTTGTCTGATATGAGAATTGCTATTCCAGCTTTCTTTCGATTTCCATTTGCATGGAATATGTTTTTCCATCCCCTCACTTTCAGTCTGTATGTGTCCATAGGTCTGAAGTGGGTCTCTTGTAGACAGCATATATACAGGTCTTATTTTTGTATCCATTCAGCCAGTCTATGTCTTCTGGTTGGAGCATTTAATCCATTTATATTTAAGGTAATTATCGATATGTATGTTCCTATGACCATTTTCTTAACTGCTTTGGGTTTATTATTGTAGGTCTTTTGCTTCTCTTGTGTTTCCTGCCTAGAGAAGCTCCTTTAGCATTTGTTGTAGAGCTGGTTTGGTGGTGCTGAATTCTCTTAGCTTTTGCTTTTCTGTAAGGCTTTTAATTTCTCTTTCAAATCGGAATGAGATCCTTGCTGGTAGAGTAATCTTGGTTGTAGGTTTTTCTCTTTCATTACTTTAAATATGTCCTGCCAGTCCCTTTTGGCTTGCAGAGTTTCTGCTGAAAGATCAGCTGTTAACCTTATGGGGATTCCCTTATGTGTTACTTGTTGTTTTTCCCTTGCTGCTTTTAATATTTGTTCTCTGTATTTTATTTTTGATAGTTTAATATGTGTCTTGGCGTGTTTCTTCCTTGGATTTATCCTGTATGGGACTCTCTGGGCTTCTTGGACTTGATTAACTATTTCCTTTCCCATATTAGGGAAGTTTTCAATTATAATCTCTTCAAATATTTTCTCAGTCCCTTTCTTTTCTTTTCTTAATTCGAATGTTGGTGCGTTTAATGTTGTCCCAGAGGTCTCTGAGACTGTCCTCAGTTCTTTTCATTCTTTTTTCTTTATTCTGCTCTGTGGTAGTTATTTCCACTATTTTATCTTCCAGGTCACTTATCCGTTCTTCTGCCTCAGTTATTCTGCTATTGATTCCTTCTAGAGAATTTTTAATTTCATTTATTGTGTTGTTCATCGCTGTTTGTTTGCTCTTTAGTTCTTCTAGGTCCTTGTTAAACTTTTCTTCATTCTATTTCCAAGATTTTGGATCATCTTTACTATCATTATTCTGAATTCTTTTTCAGGTAGACTGCCTATTTCCTCTTCATTTCTTTGGTCTGGTGGGTTTTTGCCTTGCTCCTTCATCTGTTGTGTGTTTCTCTGTCTTCTCATTTTGCTTAACTTACTGTGTTTGGGGTCTTCTTTTTGCAGGCTGCAGGTTCATAGTTTCCGTTGTTTTTGGTGTCTGTCCCCAGTGGCTAAGGTTGGTTCAGTGGGTTGTGTAGGCTTCCAGGTGGAGGGGACTAGTGCCTGTGTTCTGGTGGATGAGGCTGGATGTTGTGTTTCTGGTGGGCAAGTCCACGTCTGGTGGTGGGTTTTGGGGTGTCTGTGGCCTTATTATGATTTTAGGCAGCCTCTGTGCTAATGGATGGGGTTGTGTTTCTCTCTTGCTAGTTGATTGGCATAGGTTGTATAGCACTGTAGCTTGCTGGTTGTTGAGTGGAGCTGGGTCTTGGTGTTGAGATGGAGATCTCTGGGAGATTTTCACCGTTTGATATTACATGGAGCTGGGAGGTCTCTTGTGGACCAGTATCCTGAACTTGGCTCTCCCACCTCAGTGGCACAGCCCTGACGCCTGGCTGGAGCACCAACAGCCTGTCCTCCACACGGCTCAGAATAAAAGGGAGAAAAGAAAGGAAGAAAGAAGAAGATAAAATAAAATAAAGTTATTAAAATGAAAAATTATTAAGAAAATTTTAAGTAGTAATAATAATAAGAAAAACGGAAAAACAGAACCCTAGGACAAATGGTAAAAGCAAAGCTATACAGACAAAATCACACACAGAAGCATACACATCCACACTCACAAAAAGAGAAAAAGGGAAAAAAATATATATATCGTTGCTCCCAAAGTCCACGTCCTCAATTTGGGATGATTCGTTGTCTATTCATGTATTCCACAGATGTGGAGTATATCAAGTTGATGGTGGAGCTTTAATCCACTGCTCCTGAGGCTGCTGGGAGAAATGTCCCTTTCTCTTCTTTGTTCACCCAGCTCCCAGGGGCTCAGCTTTGGATTTGGACCCGCCTCTGCGTGTAGGTCGCCTGAGGGCGTCTGTTCTTCGGTCAGACAGGATGGGG
>NW_006796561.1:557332-557728 GCF_000442215.2 Lipotes vexillifer | reverse complement strand
GGGCTCTGGCTCACTCAGGCCGGGGGGAGGGAGGGGTACGGATGCGGGGCGAGCCTGCGGTGGCAGAGGCCGGCGTGACGTTGCACCACCCTGAGGCGCGCCGTACGTTCTCCCGGGGAAGTTGTCCCTGGATCCCGGGACCCTGGCAGTGGCGGGCTGCACTGGCTCCCAGGAGGGGAGGTGTGGAGAGTGACCTGTGCTCGCACACAGGCTTCTTGGTAGCGGCAGCTGCAGCCTTAGCGTCCCATGCTCGTCTCTGGGGTCCTTCCTGATAGCCGCAGCTCGGGCCCGTCTCTGGAGCTCCTTTAAGCGGCGCTCTTAATCCCCTCTCCTCGCGCACCAGGAAACAAAGAGGCAAGAAAAAGTCTCTTGTCTCTTCGGCAGCTCCAGACTTTT
>NW_006796561.1:549162-557227 GCF_000442215.2 Lipotes vexillifer | reverse complement strand
CCCGCCCGCCCCGGCAGGTGAGCAGACAAGCCTCTCAGGCTGGTGAGTGCCGGTCGGCACCGATCCGCCGTGCGGAAATCTCTCCGCTTTGCGCTCCGCACCCCTGTGGCTGCGCTCTCCTCTGAGGCTCCAAATCTTCCCCACTCTGCCACCCGCAGTCTGCGCCCGCGAAGGGGCTTCAAGTGTGTGGAAACCTTTCCTCCACAGCGCCCTCTCACTGGTGCAGGTCCCGTCCCTATCCTTTTGTCTCTGTTTATTCTTTTTTCTTTTGCCCTACCCAGGTACATGGGGAGTTTCTTGCCTTTTGGGATGTCTGAGGTCTTCTGCCAGCATTCTGTAGGTGTTCTGTAGGAGTTGTTCCACATATAGATGTATTTCTGATGTATTTGTGGGGAGGAAGTTGATCTCCGCGTCTTACTCTCCCGCCATCTTGAAGCTCCTCCTCTGCACTGGGTCTTTGTTGCTGCACATGGGCTCTCTAGTTTCGGTGAGCGGGGGCTACTCTTCTTTGTGGTGCATAGGCTTCTCATTGCGGTGGTTTCTCTTGTTGTGGAGCACGGGGCTCTAGGCGCGCAGGCTCAGTAGTTATGGCTCCTGGGTTTAGGTGCTCTGCAGCATGTGGGATCTTCCCGGACCAGGGATTGAACCTGTGTGCCCTGCTTGGTAGGCAGATTCTTAACCACTGTGCCACCAGGGCAGTCCCTATTTATTTATTTTCAATTGATGTATAGTTGATGTACAATAAAGCCTGTGCTCTTACCTCCACATTGTATCAATCAAACAAGTCCTGCCCTATTTTTAAGATCATTGGTTCTTCAATGAGTACATCTTAAGTCACAGAAAAGTGGAGCTGAGTGACATTTCCATTTCTGGTATCAATATTTATTACAAATTTGCAGTGTGAAGCATAAAATTATATTCCGTTAGTCATTTGTTTAAAGTGGTAACTCATCTTTAAGTTTGCTAAGCCCTTTTCACTAGTATCTGGATGTTAGCCTGAGCCAGGGGTGACTCAAGAACCAGAAGGAAATTCTCCATTTGCAAATCTTGAGAGAGAAAAAACAAGGAAGTTTCAGTGCTTCAGCCAAAAGTGTTTATTAAGCACTTATTTTAGTGTCAGGCATAGACATAATAATATAGTTTATGGTGTCCCTAGGCTCCAAGCCCAGCAGGGGCAGAGACTGTGCATAACCCAGCTGCTAACAGAGGTCCTGGGCCAAGCAAGGAGCTCAAATAAAGTCTGTGGAATGAATAGGTGAATAAATAAAAGACACATAAAATCACAACAGACAAAGACAAATTGACTGGAGGCTTATTTACCCAAACATGGCAATTAGAATCAAGGGATATCTCTGGATGTTTATGAGGTACATTTAGAAGAAATAAAGGAAACACCACAAGATAAAATGAAAATAAAACAACATAGAATTAAACAAAAACAAAACAATCCCAACCCAAAGCCAAAGACAGTCCCTGCTCTCCAGCAGCACTGAATCCAGTAGGGCAAGTGAACTTATTTAAGAAAAGTGAAGTTATGCATTCCTATCACATGCTTTATTAAGTGAAGTTTTATCATTGTAAAAGATATATAGTGTTTGTCTGAGAGGACTCAGTAATAGGGACACCTTTTCTGATGATTTAGTTAGGAAACAGGAACCAGATAATAGCTTTCTTATAAATTTCTATTGAATTCGCCAAATATACAAGGCAAAAGAGAGATACCATTTTTTGAGTACTTGGTTTTTAGTAAATGTTCAATAAATAGTCTTTTGATTACTTTCACCAGTACTGTCCCTAGGCTTTACAGTGTCTCAGTGATACAGATGTATTTGCTAGGTGAAATTTAATAATAATTTTTTTGTTATTATTATTAAATTTGACCTGAAACGCATCGCACTTATTCTGTGTTAGGTGTTATCTGAGGTGTTTCATATTTAAATACATATATGTATTTTTAAAAAAATTTAATTCCTAGGTGTTAATTTACTTAATTCTTGCAACAACCCATGAGACAGGCACTACTATCACCCCCGTTTTACAGATTAGAAAAACTAGGGTGTGGCATGGTTAACGTGCTCAAGGTCACATAATTAGCAAGTGGTAGATCTAGGATATGAACCTAGCATTTTTCACTATTCTTCATGCTACATCGCTTTGCCCTTGGAATGTTGTTCATTGGAAACACCAGGGGAGAACTACAACCCCTACTCAATCAGAATCTCTAGGAGGAGGCATGATCTTGGATCTTAACAGGATTTCCAGGTGGTGCTTCTGCAATTAGCCCAGCATCAGTCAATGGTTTAATTGACAGTATTTGCTCTTTCCTTTGGTCTGTGAAATAACGGTAGTCTTAGAGTTGGTGGTGTTTTAGAGTAGATGAAATACAAGCGATGTTTCTTTAATCTTTCAGAATTATCCTTTTTTTTTTTTTTCTCCTGTACGTGGGCCTCTCACTGTTGTGGCCTCTCCCGCTGCGGAGCACAGGCTCTGGACGCGCAGGCTCAGCGGCCATGGCTCATGGGCCCAGCCGCTCCGCGGCATGTGGGCTCCTCCCGGACCGGGACACGAGCCCACGTCCCCTGCATCGGCAAGCGGACTCTCAACCACTGTGCCACCAGGGAAGCCCCAGAATTATCCTTTTGTTCCTGATAAGTGAATGAGATGTGTAAATACCTTGTTAGCAGGCTCGGATTCTCATATGGAAAGAAACCAGAACTTAAATTACAAAGTGAAAAGAAATGTTGTGAACCCAGAGGAATAGATGGTAGAGTCCAGAATAATACTCATCTTCACCCCTTTCTTTCACATAATTCCAATTTGGTTGAGATGTTTGAGATTCGGATGGGTGATGGAGGATGATGAAGGCAGGAATAATAACTGACTGAGCTGAAAGTTTATGTACCACAGGTGTAGATAATTTATTGGAAGGCCTGTGTGACTGTCCCACTGTGTTCAGTTCACCAGGCTGACTCCTCTTAGGGTTCAGGCAAGATCCCATCACATTAATATCCTCAAGTTCTATGTAGTGAGATAATCTCAAGCTAACATTACTTTGCTCTTTTATGCACAATTAATTCATGAACCCCTGCCGACATATTGACCAGACTCTAAGAGAAAACTATTGAAAAACAAAACAAAGGCAAGAAAAGGGTTATAAAGCTAGACAGTCAGTTACCACACAAACTCACTCAAAAATTAAAATGATGACAAAATGTAAAAAATCTATTAGAGGCTGATAATGCAGAGGAAACATCTTATTAGAAGTTAAAAGTGTGGAGAATCTGAAGCCAAGTTTGATTTTGTAGCTTGAAAATGGGCAGAAAGTGTCCCATAGGAATGACTGGCAACAGGCCAATGGCTAAATAATAATTCTGTTTCAGTTACATAAAGGTAATGTGATTTTATTCTTTAGCTGAAAGAGTTTTAGGGAATTATGGCTTTCTTAATTTAGCGTTCTCCCTGAAAGTAGCCAGCTATTTAAAATTAAAAACTATCCAATTTTTATTATAAAAAATGTTTAGTAAAATTACAGTTCATATGTCTGTCTAAAATAAAATTGTGTGGCCTGCTAGCTTTGGACTTGGTACTCCTCACACCTTCAACTCAAATCAGTGAGAAAGTCATTCAGTCAGCTGGAAATAAAGGAGTATAGGAGTGCTCAAACACGCTCACACGGTAGTGGGTAGAGAGATGGGAAGAAACCTCTAGGTAAGGGATAGTACAGTGGGAAACGGAGCCAACTCAAGTAAACAAAGGCTAATTGAGCAGAACCTTAGTCTAGAAGCCTACAGAGATAACGATGGAGCCCGCTCTTCAGTCTCTGTGAGGTGATTGGCCTTCTTTGAGCATCCCATGGACCTGCTGCCTCTGTTTTTGCACATGCTTTTCACACTTCTTTGTCTGGTGAATATTTCATGAGCCTGACAAGTTAGGACTGTTCACCTAAAACAGAAGGGCAAGGAGAGGGTTTATAAAAAGGATGCAGCAGGCATCTCATGGACATCCAGAAAAGAAAAGACAACTGGGCCACGTAGGATCTGAACTTGGAAATGCAAGGCCAGAGTCTCTGCATTCCATTGCTAATGGCTCTGATCTCTGCTTCCTATTGTGCTGTACTTTGTTTCCTGCTTCTTTCTGTAGCCCAGAGTTTTCTGCTCATTTAATGTTCTTCTTCTCCATAGTTTGGTCTGTTCTTATGCTCACTTCAGTCCTATCTTTACAAAACTTTTCAAGTCCTATACCCATCACGATTCAACTCAGGATCGACTTGTCTCAATTTCACATTCCCAGCTCAGAGACTCTGATTGTTCCAGCTGGCCTATATGCTGCTTCTCATTTGAATAGGTGTGGAGCCCCAATCCAACTAGCTGATGCAAGCCTTTGTGGCAGTCAGATGGGACAAGCGTGGTCAGTTAGTTTTCCCTTTTAGCAGAGAAGGTAGATGGAGGCAATTTCAAAGAAGGAGCATGGTTTAGATTGACATCCTAAAATACGTCTGTTGTATTTGGCACAATTAATTATTACTATGTAGTTCCTAATACCATTGTCATTTTTGTGTGACTCTGTGGTTTTTCTATTTTTCTTACTTCATTAGACTCTCAGCTCCTAGAAGGCAAGGGTTGGCATTGTATGACCTCAGTGTTCTTCTGTTTCTTCATCTATGAAAAGGGATTTGTTGGCAGACAGGCTGCGCCCAAATATGCCTCTACGGCAGGTTGATTGTTTTTGAATTAAAATTACTTAAGAAGTGGTCAGGGCTTCCCTGGTGGCGCAGTGGTTGAGAGTCTGCCTGCTGATGCAGGGGACACGGGCTCGTGCCCCGGTCCGGGAGGATCCCACATGCCGTGGAGTGGCCAGGCCCGTGAGCCATGGCCGCTGAGCCTGCACCTCCGGAGCCTGTGCTCCGCAATGGGAGAGGCCACAACAGTGAGAGGCCCGTGTACCACAAAAAAAAAAAAAAAGTGGTCAGTGCAAGAGGGACTTTGATCCTCCTTTCTGTCTGCTGAAAGCAGGAAATAAATCTCTAACATGGAAGGTGCACTTCTCACATCTGGAGTGTTGACTGAAAAAAATGTACAACCTGAAGGTTGGGAATTATATTTTTTTCTGCGGCCTTACTGAGAACTATAGCCCAGGATGGCAGCCTCTTGGATAGCTCTGAGGGACTGTTGTAAAGAGGCAAGGAAGGAACCAGAATATATAGGAGTTTTTGCTTCAAAACAACAACAACAAGAACAAACCAAAAAAACCCCATGTAGTCAAACATCAAAAGATTACTGCTAATTACCAAAAACAGACATCTCAAGTTAAAGATTTTAGTGCTTTTGTATGTACAGGAAGATGCAAGAGTCTGGACTTAATTGAAATCATTCCTTTGATATGCATCTTAACTGTCTAGGGCCAGTATCCTATTTTTCTCCATCCTGAATTCCCCTCAGGGTGCACTTGGCTGCAGTGGCTGATGGCTTTAGGACCCACAACATCTTTTGTTTACTGAAATAGCAGGCAAGCCTGGATATAAAGAAACCTTGTTATTTCTTTAATTTACTACCTGGAGCCCAAACTCTGTTTCGATTCTTCTCTAATTAAGCACCCAAAGCTAGTTTATTTATCCTGTCAATTCCTCACAAACTTATTGTTTCTTTGTCTAAAAAGTATAAAAGCTGCCTGCTTTGAACAGTTCTTAGGTCCTATTTCTATGAGACCTCTGTACCCACAAATTAAATTTGTTTCTTTTTCTCCTGTTAATCTGTCTTGGGTCAATTTTATTCTTAGTCTAGCCACAGGAACTCAAGAGAGGTAGGGTGGAAAATTTCCCCTCACTCACAGCTTCATAAAAGTACCTAGGTCATGAGGTGCTTGCAAGCATTAAAGATAATGTGCTCAGTAAATATTACCTATCAATATTATCTCCTCTTCTTTGTAGCTTCTTCAGTTTCCCTGTTCCCAACATACCAATAGCGAGTGGCATTCAAAAATTGGTGTGTGTGAGGTTGAACGGAATTCTCAGTTGGTAAATCATGAGTGGGTTTTGCCTTAGGGTTCCATGGATCACTTCTTTCTTAAGAACAACCCTAACTGTGTCCTTTGTTTCCCAGTTCTCTCACTGCTCCATTTTGTTGATGTCACAGATTAATCTTCCTCAACCATATAGCTCTTATATATTGTCTATAAATTATTTGCTTACATACATTTAACGTACACTAAATAGGTTGCTATGATCCGGGAAGATATTTTCCTGCCTTTGTGTCTGCTAGAATCTGCTAGAATCTTTTTTTTTTTTTTTTTTTTTTTTGCGGGCCTCTCACTGTTGTGGCCTCTCCCATTTGCGGAGCACAGGCTCCGGACGCGCAGGCTCAGCGGCCATGGCTCACGGGCCCAGCCGCTCCGCGGCATGTGGGATCTTCCCGAAACGGGGCACGAACCCGCGTCTCCTGCATCGGCAGGCGGACTCTCAAGCACTGCGCCACCAGGGAAGCCCGAATCTGCTAGAATCTTGCTTGGAGCTTGGCACAAAGGAGCTCAGTATTTTTTTTTTTCTTGGAATTTTATTTTATTCAGGATAATACAAGAGAAGAAGGGTGAACAGAAGTGAGCATTGGCAGGGGTTGGGAGGCTGGTGAGTGTTAAGCCATCATTATTTTGGAGTTAGATTTAATCTTAGTACCTCTCAAACTTTTCCTTCAAAATAACATCTACGACAAAGGAACATGTTTAAATATCTAGGTGTGCAGTTACCAAATTTTTAAAAGCTATAGTGGACACTATATTCTCTATGCTTTTTCTTTATTGTTGGCCTCTCCCCATGAGAATATAAGCTCCATGAGAGCCACAGGATTGCTTTATTACTATATCCCCAGGGTCTCCAGATCAATGCTTTGTTGAGTGAAGGAATGAATGCATGCACATTGTAAAGCATGCCCATACACAAAACATAAATTTTTGAAATGATGAGTTAATGAAATGAGCAGTATTTTAAAATATTTTTCTAAAAAAAAAATGGTTCTGAAGAACCCAGGGGTAGGACAGGAATAAAAACGCAGACATAGAGAATGGACTTGAGGACACGGGGAGGGGGAAGGGTAAGCTGGGACGAAGTGAGACAGCGGTATGGACATATATACACTACCGAATGTAAAATAGATAGCTACTGGGAAGCAACCGCATAGGACAGGGAGATCAGCTCCGTGCTTTGTGTCCACCTAGAGGGGTGGGATAGGGAGGGTGGGAGGGAGACGCAAGGGAGAGGGGATATGGGGATATATGTATATGTATAGCTGATTCACTTTGTTATACAGCAGAAACTAACACACCATTATAAAGCAATGATACTCCAATAAAGATGTAAACAAAAAAAAAAGAGTGCAGGGAAAGGAAATGAAGCAAATATTAGAGTGTGAACAAGGAATAATAAATTCTCCAAGGTTACCAAAGCAAAAAAAAAAAAAAAGTTTTTCTAATTGTGAGGGCTACATACTCTCATTAGCTAATATCTCACAGCACAATATCCCCTTAGGGATAGGTTGGTATCAACAATAGGGATGTAATTCTTTTTGATAATTTCAATTGGTTTTGGCCAAACAATTGCCTTCTATTTCAGATCTTATTAGATAACCATTGTTTTCATCTCCTAAGGTGGCTGGTCAAAAGGCTGTGTAAGGAGAGGACATGACGGAATGGCCCAGTTCTTCTTTTCTTCTACTGGCATCATCATTGTTGACTTTAATCTTGGTTTCTTTGTGGAAATCTTCTTCAGCCACTTGTCCTGTTTGTGAAGGCTGATTTCACTTGTTTGTTTGTCTTTTTAAATAGGAGATATAGAAGTTCTGATGCTGTCTTCTCATCTTCTGCTAAATAACCTGGTTTTCCTCCTCAGAAGACCACTGAATCCTGATACCAAGCAGGGCCTAGGGATGAGTTTCCCTTCTCATGGGCAACATGTTTCCAAGCGACTCTGGCTAAACCTTGTCTCTCTCCGCACAGTGCTAGCCTCGGTTCTCTGCCCCATGCTCTAAGACCCCAGACACACTTGGGAAGGAAGAGGACGATCCAGAGGGCAGGAAGA